>NW_027288411.1:301695-603390 GCF_047511675.1 Marmota flaviventris | reverse complement strand
AATGCTAACCCTAGGCTTAACCCTAACCCTATCCATTAACCTAAACCTAACATGAAGCCTAAACCTAACCTGAAGCCAAAACCTCACCCTATCCCTTACACTAACCCTAACTCTAACCCTAATGCTAATTTGAGCGCTTACCCTAAACCTCAACCTAATCCAAACCCAAACCTGCCTGACCATTATAATACCCCTCGGTGTAAACCTGAACCTTACCCTAAACCTAACTCTGAATATAGACCTAGCCATGAACCTTACCTTAAAACTATCCCTAACCATAACCCTATACCTGATATTAGCCCTAGCCCTAATTCTTGCCATTACCCTAACACAAATGCTTGCCTTCATTCTAGCCCTAAACCTAGTCTTGATCCCAACCCGAACCCTAACTCTAGCCCTATCCCTAAATTTATCCCTCGCCCTATATCTGAATCTAGATATAACCCCAACCCTTCCCCTAAATCTAACCCTAACTCTAACCCTAGATTTAAGCCTTACACTAATCCTAGACCTGATCCTAGCCCTAATTTAGCCCTAAACCTAATCCTAACTCTTGCACTAATACTAACTCTATCTATAGCCCTAGCCCTATTCCTAGTTTTAACCTTATCCTTTACCATAACCCTAACATTTGCTCTACACTTAGCCCTAAACCTAGCCCAAGTCCTAACCCTAGATCTAACCATAACTCTAAATCTAACCCCAACCCTAAACCTAAACCTCACAATAAATCAAGCCCTAACACTAATGCTAATCCTAAAACTAGCCCTAACCTAGTCCTAACCTTAAAATAATCGAGCTATAGCCCTAACTCCAACCCTTAACATAAACCAAAACTTAACCCACACCTAGCCCTAACCCGAGCCCTAATTCAAATCCTACCCTAACCCTAAAACTAACCTTGACCCTGATTCTGACCTTAGCACTAACTATAGCTCTCCGATCACCCTAAAATTATACCTAACCATAAAACTACACCTACCCCTAACCCTAACCCTAAAAGTAGCCCTAATCACAACCCTAGTTCTTACATTAATCATAGCCCTAATCCTAGTCCTAACCTAACCCAAAACCTAGCACTAATCTGATCCCTTCGCCTGTTTTACTCCTAACCTTAACCAGAGCCCTAACCATTACCCTAAACTTAACCCTAACACTAAAACTTGCCATAACCCTAAACCTAACCCTAGCCTTAATCCTAACCATAATCCTAGCCCTAAACCTAGCTCTAGCCCTATCCATTACCCTAACCATAACCCTAAACCTAATGCTAATTTTAGGATAACCCTAACCCTATCTCTAACCCTAACTTTGTCCATTACCCTAAACCTAACCTGAAACCTAAACATAAACATAAACATTACCCTAACCTTAATACTAACCCTAACACTAATGAAAGCCCAGATCCTAAACCTTAACCTAACTCAAACCTTAATGATGACAGTGACCTTATAAAACCTATCTCTAAACCTGACCCTAAACCTCAACCTAAACCTTACACTAGAACTAGCCATAAACCTAACCCTAAAACTAAACCATAAACCTAGACCTGACATTAGTGCTAGCACTAATTCTAACTATAACCCTCACACAAAACCTAACCCTAATCCTAGCCCCAAACCTAGCCCTAATCCTAGCCCTAAACCTAGATTTAATACTAACCCTAACCCCAACCCTAGCCCTAACCCTATTTTGTACCTCGCCCTAAACCTAGCTATAACATCATACCTTACACTAATCCTAATCCTAACCCTAGCGCTAAACGTAGGCCTCGCCCTAACACTAACCCTAGTGCTAATCCTAGCACAAATTTAGTCCTAAACCTAACCCTAACTGTAACCCTAACCCTATCTCTCACCCTAGCACTAACCATAGTTCTAAATCTCTCCCTTACCATAACACAAACCCTAGACCTAAACCTAGCCCCAACCCCATTCCTACTTTTGCCATAGCCCTATACCTAGACCTAACCCTAATCTCAATCAAACCCTAATCCTAAGTCTAAGCCTCACCCTAACACTAGCCCTAACCCTAATGCTAATTGGAAAACTAGCTCTAACCCTAGCCCTAGCAATCAAACAAAACCAAGTCATAGGCTTAATGCTAATTCTTAACCTAAACTAAAACCTAAGCTTATACCTAGCCCTAACACTAGCCCTAGTACTAACCCTAACTCTAGAATTTACTCTAACCCTAACTCAGACCCTAACAATAACCCTAGCTCTAAACATCACACTAACACTAAACTTAACCCGAACACTAGACCTAGCTCTACCCTTAACCCTAAAACTAGCCCTAATCATAACACCAGTTCTTATATTAGCCATAGCCCTGTGCTAACAAAAGAGCTAGCTAAATCCGAGACCTAAAACTAGCTTTAAACATAACCCTAAACAAAACCTAGACCTATACCTAACCCTAGCTCTAACCCTCTCCTTTACCATAAGCCAAACCTTCACCCGAATGCTACCCTTGTCCTAACCCTAATCCTTAACCTACCCCAAATGATAACACTATTATTAGTCCTAAACCTAGCCCTCATTCTAGCTCTAACCTTAACCCAAATACTAACCCTAACCCTGACACTTAATCTGACCCTAACTCTTACCCTAGGATTAAAACTGACCCTAACCCTAAACTGAACCCTAACACTAGCCCTATGGGTAACCCTATACATAAACCTAACCCTAACACTTGAACAAGAAAAAAAACCTACTCCAAAATATCATGATAACTCTAGCTCTAGACCTAAACAAAAACATAGCCTTAGGCTTAACAATAACTCTTAAACTAACTGAAACACTACCTCTACATGTAGACCTAAACCTAGTCCTAATTCTGGCAATAACCCTAACCCAACCACTGTCCCTTTCTCTAACACAAATCTTAGCTCTAAATTTTATGCTAACCCAAAATCTAGCCATAACCCTAACAATAGACCTAGCCCATAACCCTAACTCTAGGTCTTACATTACATATAGCCCTAATGTTAGCCCCAAACCTCACACAAAACCTAGCTCTAAGCATAACCCTAACCCTAACCCTAGACCTAATCCTAACCCTAACCCTTGCCTTAACCCTAACCCTAGCTCAAACAATAACCCTTGCCCAAATATAAATCTAGACGTAACCCAAAACTAACCCTAACCCTAGTCCTAATCCTAACCATAACCAAGGCCAAACCCTAGTTCTAACTCTATCCATTTACCTAAACATAACCCAAACCTAATGCTAAACCTAGCTCTAAATTTAACCCTAACCCTAAAACTAAATGTCACATTAACCCTAACGATTGTCCTAGTCCTAACCATAGAGCAAACCCTAACACTTACCCTAAACCTAACCCTAACACTAACACTAGGCTTAACCCTAACCCTAACCCTAGCCCTAATCCTAACCACATAACCCTAGTCCTAAACCTATCCATTACCCTAAACATAAGCCTAATCCAAAAGCTAACCCTAGGCCTAACTCTAAACCTATCCCTAATACTAACCCTATCCATTTCCTAAAACTAACCTGAACATTAAACCTAACCTTATTAATTACTCTAACCCAATCCCTAACCCTAATGCTAAATCAAGCCCTAAACCTAAACCATAACCTAAACCAAACCCTAGACACTTACCCTAACAATACAACTAACTTTAAACCGCACCCTTTCCAAAACCTAACCCTTACAATAGACCTAGCCATAAACCTAACCTTAACACTATCCCTAAGCGGAACCCTAACTGACATTAGACATAGACCTAATTCTTGCCCTAAACCTAACACAAACCCAAGCCCTCATCCTAGCCCTAAACCTAGACTTAATCCTAACCTGAACCCTAACCCTAGTCCAATCTGTAATTTCAACCCTCGCCCTAGTTCTGAACCTAGGTTTAACCACATCCCTTCCCCTAACCCTAATCCTAACCCTAATCCAACACTAACACTAACACTATCCATAACCCTAACCCTAACACTAAACCTAGCTCTAATACTAGCCCTAATTTACTGCTAATTGTAACCCTAACTCTAACCCTACCCCTAATACTAACTCTAAATCTTGCCCCAGACCTATTTCTAGTGCTAACTCATCTGTTACCATAACCCTAACACTAGCCCTAACCTAACCACTAAACCTAACCCAAGTCCTAACCCTAGATCTATCTATAACTCTAAATATAATCCTAAAACTGATCATCACCCTACCACTAGCCCGAACACTATCACTAATCCTAAAACTAGTTCTAAACCTAGCTGTAGCTCTAAAACAAAACTGAGCTCTAGCCGTAACCCTAACACTAACCTAACAGTAACCTCAGACCTGACATTAGACCTAGTCCTAATTCTTGCCCTAACCCTAACACAAAACCTAACCCTACACCTACCCATAACTCTAGCCTTATTTCTAGTGTTATCCCTAACCCTAAATCTAACACTGACCATGACTCTCACCCTAACACTAACCCTATTTCAAATCATCAATCTAATCATAACCTAACCCTAACACTAGACCTAGCCCTAAACCTAACCCTAAAACTAGACTTAATAGTAACCCTAGTTCTTATATTAGCCATAGTCCTACATTATCCCTAACCTAATCTAAAACCTAGAGTTAGTTTTAAAGCTAGGTTTAGGGCTCAGATTATGGCTAGTTTTGGGATTAGAATTATGGCTAGCGTTAGGGCAATGAATAACCATAAACAATAATCTTAAACACTAACCCTAAATCTAACAAATTGTAATCTTGATTCTTACATTATTCATTGCCCTAGGCCTAAAACTAGCTCAATCCCTAACCCTTACACTTAATCTAACCCTAATATTAACCCAAGGTCAAAAACTAAACTTAACCCCAGCCCTAATCCTAACCTTAACCCAAGCCCTAAACCTAGCTTGAACCCTACCCATTAATCTAACCCTAAACTTAACCCTAATGATGACACTAAACCTAAAGTTAAACCTACACTAACCCTAAACGAAATTAACCCTAGAACTAACTGTGAACCTAACCCTAACCCTAAACCTAAGCTAGCTCAAATGATAACCCTAATTCTAAACGTAAACCTAATGCTAACCTAAACCTAACACTACATTTAACCTGACATCTAAACCTATTAACCTAACCCTAATGATAACCCTAGCCCTAACTGTTACACTAACTATAATCATAACTGTAGACCAAACCATAAATTAATCTTAGCCATATCAAAAATCCTAGCTCAAACCATATACCATACCCTAAACCTAATCATAAGTGTAACCCTCGCCCTAAACCTGATCCTAATGCTAACTCTAGCCCTAATCCTAACCTTTATCCTACCCCTAACCCTAGGTATAAACCTATAAATTACCCTAATGCTAACCCTAGCTCTACACATTACCCTATACCTAAACCTAATCCTAACACTAGACCTAAACCTAAACCTATCACTAACCCTAACCATATCCATTACCTTAAACCAAACCTAACCCTAAACCTAACACTACCCATTACCCTAACCCTAATTCTAACCTTAATGCTAATTTGAGCCTTAACACTAAAACTTAACCTAACACAAACCCAAAGCCTGACCCTGACACTAATAATACCCCAGGTCTTAATCTGACCCTTTCCCTAAAAGTAACACTTTAATTTGACCTTGCCATAAACCTCATCCTAAAAATATCACTAACTATAAACCTAGACCTGACATTATTCATAGCCCTAATTATTGCCCTAAACCTATCAAAAAACCTAGCCCTAATCCTAGCCTTAAATCTAGCCTTAATCCTAAACCTTACCATAACTCTAGCCCTAATCCTAAAGCTAATCATAAAACTAGCCCTAAGCCTAACCATAGCACTAAAACAAAACCAAGCAACAGGCCTAACACTAACCTTAATTTAAAACAAACCCTAGCACTAGATCTAACCCTAGCCCTAATTCAAGTCCTAATCATAATCTTAAAAATAACCCTGTTCCTGATTTATATCCTAACACTCATCCTAGTTCAAAACACCACCCTAACCCTAAACCTACCGTAATCCTATCCCTAGACTTAACCCTAAACCTAGCCCTAAACCTATCTCAAAACCTAAACTTTATGCTAAACATAACCCTAAACCTAACCCTAAACCTAGTTCTAACACTAAATCTAATCCTAACTCAAGGCATATATGTAAACATAACTATAGTTCTAAACCTATCAATTACCCTAACCATAAACCTTACCCTAATGCTAACCCTAAGCCTAACCCGAGCCTTATCTCTAATGTGAACTGGATCAATTACCCTAAATCAAACCTGAACCTTAAAACATACCCTAACTATACCCTAACCCTAACCCTAATGCTAATCTGAGAACCTGAATACTTACCTAAGCCAAATGTAATCCTAATAATTCCCTGAGCTCTAAACCTGACCCTTACCCTAAACCTAACCCTTATACTAGTCGTAGCCATAAGCCTAACCCTAAAAATATCTTTAACCATAACCCTAGACCTGATATTAGCCCTAGCACCAATCCTAGCCCTGAGTCTAAAGTGACCACTATCCCTCATCCTTGCCCTAAGACTAGCCTTAATCATAACCCTAACTCCAAACCTAGCCCTAACCCTAACTCTCACCTTCACCCTATGTCTAAACCTACCTATAACACCATTCTTTATCCTAAACTTAAACCTAACCCTATTCCTATCACTAGGCCTTAGCTAAACACTAACCCTAGCCCTAATCCTAGCACAAATTTAACCCTTTACCAAAACCTAAATCTAATTTTAGCCCTATCACTAACTCTAACTCTCACACTAGCCCTAACCCTAATGCTAATCCTAAAACTAGCCCTAACCATAGCCCTAGCCCTAAAACAAAACTGAATGATAGACCTAACCCTAAACCTTAACATAAACCAAACACTTACCCTAACCCTAGCCCTAATTTGAGTTTTAATCTGAACACTAAAAATAACCCTGACCCTGACTCTGACCATAGCACTAACCCTAGCTCTAAACATAACCCTAATCATAAACCTAAACCTAACACTAGACATAGCCCCAATCCTAACCCTAAATTTAGCCCTAAACATAACCCTGGTACTCACATTAGCCATAACCCTAACTCTAGCACTAACTTAACACAAACCTAGCCCTAATCCAAGCTGTAACCCATGATTTAACCCTAATCCTAACACTAACCCTAGCCCTATTCATAAACATAACCCTAGCCCTAAACCTAGCTCGAACACTATCCATTGCCATAAACATAACCCTAACTCTAATGCTAAACCTAGTCCTAAACCTAACCCTATCCCTAATTCTAATGCATTCCATTACTCTAACCCAAACCTAGACTCTAAACCTCACCCTATCATTAACCTAAAACTAAACATAATGCTAATTTGAGCCCTAACTTTAAAACTTAACCTTTCCCAAACCCTAACCCAGACCCTGACTGTACAAATATTCCTAGCTCTAAACCTGACCCTAACCCTAAAACTAACCCTTACATTATACGTAGCCATAAACCAAACACTAAAACTATCTTTAATCATAACCCAAGACCTGATATTAGCCCTAGCCTAATCGTATACCTAAACATAAAACAAACCCTAGCCCTCATTCTAGCCCTAAACATAGCCCTAATCATAACCCTAACCTTAACCATAGCCCTAACCTAATTCTAACACTCACCCTCCCACTAAACCTAGATATAACACCATCCCTTACCCTAAACTTAATCCTAACCCTAACCCAAACACTAGACCCAAGCTGAACACTAAACCTAGCCCTAATCCTAGCCCTAATTTAACCCTATCCCTAATTCTAACACTAACCATAGCCCTAAGACTAACTCTACCTCTCACACTAGCCCTATACCTAGTTCTAACCATAGCCCTTAACTTAACCCTAACTCTAGCCCTAAACCTAGCCATAAACCTAGCCATAACACTTGCCTAATACTTATTTCTACTCCTAACCCTAGATCTAACTCTAACTCTAACACTAACCCTAAGCCTAAGCATAATATTAATACTAGCACTAACCCTAACACTAATCATGAAACTGGCCCTAACCCTAACCCTAGCAGTAAAACAAAACTGAGTAATAGCCCTAACACTAAACCTTAACTTAAACCAAAACCTAATACTACACCTAGAACTAACCCTAGCCCTAATTCGAGTCCTATCCTTAACCTTAATACTAACCCTGACTCTGACTCATATCCTAACACTCACCCTAGCTCTAAACAACACCCTAACATTAAACGAAACCCTTACAGTAACCCTGCCCTTATTTGGAGTCCTAACCCTAACTCTAAAACTAACTCTGACCCTGACTATTAACCTAACACTAACACTCGCTCTAAATACCACCCTAACCTTAAACCTAATCCTAACACTAGAGGTTTAACCCCTAACCATAACCCCAAAATTCACCCTAATTGCAACCCTAGTTCTTACATTAGCCGTTGCCTAGCCCTAAACCTAACACAAAACTAGCCTTAATCGAAGCCCTAAACCTAGCTTTAACCTAATCCTTGCCCTATTCCAAGCCCAAACCCTAGCTCTAACCCTATCCCTTACCTTAAGCCAAACCCTAACCCTAATGCTAACCCTAATCCTTAACCTAACACAAACCCTAACCCTATTACTAGTCCTAACACTAGCACTCATTCTAGCTCTAACCATAACCCAAATCCTAACCCTAACCCTGAACCTTATTCTGACCCTAAAACTAATCGTAAGTCTAAACCTGTACCTAACCCTAAACTGAACCCTAAAAGTACCCCTTCTGGTAAACTTATACCTAAACCTAACCCTAACACTAGCCCTAGAACTAAGAATAACTCTAACTCTCACCCTAGCCCTATACTGAGTTGTAACACAATCCCTTACCATCACCCTAATCCTAGCCCTAAACTTAGCCCTAACCCTAGCCCTATCCTTCACCCTAGCTCAAACCCTAGATCTAAACCTAAGTCTAAATCTAACCCTAAACCTAAGCCTAAACCTCACACCAACACTATACCTAACCCTAACACTAATCCTAAATCTAGCCCTAACCCTAACCCTAGCCCTAAAACAAAACTGAGTCATAGCCCTAATCCTAACCCTTAACCTAAACCAAACACTAACCTTACACCTAGCCCTACACCTATCTCTAATTCCAGTCCTAAATATAACCTGAAAAGTAATATGGACACTGACTCTGACCCTAACACCAAATCTAGGTCTAAATAGTGTCATAACCATAAACCTAACCATAACACTAGCCCTAAGCCTAACCCTAACCCTATAACTAGCGCTAATCATAACCCTACTTTGTACATTACACGTAGCCTTAACCCTAGCCCTAACTTAACCCAAAACCTAGCCTTAATCCAAGTCCTAAATCTAGCTTTAACCCTAAACTCAAACCTAACCCTCACCTAAACAAAAGCCTGAATCCTATACATATCCCTAGCCCTAAACTTAGGTCTAACCCTATCCATTACCCTAATGATAACCCTAACCCTTTTGCTAGACATTAGGCCTAACCTTAACCCCATCCATTACACTAAACCATATCTAAACCCTAAACCTAACTCTGTCATTAACCCTAACCCTAAACCTAATGCTAATTCAATCCCTAAACCTTACCTCTAACATAAACCAAACCCTAAACTTGAACCTGACCCTAATAATAACCCTAGCTCTAAACCTAACCCTTACCCTAAACCTAACCCTTACATTGGACCAAGCCATAAACCTAAAACTAAATCTATCCCTAACTGTAACCATAGACCTGGCATTAGCCATAGCCCTAATACTTGCCACAACCCTAATACAAACACTAGCCTTCATTCTAGCCCTAAGCCTAGGCTTAATCATAACCCTAACACTAACCTTAGCCCTAACCCTAAAACTAAATCTCGCCCTAGCCCAAAACTGAGCTATAAACCACTCCCTTACCCTACATGTAACCCTAACTCTAACCCTAACCTGTGGTCTAAACCTAAAACTAACCCTAGCCCTAATTTAGCCCTATCCCTAAAAATAACATTAGCCCTAGCCCTACAACTAACTCTAACTCTCACACTAGCCTATCACTAGTTCTAACCCTATCCCTTACCATAACCCTAGCCCTAACCCTAACCCTAGTCCTAACCCTTGCCCTATCCTTAGTCCTAGCCCTAACCATAGATCAAATCTTAACTCTAAATCTAACCCTAGTTTGAAGCTAGCTGTTTCAAACTTCACACACTCAATCAGTTCTCTGTGGGCACTCTCTGCTTTGTTCCTTGTGAATATAGCTCAAAGCTGAAGCATGAAAATCAAGTTTATCTGAGAGTACTTTAGGAGAGAGGAGGGGAAATATAAATATATTGAAATACCTTCCCTAATTATTTGGTCATATTTCTTTGATACTGTGCAGGATTCATCTACTAGCTTGAACTACTAGATTCCCAATTTTGGAACTTCTATGATCATAGGCTCTCTAAACAGCTTAGCATTAGGGTTGAGGATAGAGTCAAATATAGCATTAGAGTTACAATAAGATTTGTTCAAATTTATTTGATACTGGGCAGTATTCATCTTTTCCTTATCCTTGTTAAGTTCCCCAATTTTGGACCTTCTCAGTTCAAGTGTTCACTGACGGGAAGGGTTCACTTCCTTTTGATCTCTATGGGTAAATGGAAATGGAAATGGAGCTCGAAATCAAACAGTTTTGGTGCTAGCTGCTTCAAACTTCACATACTCAATCAATTTCCTGTTGTTACTCTCTGATTTCTTCCTTGTGAATGTTTCCCAAAGCTGAAGCATGCAAAAAAAAAAAAAAAAAAAAAAAAAAAAAAAAAAACTTTATCTGAGAGCACTTTAGGAGACAAGAGGAAAATATGCATGTACTGAACTACATCCCCTAGTCATTTCGTCAGATTTCTTTGATACTGCACAGGATTCATCTGTTAGCTTGCACCACTAGTCTCCACAAGTTTGGAACTTCTATGATCAAAGGTTCTCTAAACAGGTTAGGGTTAGTTTTAGTTTTAGGGTTAGAGCTAGTGTAAGAGCGAGTGTTAGGGTTAGAGTTAGTTTTGTTCAAATTTCTTTGATGTTGGGCAGGAGTCATCTTTTACCTAGCCTTACTATGTTCACCAGTTTGGGGCCTTCTTGGTTCAAGGTTCACTGTCAGGAACAGTTTGAGTTTCAAGGTTTCACTTCATTTGAACCTATACAGATAAATGTAAATGGAGCTATAAATCAAACAGGGTTTGTGCTAGCTGCTTGAAACTTCACACACTCAATCTGTTCTCTGTGGGCGCTCTGTGGTTTCTTCCTTGTAAAAGTAGCTCTAAGCACAGTATGCAAAAACACCTTTATCCAAGAGCACTTTATGAGATATCAGGGAAATGTGCATGTCCTGAACTACCCCCCCCCCCCCAATTATTTGGTCAGATTTGTTTGATACTGCACAGGATTCATCTACTAGATTGCTGCCCTGGGTTCTCCAAGTTTGGAAATTTTATGATCAAAGCTCTATAAACAGGGTAGGTTTAGGATTAGTGTTAGATTTAGGACTAGAGTTAGAACTAGTGTTAGGGTTAGAGTTATTTTTGTTCAAAATTCTTTGATACTGGGCAGGATTTCTCTTTTACCTAGCCTTATTATGTTCCCCAGTTTGGGGCCTTCTAATTTCAATTGTTCACTGTCAGGAACAGTTTGTATTTTAAAGTTTCACTTCAAGTTGTCCTATATGGGTAAATGGAAATGGAGCTGATAATCAAACAGGGTTGGTGCTAGCTGCTTGAAATTTCACACACTCAATCAGTTCTCTGTGGGCACTCTCTGGTTTCTTCCTAGTGAAAGTTTTCCAAAGCCATGACAATGAAAAGAACATTATCCAACAGCACTTTAGGAAAAATACAGGGGAAATAGGCATGTACTGAAACACCTCCCCCAATTAATTTGTCAGATTTTGTTTTTTTATACTGGGTAGGTTTCATCAGTTACCTTGCCCTACGAGGCACCCCAAGTTTGGGTCTTCTATGATCAAAGGTTCTCTAAACAGGTTAGGGTTAGGGTTAGGGTTAGGTTTAGGGCTAGGGTAGAATTAGTGTTGGGGTTAGAGTTAATTTTGTTCAAATTTATTTGATACCAGGGAGGATTCATCTTTTACCTAGCCTTACTATATTCCCCATGTTTGGACCTTCTCGGTTCATGGTTCGCTGTCAGAACAGTTTGTGTTTTAAGGTTTCACTTCATCTTGACTTATATGTGTAATCGGAAATGGAGCTGGATAACAAACAGGGTTGGTGTAAGCTGCTTGAAACTTCACACACTCAATCATTTCTCTTGGGCACTCTCTATTTTTTTCCTTGTTAATGTAGTCCTATGCTGAAGCATGCAAAGCATAGGTTTAGGGTGAGGGCGATGTATAGGGCTAGGTTTAGTGTTAGGGTCAGAGTCAGGGTAAGGGTTAGTTTAAGGGTTAGGGCTAAATTTAGGGCTAGGTGTAGGGTTAGGGTTGGTTTAAGTTAAGGTTTAGGGTTTGGGCTATGGCTCAGTTTTGTTTTAGGGCTATGGCTATTTTTAGGCCTAGATTTTGGATTAGTGTTAGGATTAGGGCTAGTGTTAGGATGAGGTTTAGGATTAGGGTTAGGGTTAGATTTAGATTTAGGTTTAGATTTAGGACTAGAGTTAGGGCTAAGTAAGGGTTCCAGAAGGGATAGGGTTAGAACTAGGGATACAGCTAGGAAGAGATTTAGTTTTAGACTTAGTACCAGGCTTAGGTTAGGGTTAGGGTTACAGCTTAATTAGGGCTAGGATTAGGGCTAGGGTTAGTGTTAGGGTTAGGCCTAGGGGTAAGGCTAGGTTTAGGGTTAGCATTTGGGTAAAAGTTAAGTTTAGGGGAATGGGTGGTGTTATAGCTAGCTTTAGGTCTAGGATGAGGGTTAGAATTAGGATTAGGGTTAGGGTTAGTGTTCAGGGTAGGATTAAGTTAGGTTTAGGGCTAGAAGAATGACTTGGGTTTCTGTTAGTTTTAGGGCTAGGACTAGTCTAGGTTATGGTTAGGGATAGTTTTAGGATTAGGTTATTCCTAGTTCTAGTGAGTTACATTTAGTGTAAGTGTCAGGTTTAGAGCTAGGAGTTTTATTAGGGTTATAGTCAGAGTTGGCATTTGGTTTAGGTTAATGTTTATGGTTAAGGCTTGAGTTAGTGGTCACTTTAGGTTTAGGGTTAGGGTAATGGATATGGTTAGGTTTCGGTTTCAGTTAAGGTTTAGGGTAAAGAATGGGTTAGTTTTATTGATAGTGTTAGGATTAGCATTAGGGTTAGGGTTATGTTTAGTGTAATGGATAGGTTTAGAGCTCAGGTTAGGGCTAGTTTATGGTTTGTATTAAGTATAGGATTAGGGTTAGGTTTAGGGATAGGGATAGGGTTTGGTTTAGGGTAAGTATTGAGGTTAGGGTAAGTGTTAGGGTTAGGGCTAGGGTTATGGTTAGGTTAGAGTAAAGATTAGTGTTTGAGCTAGGGTTAGAGCTAGGGAGAGGGTTAGGTTTAAGTTTAGGTCTAGAGTTATGTTTAAGGTTATGGTTTGGCTTAGGGTTAGGGTTATAGCTAGGTTTTAATTAGGGTTAGGGTTAAGTTTATGGTAATGGATAATATGAAATGTAGGGTTAGGGTTTTGGTTAGGGTATGGGTTAGGGCTAGTGTTAGGATTAGGTTTAATGTAAGGCTTAATGTTTCAGCTAGGGTTAGGGTTATTGCAACGTTTAGGTTTCGGGTTAGGTCTAGGGTTACATTTATGTTTAAAGTTAGGTTTAGTATTAGAGATAGGGTTATAATTAGGGTTAGTGTAAGGGTAATGGATAGGGTTAGAGCTAAAGTTTGGGCTAGAATTAAAATTAGGATTAGAGCTAGAATTAGGGTTAGGGTTTAGGATTGGGCTAGTGTGTTATGTTTAGAGAAAGGGTTTTCCTTTAGCTAGGGTTAGGTCTAAGGCATGGGTTAGGGTTAGGGTTAGTGTTAGGGCTATGATTAGGGTTAGGGTTATGCTTAGGACTAAGTTTCTGCCTCGGATTAGGGCTAGGCTTTATGTTAGGTTTAGGGCTAGGGTTAGAACTATGGGTAACATAAGAGCTTGGGTTATGTTTAGGGCTAGTTTTAGGGTTAGGGTTATGGCTAGATCTACTGTTAGGTCTAGGTTTTGGGTTAGGGTCAGGTTTCGAGCTAGGTTAAGTGTTAAGGTAAGGGTCAGTGTTCAAGATAGGGTTATGGTTAGGGTTATAGCCCAAATTAGGACTAGGTTTGGGTCTAGGCATAGGGTTAGTGTTTGGTTTAGGTTAAGGCTTATTGTGAGGGCTATAGATGGGTTTTTGTTTAGGTCTAGGGCTAGAGTTATAGCTATTTTTAGGATTAGTTTTAGGTCTAAGGCTAGTGTTAGGGTTAAATATAGATATAGGGTTACAGGTAGGGCTAGTGTTAGGGTTTGGTTTAGGGTTAGGGTCAGCTTTAGACTCAGGGTTAGTGTTAGGGTCAGAATAAGGATCAGGTTTAGGGTTAGAGCTAGAGAGGAGGGCTAGGTTTAGGACTAGTAATATGGTTAGAGTATAAGTTGGGCTAAGGATTAGGGTTAGTACTAGGGTTAGCATTTGGGTTAGGGTTTGGCTTTGGGTAAGGGAAAGGGTTAGGGCTAGGGTTAGGGTAAGGGCTAGTGTGAGGGTTAATATTTGGGTTAAATCTAGGGTTAGGGCTTAAATTACGGGTAGGATTTGTGTTAGGGTTAGGGGTAGGGTTAGGACAATGACTAATGTATGAACTAGGGTTATGATTAGGGCTAGTTTTATGGTTAGGGTTAAAGCTAGGTCTAGTGCTAGGCAGAATTTAAGTTTAGGGTAATGTTTAGAGCTAGGATTAGTATTAGGGTCAGCATCAGGTTCAGGGTTAGTTTTAGAGTTAGGGTTAGGGCTAATTGTAGGGTTAGAGTATGGTTTAGAATAAAGGTTAGTGTTAGGGCTATGGCTTGGTTTTTTTATGACTAGGGCTAGGCGTAGTTCAAAATTTAGGAGTAGCATTATTGTTAGGACTATGTTAGAGGTTGGTTTAGGCTTATGTTTGCAGTTAAATTTAAAGTTAGGTTTATATTTAGAGTTAAGATTAGGCTAGAACTAAGGATAGAACTAGCGATAGGGCTAGGGCAAGAGTTAGTCTTAGGGCTAAGGCTAGGTTTGGATAGGACTAAATTAGGGCTAGGATTAGTGTAGGCTTAGTGCTATTGTTAGGCCTAGGGTTAGGAGAATGGGTTAGGGTTAGGTTTAGGGTTATGGTTAGGTTTAGGGTAAGGGATGGGTTTATAGCTAGGTTTAGGGCGAGGGCAAGGGTTAGAATTAGGGTTAAAACTTGGGTTATGTTTTGGTTTAGGGCTAGGGCTAATTTCAAATCCAGCATTATGGTTAAAGATAGTTTTAGGGTTAGGTTTATGGCTACATCTAGTATTATGGTAGGTTTAAGGTTAGGGTCAGGTTTAGAGCTAAGGGTATTATTAGGGTCAGGGTCACTATTAGTTTTTGGGATAGGTTAAGGTTTTAAGTTAGGGCTCGAATTAGCATTAGGGTTAAAATTAGGGTAATAATAGGGTAAGGTTTAGGTTTCAGGATAGGTTTAGGGTAATGAATAGGGTTATGAGTAGGGATAGGTTTACGTATAAGCCTAGGGTTAGCATTAGGGTTAAGGTTATGGTTAAGATAATGGATAGGGTTAGAGTTAAGTTTATGGCTAGGGTTATGGTTACAATTAGTGCTAGTGTTACGCTTAAGGTTAGGGTTAGGGTTAAAGCTTTGGTTAGGGCAGAGATTCTGGCTAGGTTGTGGGTTCAGTTCAGGCTAGGGATAGGGTTAGGTCTAATATAAGTACTAAGGTTACAATTATGACTAGTTTTATGGTTAGGGTTAGGGTTAAGTCTAGTGTTAGATTTAGGGTTAGGGTTAGAGTGATGTTTAGAAGTAGGTTTAGGGTTAGGTCAGGGTCAGGGTTAGTTTTAGTTTTCGGCTTAAAACTCAAATTAGGGCTAAGGTTCAGGAAAGGTGTAGGGTTAAGTTTTGGTTTAGGTTAAGGGTCAAGGTTAGGGCTATGGCTTGGTTTTGTATTAGGGCTAGGGCTAGAGTTAGGACTGGTTTTAGGATTAGCATTGGGGTTAGGGCTAGTGTTAGGTTTAGGTTTAGGCTTATGTTTAGGGTTGGATTTAGATTTAAAATTACATCTAGGCTTAGGGCTAGGACTAAGAAAAGGTCTAGTGTTATGCCTAGGGTTAGAGCTAGGATTAGGGTTCCAGTAAGATATAGGGGTAGAACTAGTTTTAGGGCAAGGGTGAGAGTTAGACTTAGTCTTAGGGTTAGGTTAGGATTAGGGTTAGGAATACGAATAAATTAGGGCTAAGATTAGGGCTAGGGTTAGTGTTAGGGTTAGGCCCAGGTTTATGGTTAGGAATATGATTAAGGCTATGTTTAGAGCTAAGAGCTAGGTTTTGTTTTAGGGTTAGGGTAGGATTATGGCTAGGGCTAATGTCAGGACTAGGGTTACCATTAGGGATATTTTTAAGCTTAGGGTTTTGGCCTGGTCTAGTGTAAGGGTTAGGTTTAGGGAAAGGGTCAGGTTTAGAGCTAGGGGAATTATTAGGGTCATGTTCAGAGTCAGGGTTTGGCTTAGGTTTGAGTTCAGGTTTAGTGCTCAAATTGGCTTTAGGATAGGGTTATTGTAATAATAGGTTTAGGTTTAGGTTTCAGGTTAGGTTTAGGATAATTGATAGGGTTGGGGTTAGTGATAGGGTTAGTGTTAGGCCTAGGGTTAGAATTAGGGTAAGGTTTATGTTTAGGGTAATGGATACAATAAGATTTTAGTTTAGGGCTAGGGTTATGGTTAGAATTAGGTCTTGAGATTGGGTTAGGGTGAGGGTTAGAACTAGGGTTTTGTTTACGGTTATGTGTAGCATAAGGGTTAGGTTATGAGCTATGGGTATGACTAGAGCAAGGGTTAGGTTAAAGGTTAGGTGTAGGGATAGAATTACGGTAGTTTTAGGGTTAGAGTTAGGGTTAGGGCTAGGATTATCATTAGGGTTGGGGTTAGGTTTAGTGTAATGGATGTGGTTTTATTTAGGTTTAGATTTACGGTTAGGGTTACATTAAAGTTTATGGTTAAGGTTAGGGCTATGGTTATGTTTAGGTTTATGGTTAGGGTTAGGTTTTGAGCTAGGGTAAGGGTTATAGTGAGTTTAAGGTTAGGTCTATGTTTAGTTTTCTGGTTAGGGTTAGGGTTAAGGCTAGGGTTACCAATAGGTTTAGGGTTAGTTTTAGTGTATTTTGTAGGTTTATACCTAGGGTTAGTGCTAGGGTTAAGGTTAGAATTAGGGCTAGGGTTAGGGTTAGGTTTTGAGCTAAGGTAAGGGTTATAGCGAGTGTTAGGTTTAAGGCTAGGTCTAGGTTTAGTTTTCTGGTTAGGGTTAGGGTTATGGTTAGGGTTAAGGCTAGGGTTACCAATAGATTTAGGATTAGTTTTAGTGTATTTTGTAGATTTATACCTAGGGTTAGTGCTAGGGTTAAGGTTAGAATTAGGGCTAGGGTTAGGGTTAGATTTGTGGATATTTCTAGGTTTATGTTTATGGTAAGTGTTAGGCTTTGACCTAGAGTTGGGACTAAGGCTAGGGTTAAGTTAGGATTAGGGCTAGGGTTAGGGTTAGGGTTATGCTTAGGGCTAGGTTAAGGCCTAGGATTAGCTCTAGGTTTTTTGTTAGGTTTAGGCCTAGGGTTAGGGTTGTGGGTAATGTAATATCTAGGGATATGAGTAGGGCTAGTTTTTGGGTGAGGGTTATGGCTAGGTCTAGTGTTAGGTTTATATTTTCGGTTAGGGTCAGGTTTAGAGGTAGGTTTACTGTTAAAGGCTGGTCAGTGTTCAGGTTAAAGTTATGGTTATAGCCAGAATTAGGACTAGGTTTAGGTCTAGGTGTAGGGATAGTGTTTGGGTTAGGGTAAGTGTTATTGTTAGGTCTAGGACTAGGTTTTTGTTTAGGTCCAGGGATAGAGTTAAGGCTAGATTTAGGATTAGATTTAGGTCTAAGGCTAGTGGTAGAGTTAGGTTTAGGAATAAGTTTATCGGTAGTGCTAGTGTTAGAGTTTGGTCTAGGGTTAGGGTCAGGATTAGACCTAAGTTTAGTGTTAGGGTCAGAATAAGGGTCAGGGTTAGCATTAGAGTTTGGGATAGGATTAGAGCTAAAATGAGGGCTAGGGTCAGAACTATTAATGGGGTTAGGATTTGGTTAGCCTAAGGATTAGGGATAGGTCTAGGGTTACCATTAGTTTTAGGGTTTTGCTTAGAGTAAGGGATAAGTTTAGAGCTAGGGTTAGGGTTAGAGGTAGGGTTAGGGTTAAAGCTAGGTTTAGAGCTTGGATTAGGGCTTGTTTTTGTTGTAGGTTTAGGGCTAGGGTTATGGCATTGGCTAATGTTAGAACTAGGGTTACAATTAGGTTTAGGGTTGGGGTTAGGGGAGGTCTAGTGTTAGGGTTAGGTTTAAGGTTAGGGTGATATTTAGAGCTAGGGTTAGTGTTAGGATATGAGTCAGGGTCAGGGTTAGGGTTAGGACTCGAATTAGCGATAGGGTTACTGTTAGGATTTGTTTAAGGTTAGGATGGGGTCTTGAGCTAGGGTGAGCATTAGGATATGAGTCTGTTTCAGGTTTAGATTTAAGGTTAGGGTTAGGAGTCGAATTTAGGGCTAGGGTTAGGTCTAGATGTAGTTTTCGAGTGGTTTAAGTTAAGGTTTAGGGTTAGGGCCATTGCTCAGTTTTGTTTTACTTCTAGGGTTAGGGTTAGGTCTAGTTTTATGATTAACATTAGAGTTAGAGCTAGTGTTAGTGTTAGGCTTAGGCTTAGGTTTAGGGTTAGATTTAGCATTAGGGTTAGAAATAGGGTTAGGGCAAGAACTAAGGATAAGGCAAGCATTAGTGCTAGGTTTAGGGCTAGGTTATGGGTTACGGTAAGGGATAGGGCTAGTGTGAGAGTTAGCTTTAGTCTTATTGATAGGGTTAGGGTTAGGTTTAATTATAAGATTACTGGTAGGGCCAGTGTTAGGGTTTTCTCTATGCTTAGGTTCAGGTTTAGACCTAGGGTTATTGTTTGTGTCAGAAGAAGTGTCAGGGTTAGCGTTAGGGTTTGGGATAAGATTAGAGCTAGAATGAGGGCTAGTCAAGACTATTAAAAGGGTTTGGATTTTAGTAAGCCTAATAATTAGGAATAGTCCTAGGGTTACCATTAGGGTAACATTTTTGCTTAGGGTAAAAGATAGGGATAGAGCTAGGGTTAGGGTTAGGTTTAGGGTTAAAGCTAGGTTTAGAGCTTTAATTAGGGCTAGTTTTTTTGTAGGGTTAGCACTAGGGTTAGGGCAATGGCTAATGTAAGAACTAGGGTTACCGTTAGGGTTAGTTTTAGGGTTAGGGTTAAGGGTAGGTCTAGTGTTAGGGTTAGGTTTAAGGTTAGAGTGATATTTAGAGCTAGGGTTAGTGTTAGGATATGAATGAGGGTCAGAGTTAGGGTAGGACTCGAATTAGGGATAGGGTTACTGGTAGGTTTCGGTTTAAGTTTAGGATGGTGTCTAGAGCTAGGTGAGCATTAGGATATGAGTCTGTGTCAGGGTTACTTTTACGGTTAGGGTTAGGAGTCGAATTTATGGCTAGGGTTAGGTATAGGTGTAGTGTTACTGTGGTTTAAGTGAAGGTTTAGGGTTAGGCCTATTGCTTGGTTTTGTTTTACTGCTAGGGTTAGGGTTAGTGCTAATTTTCTGATTAGTGTTAGGGTTAGGGCTAGTGTTAGTGTTAGGCTTAAGCTAAGGTTTAGGGTTAGATTTAGATTTAGGGTTATATGTAGGTGTAGGGTTAGGACTGATGATCAGGCAAGGGTTAGGGCTAGGGTTAGATTATAGTATGTAATAGGGTTAGAATTAGGGATAGGGCTAGTGTGAGTTAGAGTTAGTCTTAGGGCTTGGGTAAGGGAAATGGATAAATTAGGGCTGGGATTAGGGATATGGTTAGTGTTCAGCTTAAATATAGAGTAGTGTCTGAATTAGTATTAATTTTAGGTTAAGGGATAATGTTATAGCTAGGTTTAGAGTTAGGGTAATATTTAGAATTAGGATTAGAGCTTTGGTTACGGTTAGGGTTATGATTAAGGCTAGGTTTAGTGCTGGGATGAGGGCTAGTGTTTGTTTTAGGGTTGGGGCTAGGATTTGGGGTATGGCTAATTTCAGGTCTAGAATTATGTTTAAAGATAATGTTATGTTTAGGATTGTGGCTACATCTAGTGCAAGGGTTAGGTTTACGGGTAGTGTCAGGTTTAGAGCTAGGGGTATTTTTATGTACAAGGTCTGGGTTAAGGTTTGGGATAGGTTAAGGTGTAAAGTTAGGGATTGAATTAGCATTAGGGTTAGGGTTAGAGTAATGACAGGGTTAGTATTAGGGCCCAGGTTAGGTTTAGGGTTATGGATAGAAATAGGACTAGAGATAGCTTTAGGTTTAGACCTGGGGTTAGCATTAGGGTTGGGGTTATGTTTATGGTAATGGATAGGGATAAACTAGGGTTGGGGCTAGGGTTAGGGTTATGATTAGGGCTTGGGTTAGGTTTAAAGATCAGGATAGGGCTCAGATTCTGGCTAGGTTTCAGGTTAACTTAGTGCTATGGTTAGGGTTATGGCTAATGTAATTACTAGAGTTACATTTAGGGCTAACTTTAGGGTTAAGGTTAGGGATAGGATGAGTGTTAGGGTTAGGTTTAAGGTAAGGGTGATGCTTAGAACTACGGTTAATATTAGTGTCAGAGTCAGGGTCAGAGTTAGTTTTAGTGTTCAGCTTAAAACTCGAATTAGGTCTAGTATTAGGGGTGGGTGTATGGTTAGGGTTTTGTTTAGTTTAAGGATTAGTGTTAGAGCTATGGCTCAGTTTTGTTTTAGGCTATGGCTAGGGTTAGGGCTAGGTTTAGAATTAGTGTTAGGCTTAGGGATAGTGTTTGGGTTAGGCTTAGGCTTCAGATTAGGGTTAGATTTAGAGATATGTGTTGATCTAAGGTTAGTGCTAGGGCTAAGGATAGGGTAAGGGTTAGGACAACTGTTAGGGCTAGGGTTATGTTCATGGTAAGGAATAGGATTAGAACTAGTGATAGGGCTAGTGTGAGAGTTAGAGTTCATCTTATGGATAGGTTTAGGGTTATGGTTAGTGATAGGGCTAAATTAGGGCTAGGGTTAGTGTTAGGTTTATGCCTAGGTTTAGGGTTACAGTTAGGGTTAGGTTTAGTTTAAAGGAAGGGGTTATAGCAAGATTGAGGGCTTGGCAAGTGTTTGTATTAGGTTTAGGGCTAGTATTAGGTCTAGGGCTAATGTCAGGTCTAGGGTTACAATTAGGCATACATTTAGTGTTAGGTTTATGGCTTGGTCCAATGTAAGGGTTAGGTTTAGGGTAAGGGTCAGTTTTAGAGCTAGGGTTATTATGAGGGTCACAATCAAGGTTAGGGTTTGGGTTAGGTTAGGGTTTAAGTTTAGGGCTCAAATTAGCATTAGATTTAGGGTTAGGGTAATAACAGGGTTAGGTTTAGGGTTTAGTTGTGGTTTAGTGTAATGGATAGGGTTAAGGTTAGGCCTAGGGTTAGCATAAGTGTTAGGATTATCATTAGGGTAATGGATAGAGTTAGACCTAAGTTTAGGGCTAGGGTTATGTATAGAATTAAGGCTTTTGTTTGGGTTAGTGTTAGGTTTAATTTAAGGGTTAAAGCTAGGATAAGGCTAGGTTTTCTGTTAGGTTAGGGCTAGGGTTAAGACTGATTAAGGCTAGGTTTTGGGTTACGTTAGGGCTAGGCTTAACAATATATCTAATGTACAAAGTAAGGTTATCATTAGCCCTAGTTATAAGGTTAGGGTAAGGCTAGGTCTAGTGTTAGGGTTCTATTTATGGTTACAATGATTTTCGAGCAAGGTTTAGTGTTAGCGTTAGAGTCATGGTCAGGGTTAGTTTCCAGGTTAGGACTAGAATTAGGGATAGGGTTATTGATAGGGTTAGGGCTAGGTGTAAGGTTAGAGTTTGGTTTAGGTTAAGGGTTAAGATTAGGGTTATAACTCGGTTTTGTTTTAGGGCTAGAGCTAGGGTTAGGGCTAATATTAGGTCTATGTTTAGGGTGATGGTAAGGGAAAAGTTTAGCACTACCTTGTAGGTCTAAGGCAGGAGTTACAGTTAGTCTTAGGGCTAGGATTATGTTTATTTTTAGGGATAGGGCTAAGTGAGGTCTGGGATTAGGGCAAGTGTTAATGTTAGTGTTAGGCTTAGGGTTAGGGCTAGGTTTAGTGTTAGGCCTTGGATTAGGGTTAGGTTTAGGGTAAGGGATGAGTTTATACGTAGTATTAGGGATAGGGAGATGATTAGAATTAGGGTTAAGGTTAGTGTTATGATGAAGGTGAGGATGTGGGTTAAGTTTTGTGTTAGTTAGGGTTAGGACTAGGATTAGAGCTAGGGCTAATGTCAGGTCTAGGTTAGAGTTAGGGATAGTTTTAGGGTTTGGTTTATATCTAGGTCTATTGTAAGGGTTAGGTTTATGGTTGGGGTCAGGTTTAGAACTAGGGGTATTATTAGGGTCAGAGTAAGGTTTTAGGTTAGGTTATAGTTTATGTTTAGGGCTCGAAATAGCATTAGGTTTAGTGATAGTTTAACAATAGTTTTAGGTTTAGGGTTCCAATTAGGTGTAGGGTAATGGATAGAGTTAGGGATGGGCATAGGATTAGGGTTTGGTCTAGAGTTAGCATAAGTGTTAGGGTTATCCTTAGGGTAATGGATAGGGTTAGAGCTAGGGTTAGGGCAAGTGTTATGCTTAGGATTGGATCTAATGTTAGGCTTAGGCTTAGGGTTAGGGCTGTGGTTAGGGTTAGGGTTAGCTTTAGGGTTAAAGATAGGGTAGGGATTGGATTAGGGCAAGGTTTTGGAATAGGTTAGGGCTATGGCTAAATTAAGAACTTGTTATGATTAGGGCTAGTTTTATGTTTAATGTTAGGGCTAGGTATAGTTTTAGGGTTAGGGTGATATTTAGAGCTAGGGTTAATGTCAGCATCAGTGTTCAGATTAGGATTATGGTTAGAATTAAAGCCAGAATTAGGACTAGGGTTAGGTCTATGGGAAGAGTTAGTGTTTAGCTTAGGCTAACGGTTATTATTAGGGATAAGTCTAGGTTTTTCTTTAGGTCTAGGGCTAGAGTTATGGCTAGATTTAGGTTTAGGTTTAGGTCTAGGGCTAGTGTTAGAGTTTGGTTTAGGGTTAGGTTCAGGTTTAGACCTATGATTAGTGTTAGGGTCAGAATAAGTGTCAGGGTTAGGGTTAGTGTTTGGGTTATGGTTAGAGTTAGAATGAGGGCTAGAGTTAGGACTAGTAATAGGAAATAGGTTTGGATTAGGTTAAGGATTAGGGTTAGAATTAGGATTAGAATTAGTGTTAGTGTTTGGCTTAGGGTAAGGGATAGTGTTAGAGGTAGAGTTAGGGCTATGTTTAGGGTTAAAGCTAGGTTTAGAGCTCAGATTAGCGCTACTTTTTATGTTAGGATTAGGGCTAGGGTTAGATTAACAGCTAATGTAAGAACTAGGGTTACAATTATATTACATAAACTAGGGTTACATAATTTTAGGTTTATGGTTAGGGATTAGACCTCTAGTGTTAGGATTAGGTTTAAGCTTAGGGTGATATTTAGAGCTAGTGTTAGTGTTAGGTTAGCAGTCAGAGTCAGGCTTAGTTTCAAGGTTAAGGTTGAGACTCAAATTATGGCTAGGGTTACTGTAAGTGTTTGGTTTAAGGTTAGGATTGTGTTTAGAGCTAGGGTGAGTGTTAGGATATGAGTCAGAGTCAGGGTTAGTATTCAGGTTAAGGTTAGGCCTCGAATTAGGGCTAAAGTTAGGTCTAGGTGGAGTATTACAATTGATTTAAGTTAAGGTTTCGTATTAGGCTATTGCTTGGTTTTCATTTACTTCTAGGGTCAGTGTTAGGGCTAGTTTAACGAGTAGCATTAGGGTTAGGGCTAGTGTTTATGTTAGGCTTAGGCTTAGGGTTAGTGTTAGATTTAGAGTTGGGGATAGATTTAGGGTTATGGCTAGGAATAAGGACAGGGCAAGTTTTATGGCTAGGGTTAGAGCTATGGTTAGGGTTATGGTAATGGATAGGGTTAGAACTGGGGATAGGGCTAGTGTGAAAGTTAGAGTTAGTCTTAGGGCTAGGGTTAGGGTTAGGGATAGGGTTAAATTAGGGTAGAATTAGAACTAGGGTTATTGTTCTGCTTAGGCCTAGCATTAGGTTTAGGGTTAGGGTTAAGTTTAGGGTAAGGATTGGCATTATAGCTAGGTTTAGTGGTTGGGTGAGGGTTAGAATTAGGGTTAGGCCTATGGTTAGGGTTAGGGTTATGATTAAGGCTGGTTTTAGGGCTAGGAAGAGAGCTACAGTTTGTTTTAGGGTAGGGCTAGAATTAGGGCTAGGACTAATATCAGGTCTAGGGTTATGGTTAAAGATATATTTAGGGTTAGGTTTATGGATACAGGTAGTGTAATGGTTATGTTTAGTTTTAGGTCAGGTTTAGAGCTAGGGGTATTATTAGGGCCAGGGCATTGGTTAGGGTTTGGGATACACTCTGGATTAAATGTAGGGCTTTAATTAGCATTAAAGTTAGGGTTAGGGTAATGATAGTGTGAGGGTTAGGGTTTAGGTTTGGTTTAGGGTAATGAATAGGGTTAGCATTAGGGATAGTGTTAGGTTTAGGCCTAGTGTTAGTATTAGTGTTAGGGTTATAATTATGGTGATAAATAGGGTTAAAGCTAAGGATAGAGCTAGAGTTATGGTTATGATTAGGACTAGGGTTAAGGTTAGTGTTAGGGTTAAAGTTTGGGTTAGGTCTTGAATTAGGGCTAAGTTTTGTGTTAAGTTAATGCTGGGGTTAGGGTTACGGCTAATGTAAGAACCAGGGTTACATTTAAGGCTAAATTTAGGTTTAGGGTTGGGGCTAGGTCGAGTCTTAGGTTTAGTTTTATGGTTAGGGTTATCTTTAGAGGTAGGGTTAGTGTTGTGGTTGGATTCAGGGTCAGGGTTAGTTTTTGGTACAGCTTAAAACTTGAATTAGGGCTAAGTTTAGGGTTAGGCTTAGAGTTTGGCTTAGTTTAAGGGTTAGGTTTAGGGCTATGTCTGGGATTTGTTTTAGGGCTAGAATTAGGCCTAGTTTTATGATTAGCATTAAGGTTAGGGCTAGTGTTAGGTTTAGGTTTAGGTTTAGGATTAAATTTAGACTTAGAGTTAGAGTTAAGAGTTAGAGTTAGAGTTAGAGTTAGATCTAGGTTAGGGCTAGATCTAAGGATAGGGCTAGGGTTAGGGCTAGGATTATTCTTCCACTAAGGTATAGGTTTAGAACTAGGGATGAGGCAAGGATGAGAGTTAGACTTAGTCTTAGGGCTAGGGTTAGGGCTAACGTTAGGGATAGGTGTAAATTAGGGGTAAGATTAGGGCTAAGGTTAGGGCTAAGTTTAGGGTAAGGTTAGTGTTAGGTTTAGGCCTAAGGTTAGGGTTAGGTTTAGGATTAAGGCTAGGTTTAGGGCTAGGATAAGCCCTGGGGTTTGTGTTAGGGTTAGAGCTAGGATTAGGGCTAGTGCTAATGTCAGGTCTAGGGTTACGGTTGGGGATAGATTTAGAATATTTTATGGCTAGGTCTAGTGTAATGGTTAGTTTTAGGGTAAGGATCAGGTTTAGAGCTAGGGGAATTATTAGGGTAAGGTTTAGGGTTAGAGTTTGTTTGAGGTTAGGGTTTAGGGTTAGGACTCTAATTAGCTTTAGGGTCATGGTTAGGGTAATGATAGGTTTTTTAGGGTTCAGTTTAGGTTTAGGGTAATTGATATGGTTAGGGTTAGCAATAGGTCTAGAGTTAGCATTTGGGTCAGGGTTATGGTTAGGATAATGGATAGGGTTAGAGCTAAGCTTAGGGTAAGGTTTATGGTTAGAAATACGTCTTGAGTTAGGGTTACGGTTAGGGTTAGATCTAGGGTTAGTGTTAGGGTCATGTTTAGTGTAAGAGTTGGGTTTTGAGCTAGGTTTAGGGCTAGGGCGAGGGTTAAGTTTAGGGTTAGGTCTAGGGATAAGATTACAATACAGTTAGGGTTAGGGTTAGGATTAGGGCTACGGTCATAATTAGGGGTAGTGTTAGGGTTAGGGTATTGGATAAAATTAGATGTAGGTTTAGGTTTATGGTTAGAATTAGATTGAGTTTTAGGCTTAGGGCTAGGGTTATGGTTAGGTTTATAATAAGGGTTAGGGTTTGAGCGAGGGTTAGGTGTATGGTGACGGTGAGGTATAGGGTTAGGTTTAGGATTAGTTTTCTGGTTAGGTTTAGGGTTTAGGTTAAGCCTAGGGTTATCAATAGAGTTAGTGTTATGTTTAGGGTAATGGATATCTAGAGAGCTAGGTTTCGTGCTAGAGTTAAGGTTAGGATTAGGGCTAGGTTTAGGGTTAGATTTAGGGATAGGTGTAAGTTTATATTTAGAGTAAGGTTTAGGTTTTGATTCAGGGTTAAGACTAAGGCTAAGGTTAGGGTAGTGTTAGGGTTATGCCTAAGGCTAGGTTAATGCCTAGGATAAGATCTAGGTTTTGTGTTAGGTTTAGGCCTAGGGTTAGGGCTCTGGGTAATATAAGAGCTAGTGTTATTTTTAGGGCTAGTATTAGGGTTAGAGTTATGGCTAGGTCTATTGTTAAGTTTAGATGTTGGTTAGGCTCAGGATTAGAGATAGTTTATTGTTAAAGGCAAGGTCAGTGTTCAGGTTAGAGTTAGGGTTAGGGTGAAAGCCAGAATTAGGAGGAGGTTAGGTTTAGAGGTAGGTTTATTGTTTGTTTTAGGTTAAGGTTTACTGATAGGGCTAGGACTAAGTTTTGTTTAGGTCTAGGGCTAGAGTTATTGCTAGATTTAAGATTTGATTTAGGTTTATTGCTACTTTTAGGGTGAGGTTTATGTATAAGGTTACTATAAGGCTTGTTTCAGGTTTCGGTTTAGGGTTAGATTCAGGTTTAGACCTATAATTAGTGTTAGTGTCAGAATAAGGGTAAGGGTTAGGGTTAGGATTTGGGTTAGAATTAGAGCTAGAATGAGTGCTTATGTTAGGACTAGAAATAGTGTTAGGCTAAGGATTAGGATTAGAACTAGGGTTAACTTTATGGATAGGGATTGGCTTAGGGTAAGAGGTACATTTAGTGCTAGAGTTTAGGTTAGATTTAGGACTAGGGTTAGGGTTAAAGTTATGGTTAAATCTAGTGTTAGGGCTCAGATTAGGGCTATTTTACTTTAGGGTTAAGGCTAGGGTTAGGGCTAAGGCCAATGTAAGAACTATGTTGACGATTAGGGTTAGTTTTAGCGATGGAATTTGGGCTCGTCTAGTGTCATCATTAGCTTAAAGGTTAGGGTGATATTTAGAGCTATTGTTAGTTTTAGGCCTAGGACTTGAATTAGAGGTAGGGTTATGGCTTGTTGTAAGATTAGAGTTTGGTTTAGGTTAAGGTTTAGTGTTATAGCAATGGGTCGGTATTGTTTTAGGGCTAGGACTATGGTTAGGGCTAGTTTTAGGATTAGCAATGGTATTAGGGCTAGTGGTAGGGTGAGGTTTAGGCTTAAGTTTAGGGTTAGATTTAGAGTTATGGTTAGATCTAGGATGAGGGCTATGGCTACGATGAGGGATAAGGTTAGGGCTAAGGTGATGGATAGGGTTAGAAATAAAAATAGGGCTAGGGTAAGAATGAGTTAGTGTTAGGACTAGGGTTAGGTGTAGGGTTAAGGTTAGGGCTAAATTAGGGCTAAGATAAGTGCTAGAGTTAGTGTTAGTGTTAGGCCTATGATTAAGGCTAGGGTTAGGGTTTGTGTAACTGTTAGGGTTAGGGTTAGTTTTAGGGGATGTGATGGGCTTATAGGTAGGATCAGGGCTTGGTCGAGGGTAAAAATTAGGGATAGAGCCAGCGTGAGGTTTTGGATTAGGATTAAGGCTAGGTTTAGGGTAGGATGAGGGCTAGGTTTTGTGTTAGGGTAAGGGCTAGAATTAGTGCTAGGACTAATGTCATATCTAGGGTTATGTTTAGGGTTAGGTTTATGGCAAGGTCTAATGTAAGTGTTAGGTTTAGGGTAAGGGTCAGCTTTAGAGCTGGGTGTATTATTAGTGTCAAATTCCAGGTTAGTTTTTACTTTAGGTTAAGGTTTAGGGTTAGGGCTCAAATTAGCATTAGGGTTAGGGTTAGAGTAATGAATAGGATTAGGTTTAGTGTTCAGGTGAGGTATAGAGTAATGTATAGGGTTAGCTTTAGGGATACTGCTAGGTTTAGGCCTAGGGTTAGCATTTGGGATAGGCTTATGTGTAGGGTAATGGATAGAGTTAGTTCTAGTGTTAGGGATTAGGTTAAAGTTAGGATTAGGACTAGGGTTAGGGTTAGGCCTAAGTTTAGTGTTAGGGTTAGGTTTAGGTTAAGTGTTTATGGTTAGAGCTAGGGCAAGTTTTAGGGTTAAAATCAGGGCTATGGTTAGAATTAGGGTTAGAGTTAGGGCTAGGGTTAGCATTAGTGTTAGGGTTATATTTATGGTAATGGAAATAATATGAGGTAGGAATTCTGCTATGGTTACAGTTAGGATTAGGGCAAGTTTTAGGGTTAGGGTTAGCGTTAGGGTTACAATTAGGGTAAGAGTTAGAGTTTAAGCTAAGTTTAGGGCTAGGCAAGTGTGAGGATTAGGACTAGGGCTAAGGTTAGGATTAGGCTTGCAGCTAGTTTTAGTGCTACATTTAGGGCTAGGTTTTGGGAGGAGGTTTATGGCTAGTGTTAGGATTATGGGTAATGTAAGAACTAGGATTATGGTTATGGCTAGTTTTAAGGTGAGGGTTATGGATAGGTCTAGTGTTCGGGTATGTTTTGGGTTAGGATAAGGTTTAGAGCTAGGGTTTGTGTTAGGGTAAGGGTCAGTGTTCAGGTTAGCATTACATTTATGGTGAGTAGCACAATTTTACTAGGGTTAGTTCTAGGGGTATTGTTAGTCATTGCATTAGACTAATGGGTTATTGTTAGTGCTGGAGCTAGGTTATTGTTTAGGGCTATGGCTAGAGTTATGGCTATATTTAGGATTAAGTTTAGGTCTAGTGTTAATGTTATGGTTATGTTTAGGTATAGGTTTACCCATAGGGCTAGTGTTAGTGTTTGGATTAGAGTTAGGGTAAGGCTTAGATCTAGGGTTAGTGTTAGGGTCAGAATAAGGGTCAGGGATAGGCTTAGGGTTTGGGGTTAGGGTTAGAGATAGAATGAGGCCTAGGGTAAGGACTAGTAATAGAGTTAGGGTTTGGGGTAGGCTAAGGATTAGGGTTAGGATTAGCGTAGAATTAGGGTGAGGGTTGGCATAGGGTA
The DNA here is from genome assembly GCF_047511675.1 of Marmota flaviventris. Taxonomy (NCBI): domain Eukaryota; kingdom Metazoa; phylum Chordata; class Mammalia; order Rodentia; family Sciuridae; genus Marmota; species Marmota flaviventris. The sequence continues at coordinate 573,981 of NW_027288411.1, read as the reverse complement.
AGGGATAGGGTTATAGCTAGGGTTAAGGTTAGGTTTAGTGTTAGTGTTAGTGTTAAAGCTAGGGTTAGGGTTCAGATTAAGGCTAGGTTTTGTGTTAGCGTTAGGGCTATTGCTAATGTAAGACCTGGCATTACGTTTAGGTCTAGTTTTAGGGTTAGGGCTAGGTTTAGTGTTCGGGTTAGGTTTAGGGTTAGGGTGATGTTTAGTGCTAAGGTTAGTTTTAGGATCAGAGTCAGGGTCATTATTAGTTGTACGGTTAGGTTTAGGACTCAAATTAGGGCTAGGGTAAGGGCTAGGCGTAGTGTTAGGGTTTGGTTTAGGTTAAGGTGTAGAATTAGAGCTGTAGCTCAGTTTTGCTTGAATGCTATGGCTATGGTGAGGGATAGTTTTCAAATTAGTATTAGGATTAGGGCTAGTGTTAGGGTGAGGTATAGGTTTTAGGTTAGGGTTATATTTAGAGTGAGGGTTAGATCTAGGTTTAGGGCTAGGGCTAAGTTTGGGGCTAGGGTTAGGGCTAGGCTTTGGGTCATGGTAAGGGATAATGTTATAACTAGGGCTAGGGCAAGAGTTAGAGTTACTCTTAGGGCAAGGGATATGATTAGATTTAGGGTTAGGTATAAATTAGGTCTAGGATTAGAGCTAGGTTTAGTATTAGGGCTAGGTCTTGGTTTAGGGCTAGGGTTAGAATTAGGGTAAGGTACAGTATGATATTATAGCTAGGTTAAGGGCTAGGGTGAGGGTTCACTTTAGGGTTAAGCCTAGTGATAGGGTTAGGGTTCGGATTAAGTCTAGGTTTAGGGCCAGGATTAGGGCTTATTTTTTTTTAATCATAAGGGCTAACATTAGGGCTAGGACTAATGTTAGGTCTAGGGTTATGGTTAGGGATAATTTCATGGTTAGGTTTATGGCTATGTATCTTATAAGGGTTAGGTGAGGGTTAGGGTCACTTTTAGAAATAGGGGTATTATTAGGGTCAGGGTAATGTTTTGGGTTTTTTAGGTTAATGTTTAGTGTTAGAGCTGAAATTAGGTTTCGATTATGTTTAGTGTTAGGATAATTGATATGGTTAGGTTTAGGGTTCAGGTTAAATTTATGGTAATGAATATGGTTAAGGTTATGGATAGAGTTAGGGTTATCCTAGGATTATTATTAGGGTTAGGGTTAGGGTTAAGGTAATAGATAGGATTAGAGCTAGAGTTAGGTCAAGGTTTATGCTTAGGATTAAGGCTAGGGTTAAGATTAGGTTTAGAGTTAGTTTAGGGTTAAAGGTAATGTTAGGGTTAGGTTTAGGGCTAGGATTTATATTAGGTTAGGGTTAAGGTAGGGCTATGGCTAATATAAGAACTAGGGTTACGATTAGGGCTAGTTTTAGGGTTAGGGTTAGGGCTAGGTCTAGTGTTAGGGTTAGGTTATGATTAGACTGATGATTTGAAATAAGGTTAGTTTTAGGGTCAGAGTCAAGGTCAGTGTTAGTTTTAGTGTTAGGGATAACACTATAAATAAGGCTAGAGTTATGGGTAGGTGTAGGGTTAGGTTTTGTGTTACGGTTAGGGTAAGAATTAGGGCTAGGTCTAATGTCACTTTTGAGGTTACAGTTAGGTTAGTGTTAGGATTAGGGCTAGGGCTCAATTTTGTTTTAGAGCTACAGCTAGGTTTAGAACTAGTTTTAGGATTAGCGATAGTGTTAGGGCTAGTGGAAGGTTAGGTTCAGGCTTAGGGTTAGGGTTATATTTAGAGTTATGTTTAGATCTAGGGTTAGGACTTGGGCTAGGTTTAGGGGTTCGGTTAGGGCTACTGTTAGGGTTATGGTAACAGATAGAGTTAGTACTAGAAATAGGTCTAGGTCAAGAGTTAGAGTTAGTCTTAGGGGTAGGGTTAGAGTTAGGGTTACGATTAACACTAAATTAGGGTTGGATTAGAGCTAGGGTTAGTGTTAGGTTTAGGGTTAGGGTTAGCATTAGTGTGAGTGTTGAATTAGGGTTAGGGTTAGGGTTAGGGGAAAGGATGTGGTTATACCTATGTTCAGAACTAGGGCGAGGGTTGAAATAACGGATTGGGCTAGGATTAGGGTTCAGGTTAGGATTAAGGCTAGGTTTAAGGCTAGGATGAGGGCTTGGGTTTGTGTTAGGTTTAGGGCAAGAATTAGGTCTATGGCTAATGTCAGGGTTATGCTTAGGGATAGTGTTAAGGTTAGGTTTATGGCTAGGTCTATTGTAAGGGTTAGGTTTCGGGAAAGCGTGCGGTTTAAAGCTAGGTGTATTGTTAGGGTATGTGTCTTGTTTAGGGTTTGGTTTAGGTTATGGTTTAGGTTTAGGGCTGGATTTAGCATTAGGGTTAGGGATTGGGTTAGAGTAATTAATAAGGTTAGGTTTACTGTTCAGGTTAGTTTTAGGAAATGGATAGGGTTAGTGTTAGAGATAGTTTTAGAGTTAAGCCTAGGGTTAGCATTTGGATTAGGCTTATGTTTAGGATAATGGATAGGTTTAGGGGTAGAGTTATGGTTAGGATTAGGGCTAGGGTTAGGGTTAGGTTTAAGCCTAGGGTTAGTGTTATGGTTAGGTTTAGGGTAAGTGTTAGGGTTTGAGCTATGGTTAGGCCTAGGGCAATGGTTAGGCTTAGTGTGACACCTAGGTTTAGGGTTAGGGTTATGTTTAGAGCTAGGTTTAGCATTAGGGTTAGGGTTATGTTAAGGAAATGGATAGAGTTAGAACTAGGGTTTGGCCTTGGTTATGGTTAGGATTAGGACTAGGGTTAGGGTTAGGGTTGGTGTTAGGTCTAGATTTATATTTGGGCAAGGGTTAGTGTTTGAGCTAGGGTTAGGGTTAAGGCAAGGGTTAGGGTTAGTATTAGGTCTAGGGTTAGGGTTAGGTTTACGCTTAGAGCTAGGTTTTGTGTGAGATTTGGTGCTAACATTAGGGCTATATGTAATGTAAGACCTAGAGTTAGGGTTATGGCTAGGTCTATTGTTAGGATTATGGCTAGAATTTGGGTTACCATAAAATTTAGAGCTAGGATTTGTGTTACAGAAAGAGACAGTGTTTGGGTTAGAGTTATTGCCAGAATTAGGGCTACGTTTAAGTCTAGAGGTAGAGGTAGTGTTTAGGTTAGGTTAAGGGTTATTGTGAGGGCTAAGGTTAGTATTTTAGGTCTAGAGCTAGAGTTAGGGCTAGATTTAAGATTAGGTTTTTGTATAGTTAGAGTGTTAGGGTTAGGTTTAGGTATAAGGTTACCCATACGGCTAGTGTTAGGGTTCAGTTTAGGGTTAGGCTCAGGTTTAATCCTAGGGTTAGAGTTAGGGTCAGATTAAGTGTCAGGGTTAGGGTTAGGATTTGGGTTAATATTAGAGCTAGAATGAGGGCTATGGTTAGGACTAGTAATAGTGTTATGGTTTGGGGTAGGCTAAGGTTTAGGGTTAGGACTAGGGTAGCATTAGGGTGAATGTTTGGCTTAGGGTAAGGGATAAATTTAGAGCTAGGGTTAGGTATATGTCTAGGTTTTGTTTAGGGTTATGTTTAAATCTAGGTTTAGTTCTTGGATTAGTGCTAGCTTTTCTGTTAACACAGGGCTATTGCTATTGTAAGAACTGGTGTTACAATAAGGGCTAATTTTAAGGTTAGGTGTAGGGCTAGGTCTAGTGTTCGGGTTAAGTTTAGTGTTAGTGTGATGTTTAGATCTAGGGTTATTGTTAGGGTCTGAGTCAGGGTCAGAGTAAGTTCTAGAATTAGGGTTAGTACTCAAATTAGGGCTAGGGTGAGGGCTAGGTATAAGCGTAGGTTTTAGTTTAGGTTAAGAATTAGCATTAACCCTATGACTCAGTTTTGTTTGAGTGCTAGGGCTAGGGTTAGGACTAGTTTTCCAATTAGCATTAGGGTTAGGGCTAGTGTTAGGGTGAGGTATAGACTTATGCTTGGGGTTTGATTGAGGTTAGGGTTAGGTCTAGTTATAGGGCTATGTCAAAAGTAGGAATGGGCTTGGGGCTAGGTTTAGGTCTAGGGCTTGTGTTATGGTAAGGGATAGATTTAGAACTAGAGTTAGTGCTAGGGTGAGAGTTAGGGTTAGGGTTAGAGTTAGGGTTAGGTTTAGGACCTAATTTGTCCTAGGATTAACGCTAGGGTTAGTGGTAGGGCTAGGCCTAGGTTTAGGGCTAGGGTTATGGTTAGGATTAGTGTGAGGTATGATGTTATAGCTATATTTAGGGCGAGGTACAAAATAGGGTTAGGGCTAGGGTTGGGGTTAGGGTTAGTATTAAATCTAGGTTTAGGGCTAGGATTAGGGCTAGGTTTGGGGCTAGGATTAGGGTTTGGTTTTGTGTGAGGGTTATAGTTAGAATTAGTGCTAGCACTAATGTCAGGTCTAGGTTTATGGTTAGGGTTAATTTTAGGGTTAGGTTTATGGCTAGTTCTAGTGTAAGTTTTAGGTTGAGGGATAGGGTCAGGTTTAGAGATAGGGTTATTATTAGGGTCACTGTCATGATTAAGGTTTGAGTTAGGTTAAGGTTTAGGATCAGGACTTTAATTAGCATCTGGTTTAGTATTAAGGTTAGGGTAATCTTTATGGTTAGGTTTAGGTTTCAGGTTAGGTTTAGAGTAATGGACAAAGTTAGGGTTAGAGATAGGGTTAAGGTTATCCTAAAATTAGCATTAGGGTTTGGGTTATGGTTAGGGTAATGGATAGTGTTAGAGCTAGGTTTAGGTCTAGGATTATGGTTAGGATTAAGGCTAGGTTTATGTTTAGGGTTAGGGCAAGTTTTAGTGTTAGGGTTAGGTTTAGGGTAATGGTTAGGGCTCTGGTTAGGGTTAGGATTAAAACAGGTGTACGGCTCAGATTAGTGCTAGGTTTGGGGTTAGGTTAGGGCAAGGATTAGGGCTACAACTAACATAAGAACTAGGGTTGTGATTAGGGCTACTTTTAGGATTAGGGTTAGGGGTAGGTGTAGTTTTAGGGTTAGGTATAATTTTAGGTTGATCTGAGAGCTATAGTTAGTGTTAGGGTAAGAATCAGGGTCAAGGTTAGTTTTAGGGTCAAGGTAGGACTTGAATTAGGGCTAGGGTTAGGGCTAGGTGTGGGATAGGTTTTGGTTTAGGTTAAAGGTTAGAGTTGGGGATATAACTTGATTTTTTTAAGGCTAGGACTAAGGGCTAGTTTTAGGATTAGTGTTAATGTTAGGGCTAGATTTAGTGTGAGGCTTAGGTTTAGGGTTGAGTTTAGATTTAGAGTAATGGTTAGATCTAGGGTTAGTAATAGAGCTAGGTTTAGGGCTAAGGGTAGAGCAAGTGTTAGGGTTATGGTCAGGGATGGGGTTAGAACTAGGAATAGGGCTAGGGTGATAGAGTTAGTGTTAGTGCTAGTGTTAGGATTAGAATTAGGGCTAAATTAGGTCTAGGATCAGGTCTAGGATTAGTGTAAGGCTTAAATCTAGGGTTAGAATTAGGGTTAGATTTAGGGGAAGGGTTGGGGTTATATCTAGGTTCAGATATAGGGCGAGGGGTAAAATTAAGAATAGGGCTAGAGTTAGGGTTCCGGTTAGATTCAAGACTATGTTTATGGCTAGAATGAGGGCTAGCATTTGTGTTAGGGTTATGGCAAAAATTAGGGCTAGGGCTAATATCAGGTCTAAGGTTACAGTTAGGGATAGTTTTAGGGTAAGGTTTATGGCTAGGTCTATATTCAGAGTTAGGTTTAGGGTAAGGTTCAGGATTAGACCTAGGGGTATTATAATGGTCAAGTCAGTTTGGGTTTGGATTAGGTTGAGGTTTATTTAGCACTCAAATTAGCATTAGGGTTAGAGTTAGAGTTAGTGTAAGGGATAGGGTTAGGTTTTGGCTTCATGTTAGGTTTAGGGTTCATGTTAGGTTTAGTTTAATGGATAGGGTTAGGGTTAGGCCTAGGGTTGGCATTAGGTTTATGCTTATTTTGGGGGTAATTGATTGACTTAGACCTATGGTTAGGGCTAGGATTATGTTTAGGATTAGGGCTCAATTTAGGGTTAGGGTTATGACTAAGGCTAGTTTTAGGGTTAGGGTTAAGATTAGTATAGGGGTTAGGGTTTAAGCTAGTGTTAGTGCTAAGGCTAGGGTTAGGTTTTCAGTTAGGTCAAGAGTTAGAGTTTATATTATGGTTAGGGCTATGGTTAGGGTTAGGGTTAGGCTTAGTTTTTTATTACCATTAGGTTAAGGGTAAGGCTCATGGATTTAGTAATTGTTAGGGCTAGGTTGAGGGTTCAGGTTAGAATCAGAGCTAGGGATAAAGGTAGATTTAAAGTTATTAGAGCTAGGGTTAGCATTAGGTTTAGGATTATGGTTAGGGTAATGGATAGAGTTAGAGCTAGGGTTTGGGCTATGTTTACGGTTAGGATTAGGCCTAGGATTAGGGTTAGGGTTTGGGCTAGGGTTTGTTTACCGTAAAAATTAGGGTTTGAGCTAGAGTTAGGGCAAGGGCTAAGTTTTGGGTTAGGTTCAGCGTTAGGTCTAGGGATAAGATTACGGTAGGTTTAGGGTTAGGGTTAGGGATAGGGCTACGTTTATCATTAGGGTTGGGATAAGGTTTAGGTTAATGGATATGGTTAGATGTAAGTTTAGGTTTCGGTTTTGGGTTAGATTTAGTTTTAGGATTAAGGTGAAGGCATGGTTAGGTTTAGGTTTCTAGTACAGGTTAGGGTGCGAGCTAGAGTTGGGGCCATGGCAACTGTTATGCTTAGTGTTAGGTCTAAGGTTAGATTTCTGGTTAGGGTTAGGGTTAGGGTTATGTTTATGGCTAGGATTATCAATAGGGTTAGGGTTAGGGTAATGTGTATGTTCAGAGCTAGGTTTAGGGATAGGGTTAAATTTAGGGTTAGGGATAGGGTTAGGGTTAGAGTTAGGGATAAGTCTAAGTTTATATTTACGGCAAGAGTTAGGCATTGAGTAAATTTAGGACTAAGGATACAGTTAGGGTTAGGATTAGGGCTAGGGTTAGGGTTAGTGTTGCACCCAGGGCTAGGTTTAGGCCTAGGATTCACTCTAGGTTTTGTGTTAGGTTAAGGTGTAGGGTTAGGGCTATGGGTAATGTAAGAGCTAGGATTATGATTATGGCTAGGTGTAGGGTTAGGGTTATGGCTAGGTCTAGTGTTAGGTTTAGATTTTCAGTTAGGGTCAGGTTTAGAGTTAGCTTAGTGTTAAATGCAGGGTTATTGTTAGGGCTAGAGCTAGGCTTTTGTTTAGGTCTAGGTCTAGAGTTAAGGCTACATTTAAGATTAGGTTTAGGTCTAGGGCTAGTGGTAGAGTCAGGTTTAGTATAAGTTTACTGGTAGGGCTAGTGTTAAGGTTTGGTCTAGGGTTAGAATCAGGTTTATATCTAGGGTTAGTGTTATGGTCAGAATGAGGGTCAAGGTTAGGGTTAGGGTTTGGGATAGGTTAAAGCTCAAATGAGGGCTAGGTTTAGGACTATTAATAGGGTTATGGTTTTGATAAGCCTAAGGATTAGGGATAGGTCTAGGGTTACCATTAGGGTTAGGGTTTTGCTTAGGTTTAGGGATAGAGTTAGAGCTACTGTTAGGGTTAGTGTTAGGATTAGGGTTAGTGTTAAAGCTAGGTTTAGGGCTCAAATTATGGCTAGTTTTGGGGTTAGAATTAGGGCTAGGGTTAGGGAAATGAATAATGTAAGAATCAGGATTACAATTTAGTTAGATTTAAGGTAAGTGTTTAAGATTAGAGTTTATGGTTAGGTTTAAGTTTAGGATGAATTTACAGCTAGGGTTATTGTTAGGTAGGAGTCAGGTACAGGGTTAGTTTTAGGATTAGGAATCAAATTAGGGATAGGACTAGTGTTAGTGTTTGGTTTAAGGTAAGAGTGGTGTTTTAGAGCTAGGGTGAGTGTTAGGGTATAAGTCAGGGTCAGGGTTAGTTTTAAGATTAGGGTTAGGAGTCGAATTAGGGCTAGGATTTGTTCTAGGTGTAATTTAGGGTTTGCTTTAAGTTAAGGTTTAGGGTTAGGTCTATTGCTTGGTTTTGTTTTATTTCCAGGGTTAGGGTTAGCACTAGTTTTATGATGAGTATTAGGGTTAGGTCTACTGTTAGTGTTAGGCTTAGGCTTAAGGTTATGGTTATATTTAGAGTTAGGCTTAGATATAGTGTTAGGCTAGGACAAAGGATAGGGCTAGGGTTAGGGTTAGGTTTAGAGTTACAGTAAGGGATAGGGTTAGAACTAGGAATAGGCCTAGTGTGAGAGTTAGAGTTTGTCTTAGGCTAGGATTAGGGTTAAGGATAGGGCTAAATTAGGGCTTGGATTAGGGCTAGTGTTAGTGTTAGGGTTAGGCATAACCATAACTATAACCTAGGCCTAACCTTAAACCTAACATTCGCCCTACTGCTAATCCCAGCTCAAATCCTAAACCGTACCCTAAACCTAACGCTATCCGTGGGCCTAATCCTAACCCTAACCCTAACTCAAGCCCTAATACTAACCATAATCCTTGCCCTAACCCTAGTTCTAACCCTCTCCATTACCCTAAACATAACCCTTACTCTAACGCTAACCCTAGGCTTAAACCTAACCCTTTCACTAACTCTAACCCTATCTATTACCCTACACCTAACCTGAACCCTAAACCTAAACTTATCATACCATATCTCTAACCCTAAAGCTAATTGGAGCCCTAATCCTAAATCCTAACCTAAACCAAAACCAAAACCTGATTCTAACCCTAATCATATTCCCAGCTCTAAACCTAACCCTTATCCTAGACCTAGCCATAAATCTAACCCTCAATCTATCCCTAACCATAACCGTAGACCTGACACTAACCCTAGCCCTAATACTTGCCATAACCCTAACACAAATCCTAGCCCTCATTCTAGCCCTAAACCTAGCCTTATTACTAACCCAAAACATTATCCTATCCCTAATCATAATTCTAACCTTCGACCTAGCCCTAACACTAACTATAACCCCATCAATTCCCCTAAACCTAACCCTATCCCCAAACCTAAACCTAAGCCTAAAACTAGGCCTAAACCTAGCACAAAGCCTACACCTAATCCTAGCCCTAATTTAGACCTAAACCTAACCTAACCCTACCCCTAAGACTAACTCTAACTCTCAGCCTGGTCCTATTTCTAGTTCTATCCCCAACATTTACTATAACCCTAAAACTTGCCCAAAACCTTAGCCCTAACCCAAGCCCTAGCCATAATCCTACATCTAATCCTAATTCTAAATGTACCCTAAACCTAAGCCTAAGTCTCTCAGTAACACAAGCTGTAACACTAACCCTAAAACTAGCCCAAACCTAGCCCAATCCCTACAAAAAACAGAGCCATAGCCCTAACCCTAACATTTAACCTAAACCAAATCCTAAGCCTACACATAACCCTAAACCTAGCTATAATTTGAGTCCTATCCCTATCCCTAAAACTAACCCTGACCCTTACTCTGACCCTACACTAACTCTAGCTCTAATTATCAACCAAAACCTAAACCGAACCCAAACACTAGACCTAGCCCTAACCCCAATCCTAAAACTAGCCCCAATTGTAACCCTAGTTCTTACATTAGCTTTAGCCCTAACTGTAGCAGTACCCTAAACCAAAACCTATCCTAATCAGAGCCCTAACACTAGCTTTAACACTAACAATAACTGTAACCCTAGATCTAACACTTACCCAAAATCTAATGCTAACCTTAACCCTTGAAATAACCCAAAACCTAACACTAACCCTAGCCCTAGCCCTGATCCTAACAATAACCCTAGCCCTAAACCTAGCTCTAATCCTATCATTACCTTAACCCTAACCCTAACCCTAATGCTAACCATAGGATAACTCTAACCCTATTCCTAACCCTAAACCTACCCATTACACTAAAACTAACCTGAACCCTAAACATAACCATGTCCATAAACCTAAACCTAATGTTAACTCCAATGCTAATTTGAGCCCTAACCTTAAACATTAACCTAATCCAACCTGGAACCCTGTACCTTACCCTAATAATGCCCCTAGATCTAAACCTTATCCTAAACCTTAACCTAACCCTTACACTATATCTAGTCATAACCCTATCCCTAAAACTAACTCTAACCATAATCCTACACCTGACATTAGCCCTAGCACTAATGAAGCCCTAACCCTAACACAAATCCTAGCCCTAATCCTAGCGCTAAACTTAGCTTTAATCCTAACCCTAACCATAACTCTAGCCCTAACCCTAATTTTAACCCTCACCTTAGTTCTAAACCTAGCAATAACATCATGCCTAACCATAACCATAACCCTAAATGTAGCCCTAAACCTAGGCTTAGCCTTATTACTAACCCTAGCTCTAAACCTAGCCCTAATAAAACCCGAACCCTAACCCTACCAAACCCTAATCCTAACTCTAACTCTCGCCTAGCCCTGGCCCTAGATCTAACCCTATCCCTTATGATAACCCAAACCCTAGCACAAACCCTAGCCATAACCTAGATTTAACCCTAACTCTAAATATAACCCTAACCAGAAGCCAAAACCATACCCTATCACTAGCTTTAACCCTAACGCTAATTTGAAAACAAGCCCTAACCCTAGCCCTAGCGCTCAAGCAAAACCGAGCCAGAGCACTGACCCTAACACTTAACCTAAACCATAGCCTAAACCTACGCCTAGCCCTAACACTAGCCCTAATTCAAGTCCTAATCCTAACCTTAGAACTAATACTAACCCTGATTCTCACCCTAACACGGACCCTATACATCACTCTATCCCTAAACCTTATCCTAACACAAACACTAACCCTAACACTAGAAAAACCCTAAATATAGCCATAACCATAACTCTAGCTCTTAAATTACTAATACACCTAACACTAGCCCTAAACCTCACACAAAACCTAGCCCTAATTGTAGCCCTAAACCTAACCCTAAGCATAACTCTAACCCTAAACCTAGCCCTAAACCTAACCCTAACCCTCATCCTAGCTCTAACCCTAGCTCAACCCTTAACTTTACCATAAACATAACCCTAGCCTAAACCCAAAACCTCACCCAAACCCTAGACCTAATCCTAACGTTAACCATAGCACAAACCCTAACTCTAACTCTATCCACTATCTTAACCATAACACTAAACCTAATGCTAACCCTAGCCCTAACCCTAATCCTAACCCTACCCTAGTCCTAACTGTAACCCTAACCCTCACTCCAGCCCTAAACCTACCTCAATCCCTAACCCTTAAACTTAAGCTAACCCTAACTTTAACTGAAGGCATAAACCTAACCTAACCCTAGCCCTAATCCTAACCTGAACCCTAGACATAACCCTAGCTCGAACACTACCCATTACCCTAACCCAAAACTTTACCCTAATGATAACACTAGACCTAAAGCTAAACATACCCTAAACATAAACACAAACATAACCCTAGAACTAGCAGTGAACCTAACCCTAACCCTAAACTAAGCTACCTCAAATCCTAACCCTAACCCTAAACCTAACCCTAACTCTAACCTAAACTTATCCTTAACTCTAACCTGACATCTAAATCTACTACCCTAATCCTAATGATAACCCTAGCCCTAACCCTAACGCTAACCCTAATACTAATCATGATCATAACCCTAGCACTAACCTTACCCTAGCACTAACCCTAGCTCAAACCCTAAACCATTTCCAAAACCTAATCCTAACTCTAACCCTCGCCCTAACCCTGACCCTAACCCTAACTCTAGCCCTAATCCTAACCATAACCCTAGCCCTAACCCTAGGTCTAACCCCATAAATTACCCAAATGATACCATAATGCTAATGCTATCTCTAGGCCTAACCCTAAACCTATCACAAACCAAAACCATATCTATTACTCTAAACCTAACCTGAACCCTAATCCTAACCCTATCCATTACCCTAACCCTGACTCTAACCTTAATGCTAATTTGAGCTCTAAAACTAAACCTTATCCTAAATCAAACCTGAAGCCTGACCATGAACCTAATAATACTCCTAGCTCTAAACTTGACCCTTTCCCTAAATGTAACACTTAAATTTGACCTAGCCATAAACCTAACTCTAAGACTCTCCCAAACTCTAAACCTAGACCTGACACTAGCCATAACCCTAATTCTTGCACTAAACCTAACACAAAACCTTTCCCTAATCCTAGTGTTAAACCCAGCCTTAATTCTAATCCAAACCATAACCCTAGCCCTAACCCTAAAGCTAATTGTAAAACTAGCCCTAACCAAAACAATAGCACTAAAACAAAACTGAGCAACAGGCCTAAAACTAAACCGTAACTTAAACCAAACACTAGCACTACACCTAGAACTAACCCTATCCCTAATTCAAGTCCTAATCCTAACCTTAAAAATATCCCGGAACCTGATTCATATCCTAACACTCACCCTAGCTCTAAACAGCACCCTACACTTAAACCAAACACTAACAGTAACCCTAGCTCTAATTGGAGTCCTAACCCTAACCGTAAAACTCAACCTGACCTGACTCATATCCAAACACTATCTCTAGCTATAAATATCAATCTAACTTTAAACCTAGCCCTAACACTGACCTACCCCTAACCTAACCCTAAAACTAACCCTAATTGTAACCCTAGTTCTTATATTTGTCATTGCCCTAACCTTAGCCTTAAACATCACACAAAAACTAGCCCTAATCTGAGCCAAAAACATAGTTTTAACCCTTATGGTAACCCTAACCCTAGACCTAAACATATGTCTATCCCTATCCCTTACCCTAAGCAAAACACTAACCTTAATGGTAACCCTAGACCTATTCCTAATTCTTAGGCTAAACAAATATTAACCCTATTAATAGTCCTAACCCTAGATCTAATTCTAGCTCTAACCCTATCCAAAACACTAAACCTAACCCTGACCCTTATTCTGACTAACCCAAACCAGAGGTCTCAACCTGACTGTAACCCTAAACCAAACCTAACTCTAGCCCTACTGGTAACCTTATACCTACACCTAACCCTACCATTATCCCTAGGTTTAAACCTAATTTAAAATCTAGCCTTAACATTAGCTCTAGACCTAAACAAAAACCTAGCCTTAGTCCTCACAATAACCCTTAACGTAACCCAAACATACTTCTACCTCTAGACCTAAACCTAGTCCTAATTCTGGCCATAACCCTAACCCAAACACTGTCTCTTTCTGTAACACAAATCCTAGCTCTAAATTTATGCTAACCCAAATTCTAGCCATAACCCTAACAATAGACCTAGCCATAACCTTAACTTTAGGTCTTACATTACATATAGCCCTAATGTTAACCCCAAACCTCACACAAAACCTAGCTCTAAGCATAACCCTAACCCTAACCCTAGACCTAACACTAACCCTAACCCTAGCTCAAACACTAACCCTTGCCCAAATATAAATCTAGAAATAACCCTAAACCTAATCCTAACCCTAGTCCCTATCCTAACCGTAACCAAGGCCAAACCCTAGCTCTAACTCTATCCATTTCTCTAAACATAACCATAAAAATAATGCTTAACCTAGCTCTAAACTTAATCCTATCCCTAAAACTAGATGTCACACTAAGCCTAACCATTGCCCTACCCTAACCATAGAGCAAACCCTAACACTTACCCTAAACCTAACCATAACACTAACCCTAGGCTTAAACCTAACCCTATTCCTAACCATAACCCTAGCTCTAAACCTATCCATTATCCTAAACATAAGCCTAATCCAAATGCTAACCCTAGGCCTAATTCTGAACCTATCACTAACACTAACCCTATCCATTTCCTAAAACTAACCTGAACACTAAACCTAACCTTATTAATTACTCTAACCCAATCCCTAACCCTAATGCTAAATCAAGCCCTAAACCTAAACGATAACCAAAATGAAACCCTAAACAAGACACTTACCCTAACAATACACCTAGATTTAAACCGGACACTTTCCCGAAACCTAACCCTTACAATAGACCTAGCCAGAAACCTAAACTTAACAATATCCCTAAGCGTAACCCTAACTGACATTAACCATAGACCTAATTCTTGCCCTAAACCTAACACAAACCCAAGCCCTCATCCTAGCCCTAAACTTAGCCTTAATCCTAACCTAAACCCCAACTCTAGCCCAATCCCTAATTTCAACCCTCGCCCTAGTTCTGAACATAGGTATAACAACATCCTTTCCCCTAACCCTAACCCTAACCCTAATCCAACACTCACACTAATACTAACCCTAACCCTAACCCTATCACTAACCCTAGCTCTAATCCTAGCCCTAATTTAGGGCTAATAATAACCCTAACTCTAACCCTACCCCTAAGACTAACTCTAACTCTTGACCCAGACCTATTTCTAGTACTAACTCTATCTGTTACCATAACCCTAACACTAGCCCTAACCTAACCCCTAAAGCTAGCCCAAGTCCTAACCCTAGATCTAACTATAACTCTAAATATAACCCTAAACCTACGCCTGAAACTAACCCTACCACTAGCCCTAACACTATCGCTAATCCTAAAACTAGTTCTAAAACTAGCTGTAACTCTAAAACAAAACTGATCCCTAGCCCTAACCCTAACACTAACCTAACTGTAACCTCAGACCTGACATTATACCTAGCCCTAATTCTTGCCCTAACCCTAACACAAAACCTAACCCTACACCTACTCATAACTCTAGCCTTATTTATACTGTTATCCCTAACCCTAAAACTAACACTGACCTTGACTCTGACCCTAAAACTAACCTTATTTCAAATCATCACCCTAATCATAAATTAACCCTAACACTAGACCTAGCCCTAAACCTAACCCTAAAACTAGCCCTAATCATAACCCTAGTTCTTATTTTAGGCATAGCCCTACCCTAACCCTAACCTAATCTAATACCTAGCCCTAACCCTAACCCTAACACTAGATTTAACCCTAACCTAACTCTAAACCTAATCCTAACCCTAGCCTTAATCCTAACCATAAACCTAGCCCTAACTCTAGCTCTAATCCTATCTATTACCTTAACCCTAACCATAACCCTAATACTAATCCTAGGATAACCCTAACTCTATCCATAACCCTAACCCTATTCATTACCGTAAACCTAATCTGAACCTTAAACCTAACCATATCCCTTATCCTAACCCTAAACATAATCCTAACCTAATTTGAGCCCTAACCCTAAACCTTAACCTAAACAAACCCTGACTGTTACCCTGGCCCTAATAATACCCCTATCTCCAAAAGTGAACCTAACACTCAACCTAAACCTTACATTATACATAGCCATAAACCTAACCCTGAAAATATCCCTAACCATAACCCTAGACCTAACATTGGCCCTTGCCCTAATGTTAGCCCATATGCCAAAAAAAAAAAAAAAAATACTCCTAATCCTGGCCCAAAACCTAGCCTTAATCTGAGCCTAAACCCTATCACTAGGGCTAAACCTAAAGTGAACCTTCACCCTAGACCTTAACCTAGCTATAATATTATACCGTATCTTACCCTAATTCTAACCCTAGTTTTAGGGTAAGGTTTATGGCTAGATCTATATTCAGAGTTAGGTTTAGGGTAAGGTTCAGGTTTAGACCTAGGGGTATTATAATGGTTAGGTCAGGTTTTGGGTTTGGATTAGGTTGAGGTTTAGGGTTAGTGCTCAAATTAGCATTAGGGTTAGAGTTAGGGTTAGTGTAAGGGATAGGGTTAGGTTTTGTCTTCAGGTTAGGTTTAGGGTTCATGTTAGGTTTAGGTTAATGGATAGGGTTAGGGTTAGGCCTAGGGTTAGCATTAGGTTTATGGTTATTGTTTGGTTAATTGATCAATTTAGAGCTATGGTTAGGGCTAGGATTATGTTTAGGATTAGGGCTAGAGTTAGGGTTAGGGTTATGGTTAAGGCTAGGGTTAGTGTTAGGGTTAAGATTAGGATATGGGTTGGGTTAAAGCTAGGTTTAGGGCTCAAATTATGGCTAGTTTTGGGGTTAGCATTAGGGCTAGGGTTAGGGCAATGAATAATGTAAGAATCAGGATTACAATTTAGTTAGATTTAAGGTAAGTGTTTAAGTTTATGGTCAGGTTTAAGTTTAAGTTTAGGATGAATTTACAGCTAGGGTTATTGTTAGGTAGGAGTCAGGGACAGGGTTAGTTTTAGGATTAGGACTCAAATTAGGGCTAGGTTTACTGTTAGGGTTTGGTTTAATGTAAGAGTGGTGTTTTAGAGCTAGGGTGAGTGTTAGGGTATAAGTCAGGGTCAGGGTTAGTTTTAAGATTAGCGTTAGGACTCAAATTAGGGCTAGGATTTGTTCTAGGTGTAATTTAGAGTTTGTTTTAAGTTAAGGTTTAGGGTTAGGTCTATTGCTTGGTTTTGTTTTATTTCCAGGGTTAGGGTTAGCACTAGTTTTATGATGAGTATTAGGGTTAGGTCTACTGTTAGTGTTAGGCTTAGGCTTATGGTTACAGTTATATTTAGAGTTAGGCTTAGATCTTGGGTTAGGCTAGGACTAAGGATAGGGCAAGGGTTAGGGCTAAGGTTAGGGCTAGGTTTAGTTATGGAAAGGGATAGGGTTAGAACTAGGAATAGGGCTAGTGTGAGAGTTAGAGTTTGTCTTAGGGCTAGGATTAGGGTTAGGATTTGGATAAGGGTTAAGTTAAGGCCAGGATTAGGGCTAGAGTTAGTGTTCAGTTTAGGCCTAGCGATATGTTATATGATATATGGTTATATGGATATATGGTTAGGATTATGTTTAGGATAAGGGATGACGTTATAGCTAGGTTTAGAGGTAGGGTTAGGGCTAGAGTAGGGATAGGGATAGGTGTAGATTTAGGGTTATGATTAAGGCTAGGTTTAGGGCTAGGATAAGGGCTAGTGGTTTTTTGTTGGTTTTTAGGGCTGGGATTAGGGCTAGGCTAATATCAGGTCTAGGGTTATGGTTAAAGATAATTTTAATGTTAAGTTTAGGTCTACATCTAGTGTAAGGGTTAGGAATAGGGTAAGGGTCAGGTTTAGAGCTAGGAAATTTTAAGGTTAGGGTCAAGGTTAAGGTTTTGTTTAAGTTAGGATTTAGGTTTAGGGCTCGAATTAGCATTAGGGTTAGAGTTAGGGTAATGATAGGGTTTAGTTTAGGGTTCAGGTTAGGTTTAGGGTAATTGATAGGGTTAGCATTAGCAATAGGGTTAGGTTTAGGCTTAGGGTTAGCATTAGGGTAAGAGTTATGGTTATAGTAATGGGTCAAATTAGAGCTTAGGTTAGAACTAGGGTTAAGGGTAGGAATATGTCTTGAGTTATGGTTAGGATTAGGTTTAGAACTAGGGTTAGGTTTAGGGTTATGGTTAGTGTAAGGGTTTGGTTTTGAGCTAGAATTATGGCTAGGGAGAGGATTAGTTTTAGGGTTAGGTCTAGGGATAGAATTATGGTAGAGTTAGTGTTAGAGTCAGGGTTAGGGCTAGGGTTATTATTAAGGTTAGGTTTAGGGTTAGGGTAATGGAAAGGGTTAGATATAGGGTTAGGGTTAGGGTTAGATTTGGGTTTAGGGTTAGGATTAGGGATATGTTTATGTTTAGATTTATGGTTAGGTTTAGTGTTTGAGTTAGGGTTACAGCTATGCTGTTAAATTTAGGATTGTGTCTAGGGTCAATTTTCCAGTAGTTTATCCTAATACTAGACCTAGTCCTAACCCTAATCCTATAACTAGCCCAAATCGTAACCCTAGTCCATACATTGGCTGTAACTGTAACCCTAGTTCTAACTCTAACCTAAACCTAGCTCTAAACTGAGAGCTAACCTTAGCTTTAATTCTTACACTAACTCTAACACTATCCCTAACCCTAACCCTAAACATAGCCCTAAACCTATCTCTAACCCTATCCCTTACCCTAAGTTAACCCTAACCTAATGCTAACACTAGTCTTAACCTTAATCCTTAATTTAACTCAAACCCTAAACCTATTAGTAGTCCTAACCTTAGCCCTCATTCTAGCTCTAACCATAACCCAAACCTGACACTTATTCTGACCCTAACAGTAACCATAGGTCTAAACCTGACCTAACATTAAAGCGAACCCTAACACTAGCACTAGAAATAAACCTATACATGAACCTAACCCTAACACTAGCCCTAACCCTAACCTTAACCCTACTACAAATCCTATCCCTTACTCTAAGCCAAACCCTAAAATTAATGCTAACTCTAGTCCTAACCCTAATCCTTAGCTTAACACAAATCCTAACTTTATTACTAGTCCTAATACTAGCCATCATTCTAGTTATAACCATTACCATAACACTAACCCTAGCCCTGATCCTAACCATAAACCAAACTCTCACATTAGCCCTACCCGTAAACCTATACCTAAACCTTACGCTAACACTAGCCCTAGACATAAACTTAATCATAAATCTAGCCATCTCTCACCCATGACAGAAACAAAAACCTAGCCCTGGCCCTAATGATAACCCTTAACCTAACCCAAACACTAACCCTACATCTAGACCTAACCAATCCTAATTTAAGCTCTTTCCCTAACCCTATTCCTAATCCAAATACAGACCCTGACACTAACACCAATTAGCTTTAAAACTGATCATAACCAAAACAGAAACCTAACACTAGACATAACCATAACTCTAACCATAACCCTAGTTCTTATATACCCATAGCCCTAACCCTAGCTCTAAACCTAACACAAAATCTAGCCCTAATCCTAGGCCTAAACCTAGCCCTAAGCATAACCCTAACACTAATCGTATCCCTCACGCTAATCCTAACCCTCCACTTAGACCTAAACCTAGCTAAAACCCTAACCCTAACTCTAAACATAACCCTAGCCCTATCCCTAAACCTAACGCTAACCCTAGCCCTAATCATAATGTTAATACTAACCCTAATATTATCTCTATAATTATCCATTACAATAAACCTAACCTTAATCCTAATGATAACCCTAGCTCTAACTCTAACTGTAAACCTAATCCTAGACCTAACCCTAAACCTAATGATAACCCTAGCTCTAACTCTATCTGTAAACCTAATCCTAGACCTAACCCTAAACCTAAATCTCATCATAGCCCTAACCCTAGATAAAATCCTAAACTATACTCTAACTAACCCTAGCCCAAATCCTAACAGTAACCCTAAACCTAAAACTACCCCTAACCCTAACTTCACATCTAATCCTATCCATTAACCTAACTCTAAAGGTAACCTTAGCCCTAACCCTAACTCTAACCCTAACCTTAATTGGAAATCTAACCCTAGACATAACACTAAACCTAACTCTCACCCTAGCACTAACCTTAGTTTAAAACCTAACCTATATCATAAACCTAACCCAAACACTAACCCTAGCCCTATCCCTAACCCTAACCCTAACTCTAGCCCTAATCCTAACCAAAACGCTAGCCATAACTCTAGCTCTAATGCTATTCATTACCCTAACAATAACCATAACACAAATGCTAACCCTAGGCCTAACCCTAACCCTATAACTATCCCTAACCATACCCATTATCCTAATCTTAACCTGAATCCTAAATTTAAACCTATCCATTACCCTAAACCTAACTCTAACCCAAACCCTAATTTGAGCCCTAACACTAAAACTTAACCTAACCCATAACCGAAACCTGAAGCTGACCTTAAAAAACACCTAATTCTAAACTTGATCCTTACCCTAAACCTAACTCTTATAAAAGACCTAGCCATGAAACTAACCCTATAACTACCCCTAGCCATAACCCTAAACCTCACATTATCCCTATCCCTAAAATTTGCGCTAAACCTAACAAAAGCCCTAGCCCTCATCCTAACACCAAATCTAGCCTTAATCCTAATCCAATACTACCCCTATCCCTAAACCTAATTCCAATAATCACCCTTGCCCTAAACCTAGCTATAACCCCATCTTCCCCTAAACCTAAGCCTAAACATAGCCCTAAAATTAGGCCTATCCCTAACACTACTCCTAGACCTATTCCTAGTCCTAGTTTAGCCCTAACCCTAATCCTAACCTGAGCCTTAAGATTAAATCTAAGTCTTGCCTGGCCCTATTTCTATTTCCAACCCTATCCCTTACCATAACCTTAGCCTTAGCCCTAAAACATAACCGAGATATAGCACTAACCCTAATCCTTAACTTAAACCAAATCCTAACCCTACATCTAGTTCTAAGCCTACCCCTAATTCAAGTCCTATCCCTAACCTAAAACTAACCATGAACCTGACTCTGAACCTAACATTAATTGTAGCTCAAAACATCATCCTAAACTTAAACCTAATCCTAAAACTAGACTTAGTCCTAATTGTAACCCTAAAATTAGCCCCAATCATAACCCTAGTTCTTACATTAGCCACATCACTAACACTAGCCCTATCAAAACCCAAAGCCTAGCCCTAATCTGAGCCCAAACACTAGCTTTACCCCTATCTCTAAACCTAAATGTAGATCTAACACTTACCCTAAACCTAATCCTAACTTAATTCCTTACACTAAACCTAAACCTAAACCTAAAACAAAAACCCGAGACCTAACCCTAGATATAACCCTATCCAATACCCTAACTTGAACCCTAACCCTAATTCTAACCCTCAGTCTAACCCTAACACATTCCCTAACCCTAAACTATCAATTACCATAAACATAACCCTAACCCTAAAGCTAACCTAATACTAGACCTAGACGTAACAATAACCCTAAAACTAGCCCCAATTGTAACCCTAGTTCTTACATTAGCCTTAGACCTAAAGATAACACCAAACCTAGCCCTAATCCAAGCCCTAACACTACCCTTAACTGTAACCCTAGCCCTAACCCTAACCCTGACCCTAAGCCTAGCCCTAACCCTAGCCCTAACCCTAGCACTAACCCTGTCCCTTACCCTAAGCCAAACTCTAACACTAAAACTACCTAGTTTTAACCTCATCCTTAGCCTAACCCCAAACCTAACTCGATTACCAGTCCTAACACTAGCTCTATCCCTATCCAAACCCCTAAATCTAACCCTGACCCTTATTCGGACCCTAATACTAACCCTAGGTCTAAACTTGACCCTAACCCTATCTGACCCCTAACATTGGTGCTACCTGTTACCCTATACCAATACCTAACCCTAACACTAGACCTAGATCTACACCTAATCCTTCATCTAGTGATAACTCTAGCCCTAGCCCTAAACATAAACCTAGCCCTAGCCCTAACAACAACCCTTAACATAACCCAAACACTAACTCTATCTCTAGACCTAACCCTAGTTCTAATGCTGGACCTAATCATAAACCTAACCCTAACCCAACCACTGACCCTTACCCTAACACAAACCCTAGCTCGAAACCTTCTTCTAACAGAAAACCTAACACTTACCTAGACCTAGCCATATCACTAATGCTAAAACTAGCCATAACCATAAGCCAAAGGCTACTTCTAACTCTATACATTACCCTAACCATAACTCTAAACCTAATGCTAAACCTAGACCTAACCCTAACCCTGACTTTAACCCTGAACCTTGTACTTGTGCAAATCTTAGCTCAATCCCGAAACCTTAAATATAACCTAATGCTAACACTAATCCTTGGCCTAAACCTAACCCTAAACTTAACCCTAGCCCTAAACCTAACTTTAACAATAGCCTTAACTCTAGCTCTAACCTTACCCAGTACTCTAACCCTATTCCTTACCCTATCCATTACCCTAACCCTAACTCTAACATTACTGCTATTTTGAGCACTAAATTAGGTTTCACACTGTTGTCTCCTATAGTGATAGATGCAGTTAGAACTCTAAATCAAACACCGTTTGTGCTAAATGCTTCAACCATGACACACTAAATTAGTTCTCAGTGGTACCTGCATGATTTGTTTCCTCGGGAAGAAGACCTCAGCAGAGTGTGGGCATAACACGTACATTTGAAGCGTTTGCCAAGCTTCCACAAAACTATGAGTTTCCTGAAACCGCAGCAAACATTTTTTTCACACAATCTTGATGATACTTGCTGGTAATGATCATTACTCCATTAGCACTTGGACCCCCAAATTTTATTGTTCTAAGATGGAGCGTTTGATTCCAGGAATACTTTGAAATTTTCGGTGTCACTCTGTTTTCTCCAATACTGATAGATGCTGATGGAACACCAAATCAAACACGGTATATACTACATGCTTGAAGCTTGACACACTGAAGTAGGTCTCGGTGTGTTCTCAAAGTTCTCTTTCCTCTTGAAGTAGAATGAAGGAAAGGCAGGGAATGAACAATTTCATTTGACAGCGCTGTCCAAGATTCCACAGAACTCCGAGTTTCCTGAAATACCAGCAAATATTTTTTCACACTAATTTGATGACACTTGGCTGTAATGATCATTACTCCATTAGCACTTGGACCCCAAAATTTTATGATTCTAGGATGAAGCGTTTGATTCCAGGAATACTTTGAAATTTTAGGTTTCACTCTGTTTTCTCCTATAGTGATAGATGACTTTGGAACCCTAAATCAAACTCAGTGTGCGCTAGCTGCTTGAAACTTGAAACTGAATTAGATTTCAGTGTGCTCTCAAAGTTCTGTTCCCTCTTGAAGTAGAACGAAGGAAAGGCAGGGAATGAACAATTTCATTTGAAAGCCTTGGCCAAGATTCCACAGAACTCCGAGTTTCCTGAAATCAATGGAAATATTTTTTCACCCAATATGGATAATAATTGGTGGAACTGATCAGTACCCCAATCCCACTTGGCCCCACAAATTTCTTTCTTCTAAGTGGAAGTGTTCCTTTGCAGTAACAGCTTGAATTTTTAGGTTTCACACTGTTTGTTCCTATAGTGACACATGCAATTAGAACTCTAAATCAAACACCATTTGTGCTAGCTGCTTCAACCTTGACACTCTAAATTAGCTCTCAGTGGTACCTGCATGATTTGTTTCCTCGGGAAAAAGCCCTCAGCAGAGCATGGGAATAACACATTTGAAGCGATGGCCAAGCTTCCACAAAACTATGAGTTTCCTGAAATGTCAGCAAATATTTTTTCACCCAAATTTGATGACACTTGGCTGTAATGATCATTACTCCATTACCACTTGGACCCCCACATTTTATGCTTCTAGCATGAAACGTTTGATTTCAGGAATACATTGAAATTTAGGTTTCACTCTGTTTTCTCCTATAGTGATAGATGACTTTAGAAATCTAAATCAAACTCGGTGTGTGCTAGCTGCTTGAAACTTGACACACTGAATTACATTTCAGTGCCATCTCAAAGTTCTGTTCCCTCTTGAAGTAGAACGAAGGAAAGGCAGGGAATGAACAATTTCATTTGATAGCGCTGTCCAAGATTCCACAGAACTCCGAGTTTCCTGAAATACCAGCAAATATTTTTTCACCCAATATGGATAATAATTGGTGGAATTGATCTGTACCCCAATCCCACTTGGCCGCACAAATTTCTTTCTTCTAAGTGGAAGCGTTCGTTTGCAGTAACAGTTTGAATTTTTAGGTTTCACACTGTTTTCTCATATACTGATAGATGACGTTGGAACTCTAAATCAAACACGGTTTGTGCTAGCTGCTCGAACCTTGACACTCTAAATTAGCTCTCAGTGGTACCTGCATGATTTGTTTCCTCGGAAAGAGGCCCTCAGCAGAGCATGAGAATAACACTTACATTTGAAGCGTTTTCCAAGGTTCCACAAGTCTATGAGTTTCCTGAAATCTCAGCAAATATTTTTTCACCCTAATTTGATGATACTTGGCTGTAATGATCATTACTCCATTCGCACTTGGACCCCCCAAACTGTATGCCTCTAGGATGAAGAGTATGATTCCAGGAATACTTTGAAATTTTAGGTTTCACTCTGTTTTCTCCTATAGTGATAGATGACTTTGGAACTCTAAATCAAACTCGGTGTGTGCTAGCTGCTTGAAACTTGACAAACTGAATTCGTTTTCAGTGCACTCTCAAAGTTTTCTTTCCTCTTGAAGTAGAACGAAGGAAAGGCAGGGAGTGAGCAATTTCTTTGGAAAGTGTTGGCCAAAATTCCACAGAACTCCGAGTTTCCTGAAACCCCAGCAAATATTTTCTTCACCCAATCTTGATGATACTTGGTGGTAATGATCATTACTCCATTAGCACTTGGACCCCGAAATTTCATTCTTCTAGGATGAAGCGTTTGTTTCCAGGAATACTTTGAATTTTTCGGGGTCACTCTGTTTTCTCCTATACTGATAGATGCCGTTGGAATACCAAATCAAACACGGTATATACTATATGCTTGAAGCTTGACACACTGAAGTAGGTCTTGGTGCGCTCTCAAAGTTCTCTTTCCTCTTGAAGTAGAATGAAGGAAAGGCAGGGAATGAACAATTTCATTTGATAGCGCTGTCCAAGATTCCACATAACTCCGAGTTTCCTGAAGTACCAGCAAATATTTTTTCACCCAATATGGATAATAATTGGTGGTATTGATCAGTACCCCAATCCTACTTGGCCCCACAAATTTCTTTCTTCTAAGTTGAAGCATTCGTTTGCAGAAACAGTTTGAATTTTTAGGTTTCACACTGTTTTCTCTTATACTGATAGATGACGTTGGAACTCTAAATCAAACACGGTTTGTGCTAGCTGCTCGAACCTTGACACTCTAAATTAGTTCTCAATGGTACCTGCATGATTTGTTTCCTCTGGAAGAAGCCCTCACCAGAGCGTGGGAATAACACTTCCATTTGAAGCGATTGCCAAGCTTCCAGAAAACTACGAGTTTCCTGAAATGTCAGCAAATATTTTTTTCACCCAAATTTGATGACACTTGGCTGTAATGATCATTACTCCATTAGCACTTGGACCCCCACATTTTATGCTTCTAGGATCAAGCGTTTCATTCCAGGAATACTTTGAAATTTTAGGTTTCACTCTGTTTTCTCCTATAGTGATAGATGACTTTGGAACCCCAAATCAAACTCGGTGTGGGCTAGCTGCTTGAGACTTGACACACTGAATTACTATTCAGTGCGCCCTCAAAGGTCTGTTCCCTCTTGATGTAGAATGAAGGAAAGGCAGGGAATGAACAATTTCAATTGAAAGTGTTGGCTACGATTCCACAGAACTCCGAGTTTCCTGAAATCAATGGAAATATTTTTTTCACCCAATATGAATAATAATTGGTGGAATTGATCAGTACCCCAATCCCACTTGGCCCCACAAATTTCTTTCTTCTAAGTGGAAGCGTTTGTTTGCAGTAACAGTTTGAATTTTTAGGTTTCACACTGTTTTCTCCTATAGTGACAGATGCAATTAGAACTCTAAATCAAACAACGTTTGTGCTAGCTGCTTCAACCTTGACACTCTAAATTAGCTCTCAGTGATACCTGCATGATTTGTTTCCTGGGGAAGAAGCCCTCAGCAGAGTGTGGGAATAACACTTACATTTGAAGCAATTGCCAAGCTTCCACAAAACTACGAGTTTCCTGAAATGTCAGCAAATGTTTTTTCACCCAAATTTGATGACACTTGACTGTAATGATCATTACTTCATTAGCACTTGGACCCCCAAATTTTATGCTTCTAAGATCAAGCGTTTGATTCCAGGAATACTTTGAAATTTTAGGTTTCACTCTGTTTTCTCCTATAGTGATAGATGACTTTGGAACCCTAAATCAATCTCGGTGTGGGCCAGCTACTTGAAACTTGACACACTGAATTAGTTTTCAGTGTGCCCTCAAAGTTCTTTTCCCTCTTGAAGTAGAACGAAGGAAAGGCAGGGAATGAACAATTTCATTTGAAAGCGTTGGCCAAGGTTCCACAGAACTCAGAGTTTCCTGAAATCAATGGAAATATTTTTTTCACCCAATATGGATAATAATTGGTGGAATTGATCAGTACTCCAATCCCACTTGGCCCCACAAATTTCTTTCTTCTAAGTTGAAGCGTTCATTTGCAGTAACAGTTTGAATTTTTAGGTTTCACACTGTTTTCTCTTATACTGATAGATGACGTTGGAACTCTAAATCAAACACGGTTTGTGCTAGCTGCTCGAACCTTGACACACTAAATTAGTTCTCAGTGGTACCTGCATGATTTGTTTCCTCGGGAAGAAGACCTCAGCAGAGCGTGGGAATAACACATTTGAAGCGATTGCCAAGCTTCCACAAAACTACGAGTTTCCTGAAATGTCAGCACATATTTTTTCACCCAAATTTGATGACACTTGGCTGTAATGATCATTACTCCATTAGCACTTGGACCCCCACATTTTATGCTTCTAGGATCAAGCGTTTCATTCCAGGAATACTTTGAAATTTTAGGTTTCACTCTGTTTTCTCCTACAGTGATAGATGTCTTTGGAACTCTAAATCAAACTCGGTGTGTGCTAGCTGCTTGAAACTTGACAAGCTGAATTCGTTTTCAGTGCACTCTCAAAGTTTTCTTCCCTCTTGAAGTAGAACGAAGGAAAGGCAGGGAGTGAGCAATTTCTTTGGAAAGTGTCGGCCAAGATTCCACAGAACTCCGAGTTTCCTGAAATCAATGGAAATATTTTTTTTCACCCAATATGGATAATAATTGGTGGAATTGATCAGTACCCCAATCCCACTTGGCCCCACAAATTTCTTTCTTCTTAGTTGAAGTGTTCGTTTGCAGTAACAGTTTGAATTTTTAGGTTTCACACTGTTTTCTCCTATACTGATAGATGACGTTGGAACTCTAAATCAAACACGGTTTGTGCTAGCTGCTCGAACCTTGACACACTAAATTAGTTCTCAGTGGTACCTGCATGATTTGTTTCCTTGGGAAGAAGCCCTCAGCAGAGCGTGGGTATAACACTTACATTTGAAGCGATTGCCAAGCTTCCACAATACTACGAGTTTCCTGAAATGTCACCAAATATTTTTTCACCCTAATTTGATGATCCTTGGTTGTAATGATCATTACTCCTTTCGCACTTGGACTCCCAAACTGTATGCCTCTAGGATGAAGAGTTTGATTCCAAGAATACTTTGAAATTTTAGATTTCACTCTGTTTTCTCCTACAGTGATAGATGACTTTGGAAGTCTAAATCAAACTCGGTGTGTGCTATCTGCTTGAAACTTGACACACTGAATTAGTTTTCAGTGTGGTCCCAAAGTTCTGTTCCCTCTTGAAGTACAACGAAGGAAAGGCTGGAAATGATACTAGCCCTAGAATAAACCTAATCATAAATCTAGACTTATCTTTAACCAAGCCCTAAACAAAAACTAACCTTATCTCTAATTGTAACCCTTAGCCAAACCAAACACTAACCTTACCTCTAGACCTAACCAATCTTAATTCTGGCTCTGGCCCTAACCCTAACCCTCATCTAAACACAGACTCTGACACTAACATTAATCCTAGCTATAAAACTGACCCTAATCGAACCCTAAACCTAACATTAGGCCTAGCCATAACCGTAAACCTAACCCTTACATTACCATAGCACTAAAACTAGGTCTAAACCTAACACAAAACCTAGGCTTCAATCTAGCCCAAAGAGTAACCCTAACCCTAACCTAAACTTATTTCTTACCATAAGCCTAACCCTCACAATAACCCTAACCCTCGCCTTAGACCTAAACCTAGATAAAACCCAAAACTAAATCCTAAACATAACCCTAGCCCTAACCCTAAACCTAACGGTAATCCTAGCCCTAATCATAATGTTAATACTAGCCCTAATCCTATCTCTGAAAGTTTCCATTACCCTAAACCGAACCTTAACCCTAATGATAACACTAGCTATAATCCTAATTGTAAACCTAATCCTAGACCTAACCCTAAACCTAACCCTCATCATAGCCTTAACCCTAGGTAAAACCCGAACCCTTGCTCTAACACTAACCCTACCCCAAACCCTAACACTAACCCTAAACCTAAAACTACCCCTTACCTTAACCTGACATCTAACCCTATCCATTTCCCTAACTCAAATGATAATCTTAGCCCTAACATTAACACTAACCCTATACCTAAGGCTACCACTAACCCTACCCTGACATCTAATCCTATCCATTAACCTAAGTCTAAAGATAACCTTAGCTCTAACCCTAACACTAACACTAACCTTAACCGTAAATCTAACCGTAGACATAATCCTAAACCTAACCCTCACCCTAGAACTAACCCTAGCTCAAAGCCTTACCTGTACCCTAAACCTAACCCAAACCCTAACCCTTGTCCTAGCCCTAACCCTAACTCTAGCCATAATAGTATTCTAAACCCTAGCCCTAACCCTAGCTCTAATGCTATTCATGTCCCTAACAATATCCTTAATCCAAATGCTAAACCTAGGCCTAACCCTAATCCCACCAATTACTCTAATTTTACCCTAAATCCTAAACCCAATCCTATCCATAAACGTAACTCTAATTCTAACCCTAATGCTAATTTGAGCCTTAACCCTAATATTTAACCTAACACAAACCCAAAACCTGACCCTGACTTTAAAAATACACCTGACTCTTATCCTGGGCCTTACACTAAACCTAACATTAGACCTAGCCATGAACCTAATCCTATAACTATCTCCAGCTGTAAACCTAAACCTTACATTATCCCTATCCCTAAAACTTGCCCTAACCCTAACACAAATCCTAGCCCTCATCCTAACCCCAAATCTAGCCTTAATTCTAACACAAACATATCCCTAGACCTAAACCTAATTCTAATCATCACCCTAACCCTAAACCTTGATATAACCCCATCCCTTCCCCTAAACCTAACCCTAAACCTAATCTTAAACATAGACCTAACCCTAGGCCTAACCCTAACACCAATCCTAGACATATTCCTAGCCCTAATTTAGCCCTAAACTTAACACTAACCCTAGCCTTAAGACTAAACCTAACTATTGCCCTAGATCTATTCCTAGTTCTAACCCTATCCCTTACCATAACCAAAACACTATACATAACCTTATCCCTAACCCAGCCATAGCCCTAGCCCTAGAATTAACCATAACTCGAAATGTACCCCTAAGTCTATACTCACCATATCACTAGCAATAACACTAACATTAATCGTAAAACTACCCTTACCTTTAGCCTTAGCCCTAAAACATAATGAGCCATAGAACTAACCCTAACCCTTAACATAAACCAAATATGAACCCTACATCTAGCCCTAAGTGTACCCATATTTTAGTACTATCCCCAACCCTAAAACTAACCCTGACCCTGACTCTGAACCTAACACTAACCCTAGCTCAAAACATCACCCTGAACTTAAACCTAACCATAAAACTAGACTTAGCCCTAACTGTAACACTAAAATTAGCCTTAATCATAACCCTAGTTCTTACATTAGCTATATCCCTAACACTATCCCTAATATAACCCAAAATCTAGCCCTAATGTGAGCCCCAACCATAGCATTAACCCTAACTCTAAAGCTCAACCAAGTCCTAATGCTTACCCTAAACCTAACCCTAACTTTAATCTTTGCAATAACCCTAAACCTAACACTAACCCTAACACTAACACTAACCATAAACATAGCCCTAACCCTAGCTCTAACCCTATCCATTACCCTAACCCTAACCCTAATCCTAACCCTTATGCTAACCCTCGGCCTAACCCTAACACGTTCACTAACCCTAAACTATCCATTACCCTAAACATAACCCTAACACTAAACCTAACCAAACACTAAACCTAGACGAAACACTCACCCTAAAACAAGCCCTAATTGTAACCCTACATTTACATTAGCCATAGCCCTAAAGCTAACAACAAACCTAGCCTAGCCCTAATCCAAGCTCTAACCCTAGCATTAACCCTAACCCTAAACCTAACTCTAGCCCTAACCCTAACCCTAACCTTAGCCCTAACACTAGCTCTAACCCTATCCCTTACTCTAAGCCAAACTCTAACCCTAAAGCTTCCCTAGTCCTAAACCTAATTCTTAGCATAACCCAAAACCTAACTCTCTTACTAGTTCTAACCCTAATCCTCAACATAGCTCTATCTCTATCCCAAACCCTAACCCTATCCCTGACCCTTATTCTGACCCTAACACTAACCATACGTCTAAACCTGTCCTAATCCTAAACCGA
This sequence comes from Marmota flaviventris, assembly GCF_047511675.1. NCBI lineage: Eukaryota > Metazoa > Chordata > Mammalia > Rodentia > Sciuridae > Marmota > Marmota flaviventris. The sequence goes on along the minus strand of NW_027288411.1, from coordinate 544,005 downwards.
CCCCTAACATTGGCACTACCTGTAAACCTATAACTAAACCTTAACCTAATCCTAGAACTAGACCTCCAATTAATCCTTTATCTAGTGATAACTAGAGACCTAGACCTAAACAAAACTTAGTCCTAGACCTAATAATAACCCTTAACCTAACCCAAACACTAACCCTACCCCTAGACCACACCATAGACCTAACGCTGGCCCTAACAATAAACTTAACCCTTTACTGGTAACTGGCCCTTACCCTAACACAAACCCTAGCTCTAAAGTTTATCCTAACAAAAAATATAACCCTAACACTAGACCTAGCCATATCACTAACCCTGAAACTAGCCATAATTATATGCCAAAACCTACCTCTAACTCTATCCATTACCCTAACCCTAACCCTAACACTAATGGTAACCCTAACCCTAACCCTCACACTGACTCTAACCCTAATCCTCATCCTAGTCCAAACACTAGCTCAATCCCTAACCCTTACACTTAACCTAACCCTAACACTAACCCATGGCCTAAACCTAAGCCTAACCTTAACCCTAGCCCTAATCCTAACCTTAACGCTATTCCTAACCCTACCTCTAACCCTAAATATTACCCTAACTCTAACCCTAACCTTAATAATAAACCTACCCCTAACCCTACCCATTACCCCAACTCTAACCTTAATCCTGATGATAACCCTAGCCATTACCCTAAATTTACCCTAACCCTAAACCTAGACTTGGCCATAAACCTAACCCTTGCCATAGAGCTAACCCCTGCTCAAACCCTAACCATTACCCTAAACCTAAACCTAAGCCTATCCCTAATCCTAACCTTAAGCCAAAACCTAAGGCTAACACGAAATCAAACCCTATACAATACCCTAAACCTAATGTTAACCCTAGCTCTAAGCTTAAAACTTTTCTTGACCCTAGCCGTAACTATAACCTAGTCCTAACCCTAAACCTAACCCTTGCCCTAGATCTACCCTAGCTCAAACTCTAAACCATATCCTAAACCTGAACCTAAACCTATCCCTAGGCTTAACCCTAACTCTAGCCCTAATACAAACCATAACCCTAGCCCTAACCCTATCCATTATCCTAAGCACAACCATAACCCTAAGGCTAACCCTAGGCCTAACCCTAACCCTTTTGCTAACTCTAACCCTATCAATTACCCTACACCTAACATGAACCCTAAACCAAAACATATCATTACCCTAACCAAACCCTAATGCTAATTCAAGCTCTATACATAAACCCTAACCTAAACCATACCTGAAACCTAATTCTTACCCTAATAATACCCCTAGCTCTAAACCTGACCCTTACCCTAAACCGAACCCTTACACTACACCTAGCCATAAATCTAACCCTCAATCTATCCCTACCTTAAGCCTAGAGCTGACAATAGCCCTAGCCCTAATTCTTGCCATAACCCTAAAACAAACCCTAGCCCTCATCCTAGCCCTAAACCTAGTCTTATTTATTACTAAAAAAAACCATAACACTAGCCCTAACTGAATTCTAACCTTTGACCTAGCCCTAAATCTAGCTCTATCCCCATGTCTTCCTCTAAACCTAACCCTATCCCTAAACCTACTCCTAAGCCTAAAACTAGGCCTAACCCTAATACAAATGATAGACCAAATCCTAGCCCAAATTTAGCCCTAAATCTAACCTAACCCTATCCCTAAGACTAACTCTAACTCTCCCCTTAGTCCTATTTCTAGTTTTAACCCTATCCCTTACCATAATCCTATCACTTGCCTTTACATTAGCCCGAACCCTAACCTTGAACATAAAAACCAAACCCTAAGCCTACACCTAGCCCTAAACCTAGCCCTCGTTAGAGTCTATCCCTAACCCTAAAACAAACTCTGACCCTGCCTCTGACCCTAACATTAAGCCTACCTCTAAACATCACTCAAAACCTAAACCTAAACCTAACCCTAGACCTAGCCCTAACCCTAACCCTAAAACTAGTTCTAATCACAACCCTAGTTCTTACATTGGCTGTATCCCTAAACCTAGCCCTAACCTAACCCAAAATCTATCCCTAATCATAGCCCTAACACTACCTTTAACCCTAACCATAACCCTAATTCTAGCCCTAAACATTACCCTAAACCTAAACCTAACCCTAACTTTTGACATAACCCAAAACGTAACCCTAACCTTAGCCTTTATTCTAACCATAAACCTAGCCCTAACCCCATTGTAACCCTATCCATTACCCTAATCCTATTCCTCACCCAAATGCTAACCCTAGGATAACCCTAAACCTATTCCTAACCCTAAACCTATACATTACCATAAACCTAACCTGAACCCTAAACCTAACCATATCCATAAACCTAATCCTAACCCTAATAATATTAACCCTAAAACTATCTCTAACCATAACCCTAGACCTGACATTAGCCCTAGCCCTAATAAAGCCCTAACCCTAAAACAAACTCTAGCCCTAATCCTATTCCTATTTTTAGTCTTAATTCTAAACCTAACCCTAACCATAAAACTAACCCTAATTTTAAACCTCACCCTAGTTCTAAAGCTATCTACAACATCATACCTAACCATAACCATAGCCATAACACTAGCGATAAACCTAGGCTCAGGCTTCATACTAAACCTAGCTCTAAACCTAGCCCGAAATAAGCCCTACTTCTAACCCTAAATCTAACCCTAACACTAACACTAACTCTAACTCTCGCCCTAGCCCTATACCTAGTTCTAACCCTATCACTTATGATAACTCAAACCCTAGACTTAACCCTAGCACTAACCTTCACTGTAGCCCTAAACCTAGATCTAACCCTAATTCTAAATCTAAGCCTAACCCTAAGCCAAAAGCACACCTTAACACTAGCTCTAACCCTAATGCTAATTTGAAACTAGCTCTAACCCTAGACCTAGCCCTCAAGCCAAACCAAGCCATAGCACTGACCCTAATACTTAACCTAAACCAAAACCTAACACTACACCTAGCCCTAATTTGAGTCCTAATTCTAAATTTAGAACTAATACTAACCCTGACTCTGACCTTAACACTAACCCTAGCTCTACACATCACCCTATCCCTAAATCTAATCCTAACACTAGACCTCAACCTAAACTTAACCCTAAAACTAGCCCTAAACATAATGCCATTTCTTAAATTAGCCATAGCCCTAAACCTAACACAAAACCTAGCCCTAATTCAAAGCCTAACCCTAGCTTTAACCCTAACCCTAACCTTGGCCCTAACCTAACCCTATCCCTAGTCCTAATCCTAGCTCTAACCCTTTTTCTTACACTTAGTCAAACCCTCACACTATTGCTACCCTAGTCCTAACCCTAATTCTATGCCAACCCCAAACTCTACTACTAGTCCTAAACCTAGCCCTCATTCTAGCTCTAAACTTAACCCAAACCCTAAACCTAACTCTGACCCTTATTCTGACCCTAACTATAAACTTAGGATTAAACCTGACCCTAACCCTTATCCGAAACCTAACACTAGCCCTACCAGTAACCCAAACCCTAAACCTAACACTAACACTAGCAATGGACCTAAACCTAATTCTAAATATAGCCACAACCCTAGCCTTACTCCTAACAATAACTCTTAACTTAAACCAAACACTAACTCTACCCCTAGACCTACCCTAGTCCTCATTCTGGACCTAACACTAAAACTATTCCTAACCTGAACACTGACATCCTAACAAAAACCCTAACTCTAAACATTATCCTAACCCAAAAGCTAACCCTAACACTAGACAAACTCTAAATCTAGCCATAACCATAACTCTAGCTCTTACATTTCCCATATACCTAAAACTAGCCCTAAACCTCACACAAAAATCTAGCCCTAATTACAGCCCTAAACCAAACCCTAAGCATAACACTAACACTAAACCTAGCCCTAACCATAACCCTAATCCTCGTTCTAGCCCTAAACCTAGCCCAAACCCTAAACCTCACCCTAACTCTAGCCCTAACCCTAACTGTAACCATAGCCCAAAGCCTAGCTCTAACTCGATCCATTACACTTACCATAACCCTAAAACTAATGCTAACGCTAGCCCTAAACATAATTGTAACCCTAGCCTAGCCCAGACTGTAACCCTAACCCTCACCCTAGCCCTAAATCTAGCTCAATCCCTAATCCTTACACTTAACCTAACCCTAACACTAACCCAAGGCCGAATCCTAATCCTAACCCCAGCCCTAATCCTAACCTTAAGCCTAGTCCTAAACCTAGTTCGAACCTTACCAATACCATAAACCTAAACTTAACGCTAATGATTACAGTAGACCTAAAGCTAAACCTACCCTAAATCTAAACATAAACCTAACCCTAGAACTAACAGTAAATCTAACCCTAACCCTAAATCTAAGCAGCTCAAAGCCTAACCCTAATTCTAAACCTAAACCTAATGCTAACCTCAACCTAAATCTATATATAACCTTACATTTATACCTATTACTCTAACCCTAATGATAACCCCAGCCCTAACTGTAACACTAACCATGACCATAAACCTAGACCAAACCCTAAATTAACCTTAGCCATAGAAAAAATTTAGCTCAAATCCTAAACCATCCCCTAAACCTAATCCTAACTCTAACCCTTGCCATAAACCTGTCCATAATCTTAACTCTAGCCCTAATTCGAACCATTATCCTAGCCCTAACCCTAGGTCTAAACCTATAAATTACCCTAAAAATATCCATAACCCTAATGCTAACCCTAGGCCTAACCCTAAACCTATCACAAACCCTAACTGTATCCATTACCTTAAACCTTACCTGAACCCTAAAGTTAACACTATCCATTACCCTAACCCTAGTTCTAACTTAATGCTAATTTGAACCTTAAACCTAAACCTTAACCTAACCCAAACCCGAAGCCTGACCCTGACCCTAATAATACCCCAGCTCTTTATATGACCCTTTCCCTAAACGTAACACTTTAATTTGACCTAGCCCTAAACCTAACCCTAAAAATATCACTAACTATAAACCTAGACCTGACATTAGTCCTAGCCCTAATTCTTGCCCTAAACATAACACAAAACCTAGCCCTAATCCTAGCCTTAAATCTAGCCCTAATCCGAAACCTCACCATAACCTTAGCCCTAACCCTAAAGCTAATCATAAAACTATCCCTAACCCTAACCATAGCACTAAAACAAAACCAAGCAAAAGGCCTAACACTCAGCTTAACTTAAACCAAACCCTAGCACTACAGCTAGACTAACCCTAGCCCTAAATCGAGTCCTAATCATATCCTTAAAAATAACCCTGAACCTGACTTTTACCCTAACACTCATCCTAGCTCTAAAAACCACCCTAAACTTAAACTGAACCGTAAAGTAAACCTAGCCCTAATTCGAGTCCTAACGATAATCCTAAAACTAACCCTGACTTGACTGATATCCTAACTCTAACTCTAGCTATAAATATCACCCTAATCTTAAACCTAACCCTAACACTTGACCTACCACTACACCTAAGCCTAATTGTAAGCCTAGTCCTACTGTAGCCTTAAACCTCACACAAAAACTCGCCCTAATCTGAGCCCTAAACCTAGCTTTAAACCTAACCATAAACCTAGTCCTAACCCTATGCCTTATCCTGAGCAATACCTTAATCCTAATGGTAACCCTAGACCTATCCCTAATCCTTAGGCTAACCAAATCCCAACCCTATTAATAGTCCTAATACTAGATCTCATTCTATCTCTAATGCTATTCCAAACCCTAACACTAACCCTCACCCTTATTCTGAGCATAACATAAATACACCCTAGGGCTAAACCTGACCCTAACCCTAAACAAAACCCTAACATTAGCCCTCCTTGTAACCTTATACCTAAACCTAAACCTACCACTAATTCTAGACCTAAACCTAATTCTAAATCTATCCTGAAATATAGCTCTACACCTAAATAAAATCCTAGCCCTAGCCCTAAAAAAAAACCTTTACCAAACCAAACACTAACTCTACCCCTAGACCTAAACCTAGTCCTAATTCTGGCTTTAACCCTAACTTTAACTCTAACCCAAACACTGACCCTGGCTTTAACACTAAACCTACCTCTAAACCTGAAACTAAACAAATCCTAAACCGAATTCTACACCCAGCCTTAACCCTAACCCTAAAACTAGCCCTAATCATAACCCTAGATTTTACATTACCTATAGCCCTAACCTTGGGCCTAAACCTAACTCTAAACATAGAGGTAATTTTAGGCCTAAACCTAGCCCTAAGCATAACCCTAAACCTAAAACTAGCCCTATACCTAACCCTAGCCCTCACCTTAGTCCTAAGATAGCTAAAAGCCTAACCCTTACCCTAAACATAAGCCTGGACCTATACCTAACTCTCACATTAACCATAGCCCAAATCCTAAACTTAACCTAGCCCTAAACCTAGCTCTAAACCTACCCATTACACTAACCCTAAACCTAAGCTTATTGATAATCCTAGCCCGAACACTAATGTTATCCCTAACCCTAACCAGATAACTAACCATAGACATAACTCTAAAATTAAACTCAGCATAGCCCTAACTCTAGATCAAACCATAAACCTAACCATAAACCTAAACATAACCATAGCTCTAATCCTAACCCTATCATTATTTCTAACTCTAAAAAAATCTAAACCTAACCTAACCCTATCCGTTACCTTAACCCTAAAAAAAAGGTTAATGATAACCCTATCCCTAACTCTAACCCTAAACCTAAACCTACTGTAATCCTATCCCTTGACCTATCCCTAAACCTATCCCTAACCCTAGCTCAAAACCTAAACTTTATGCTAAACATAACCCTAAACCTAACCCTAACCCTATTTCAAACACTAACTCTAACCCTAACTTAAGGCATATTCCTAACCATAACTCTAGTTCTAATGTAAGCTCTAAACCTATCAATTACCCTAACCATAACCCTTACCCTAATGCTAACCCTAAGCCTAACCCTAGCCCTATCACTAACGCTAAACATATCAATTACCCTAAACCAAACCTGAACCTTAAAACAAAACATAACTATATCCCTAACCCTATCCCTAATGCTAATTTGAGCCGTAAACTTAAATCCTGACCTAAGCCAAATCCTAATCCTAATAATTCCCTGAGCTCTAAACCTGACCCTTACCCTAAACCTAACCCTTACACTAGATGTAGCCATAAGCCTAACCCTAAAACTATCTTTAACCATAACCGAGATCTGATATTAGGCTTAGCACTAATCCTAGCCCTGAATCTAATACAACCACCCACTAGCCCTAATCCTAACCCTAAACCTGGCCTTAATCATAACCCTAACCCCAGCCCTAGCCCTAACCCTAACTCTATCCCTCACCCTATGTCTAAACCTAGCTATAATGCCATTCTTTATCCTAAACTTAAACCTAACCCTATCCCTATCACTAGGCCTAAGCTGAACACAAATCCTCCTAGCCCTAATCCTATCCTTAATTTAACCATATCCCAAACCCTAACTCTAATTTTAGCCCTATCACTAACTCTAACTCTCACACTAGCCCTATTCCTACTTCTAAACCTATCCCTTACCATAACTCTAACCCTGGCTCTAACCCTTGCCCTAACCTTAATCCTAGCTTAATCCTAGATCTAACATAATTATAAATGTAACCCTAACTCTAAGTCTATGCCTAACACTAACACTAGCCCTAACACTAATACTAATTGTAAAACTAGCCCTAACTCTAACCCTAGGACTAAAACAAAACCGAGCAATAGACCTAACACTAAACCTTAACTTAACCCAAACCCTAACCTACTACAAAAACTAATCCTAGCCCTAATCGAGTCCTAACCCAAACGTCAAAACTTAGCCTGATGCTGACTCATATCCTAACATTCACCCTAGCTCTAAGCATGATGCTAACCTTAAACTGAACCCTAACAGTAAACCGAGCCCTAATTCGAGTCCTAACTCAAACCCTAAAACTAACCCTGACCCTGACTCTTATCCTAGAAATAACTCTAGCTCTAAATATCGCCCTAAACTTAAATCTAACAAACACTAGAACTACCCCTAACCCTAACCCCAAACTAACCCTAATTGTAACCCTGGTTCTTACATTACCTGTTGCCCTAACCCTAGCCCCAACACTAACACAAAAACGAGCCCTAACCTGAGCCCTACACCTAGATTTAACCCTAAACCTAACCCTACACCTACACTTGTACTAACCCTATCCCTAAACCTAAGCAAAACCCTAACATTAAAGGTAACCCTAGACCTAAACCTAATCCTAAATCTAGACTTAACTCTAGCTCTAGTCCTAAACAAAAACCTAGCCTTAGGCCTAACAATAACCCTTAACTTAACTTAACACAAAGACTAACCCTACCCCTAGACATGAACCTAGTCCCAATTCTGGCTTTAGCCTTAACTCTAACTCTAAACTGAACACTGACCCTGCCTTTAACACTAAATCTATCTCTAAACCTTACCCTAACCAAAAACCTAAACCTAACACTAGACATAGCCATAACCCTAACCCTACAACTAGCCCTAATCATAATCCTAGCTCTTACACTAACCATAGCCCTAACTCTATGCCTTAACCTAACACAAAACCTAGAGCAAATTCTAGGCCTCAATCTAGCCCTAAGCGTAACCCAAACGTAATCATAGCCCTAACTCTAAACCTAAACCTAACCCTAGCCTTAGTCTTAAACCTGACTCAAAGCCTAACCCTACCATAAAGATAAACTTAGACTTATACCTTACTCTAAACCCTAACCCTAGCCTTAACCCTAATCATAATCCTAACCCTAACCCGAAAACTAACAATAGACCAAACCCTAAAACTAACACTCGCCATAGCCCTAACCATAGCTCAAAACCTAACCTGTACCATTAACCTAAACATAACTGTAGCCTTAACATTAAACCTAAAACTAAAACTAACCCTAAACCTAAACCTAAGCCTACATCTAACCATATCCATTACCCTAACCCTTATCCTAACCCTAATGATAACCCTAGCCCTAAACTTAACCCTAACCCTAAACCTACCATGATTCTGTCCTTAGACCTAAGGCAGAACCTAATTCTCTACATAGCCCTATCACTAACATTAGCTGAAAACCTAGCCCTTACCCTAAACATAACCGTAGCCCAAAACCTAACCCCTATCCTAGCCCTATTCCTAATCGTAACCATAGCCCAAACTCTAGCTCTAACTCTATCCATTACCCTAACCAAAACCCTAAACCAAATGCTAAACCTAGCCCTAACCCTAACCCTAACTCTATCCCTAGCCCTGATTCTAATCTCAAGTCTAACACTTACTAACCTAGCCCTAACGCTTAGTCAATTCCTGACCCTTACCCTTAACCTGAAGAAAATGATAAACCTAAACCTAACCCTAACCCTAGCCCTAATCCTAAACTTAAAACTAGACTTCACCTTAGCTCTAACCCCACACATTACCCTAACCCTAACCATAAACATCATGATAACCCTATCCCTAACCCTAAACCTACTCTAACCCTAACTGTAAACCTAAACCTAGACTGAACCATAAACCTAACCCTTGCCACATTCCTAACCCTAGCTCAAACTCTAACAATTATGCTAAACTCAACACTAACCCTAGTCTTAAACCTAAACCTAACCCTAACCCTAACCCAATATCTAAACCTGTCCATACCCTTAACCCTAATGGTAACCCTAATCCTAATCGTAGACCTAATCCTAAACCTAACCCTATCCTTAGCACTAACCCTAGCTCAAACCCTAACCCATACCCTAAACTGAACCCTAGAATTAACCCTAACCCTAACTCTAACTCTAGCCCTAATCCTAAACATAACTCTAGCTCTAACCCTAGGTCTAACCCTTTCCATTACCCTAATGATAACAATAAACCTAATGCTAACCCTAGGCCTTACCCTAACCCTATCCATTATCCTAAATCTAACCTGAGGCCTAAACCAAACCTGAAGCCTAAACTTAACCTTACCCATTACCCTAGCCCTAACTCAAACCTAATGTTAATTTGAGCCATAAACCTAAACCTCAACCTAACCCAAACTCAAAACCTGACTCTGACTATTATAATACCCCTAGCTCTCAACTTGAACCTCACCCTGAACCTAACTCTGAAACTAGACCTAGCCATAAATCTTACCTGAAATCTATCCCTAAACATAACACTAGACCTGATATTATCCCTAGCCCTACTTCTTGCCATAACCCTAACACAAACGCTAGCCCTCATCCTATCCCTAAACCTAGCCTTGATCCTAACCCGAACCAGAACTCTAGCCCTACCCCTAATTTTATCCCTCACCCTAGTTCTGAACCTTGCTATAACCCCATCTCTTCCCCCAAATCTAACCCTAACTCTAACTCTAGACTTAACCCTTAAACTAATCCTAGACCAGATCCTAGCCCTAATTTAGCCCTAATTGTACCACTACCCCTGAGACTAACTCCAACTCTTGCCTTAGCCCTATTCCTAGATCTAACCCTATCCCTTACCATAACCCTAACACTTTCCCTAACCTTAGCCCTAACACTAGCCCTAGCCCTAACCCTAGAACTAACCATAACTCTAAGTCCAACCCTAAACTTAAGCCTAAACCTCACACTAACACTAGCTCTAACAGTAACACTAATCTTAAAACTAGCCCTAATCTAGTTCAAGACCTAAAACAAAACCGAGCCATAGCCCTAACCCTAACACTTAATCTAAACCAAAACCTAACCCTACACTTAGCCCTAACCTTAGCCCTAATTCCAGTACTAACCTAACCCTAAAACTAACCTTGAGCCTGACTCTGACCTTAAACTAACCCTAGCTCTAACATCGCCTAAAAGTACATGTAAAGCTAAAAGTAGTACTAGCCCTAACTGTAACCATAAAAGAGTAGCCCTAATCATAACTCTAGTTCTTACATAGCCTTAACCTAATGCAAAATCTATCCCTAAACTGAGCCCTACACCTCATTTTAACCCTAAACCTAACGTTAGCCCTAACCATTACCCTAAATCTAACCCTAACCCTAAATCTGGCCCTAAGCCTAAAGCGAACCCTAGACTTAATCCTAACCATAATCCTAGCCCTAACTCTAGCTCAACCCTATCCATTACCCTAAACATAACCCTAACCCTAATGATAACCCTAGCCTTAAACTTAACCCTAATCCTAAACCTAGACCTGACACAAACCCTAACCATCAACCTAGCCCTAACCATAGCTCAAACCCTAACACTTACCCTAAACCTAATCCTAACACTAACCCAGACCTAAAACTAACCCTAGCCCTAATCCTAACCATAATCCTAGACCTAAACCTATCCATTACCCTAAACATAAGCAAAACCCAAACATAGCTATAAACATAGCTCTAACCCCACCCATTACCCTAACCCTAATTATAAACATCATGATAACACTAGCCCTAACCCTAAACCTACTCTAACCCTAACTGTAAACTTAACCCTAGACCTAACCGTAAACTTAACATTTGCCATAGTCCTAATCCTAGCACAAACCCTAAAAGTTAACACTAAACCTAACACTAACCCTAGTCCTAATCCTAAATCTAACCCTATCCATTTAGGCCTAACCCCAAACCTTTCGCTAATATTAACCTTATCCTTACCTAAACCTAAAATGAACACTAAACCTAACCCTATCAATTACTCAAACCCTAACTCTAAACCTAACCCTAATGCTAATTTGAGCCCTAAAAATAAACCAAAACCTAACCCAAACTATGAGCAAGACCCTGACTCTAATAACACAGCTAGCTCTAAACTGAACCTTACCCTAAACATAACCTTTAAACTAGACCTAGCCATAAACTAACCCTAACAGTATCCCTAAATGTAACCCTAGACCTGACATTAGCACTCTACCTATTCTTGCCTTAAACCTAACAGAAACCCGAGCCCTCACCCTAATCGTAAACCTAGCCTTAATCTTAACCTGAACACTAACCCTAGCCCAAACCCTAATTTCAACCCTCGCCCTAGTTCTGAACCTAGGTGTAACCTCACCCTTTCCCCTATCCCTAACCCTAACCCTAACACTGCCACTAACACTAACCCTAGCCCTAACCCTAGGCCTAATCCTAACACTAACCATAGCTCAAATCCTAGCCCTAATTTATTGCTAACTGTAACCCTAACTCTAAACCTAGCCCTAAGACTAACACTAACTCTAGCCCTAGACCTATTTCTAGTACCAAACTTATCTATTGCCTAACCCTAACACTAGCCCTAAACTTAGTCCTAACCCGAGCCATAGTCCTAAACCTAGAACTAACCCTAACTCTAAATCTAACCCTAATTCTAAACCTAAACCTCATCCTAACACTAGCCCTAACTCTAATTCTAATTTGAAAACTAGCCCTAACCCTAGCAATAGCCCACAAAAAACAAACAAACAAACAAAAAACAAACAAACAAACAAACAAACAAAAAAAACTGAGCTATAACCTTAATACTAACCCTTAACCTAAAACAAATCTTAAGGTTACACCTTGTCCTAAATCCATCCCTACAACTAAACTGACCCTGACTCTGACCATAAAACTAACCCTACTCTGAACATCACTCCAACCCGAAACCTAACCCAAACACTAGCCCTAGCCCTAGTCCTAACTCTAATACTACCCCTAACCATAAAGCTAATTCTTACATTAGCCATAGCCCTAACCCTAACACAAAACCTAGCTCTAATCTGAGCCTCAAACCTAGCATTAACCCGAAACCTAACCCTAACCCTAACTCTAACACTAATCCAAACCCAGCTCTAAACCTATTCCTTACCCTAAGCCAAACTCTCACCCTAATGCTAACCTAGTTTTAACCCTTACCTTAGCTTACCCCAAACACTAACTATGTTACTAGTCCTAATCCTAGCCCTCATTCTATCTCTAACCTAACCCGAAGCCTAAGCCTATCCCTTACCCTTATTCTCACCCTATCACTAACCCTAGTTCAAAGCCTGACCTAAACACTAAAACGAACCCTAACACTAGACCTACCAGTAAACCTATACCTAAACCTAACCATAACACTAGCACTAGACCCAAACTTAATCCTAAATATAGCCATAACTCTAGCCCTAGTCCTAAACAAAAACCTAGCCCTAGCCCTAAAATCACCATTAACCTAATGTGAAGACTAACCCTAGTTCTAATTCTAGCCCTAACAATAAACCCAATGCTAACCCGGACACTGATGCTTACCCTAACACAAACCCTATGTCTAATCCTTATCCTTTCTCAAAACTTAAACCTAACACTAGACATATCAATAATCCTAACCCAAAAAACTAGCCATAACCATAACCCTAGCTATTACATTACCCATAGCCCTAACATTAGCCATACACCTCACACAAAACCTAGCCCTAATACATGCCCTAAACCTAGAATTAAGCATAAACTTAACCCTAACCCTAGCACAAACACTAAACCTAATGCTTGCCCTAGCCCTAACCCTAGCTCAAACTCTAACCCTTACTCTAAATATAACCCTAGCTCTAAACCTAACCCTAAACCTATCCCTAATCCTAAGTGTAACCATAACCCAAATCTTAGCTCTAACTTTATCCATTAACTTAAACATAACCCTAACCATAATGCTAACCCTAGCCCTAACCCTAACCCTTACCCTAACCCTAAACCTAACTGTAGCCCTAATCATAGCCCTGATTCTAACCCTAACCCTTGCCCTAGCCCTAAACCTAGCTCAAACCCTAACACTTACCCTAAACCGAACCCCATCACTAACCCTAGGAGTAACCCAAATTCTAGCCCTAATCCTAACATTTACCTAAGCCCTGACACTAGCACTAAACCTATTCCTTTGGTTACCTTAAACCAAATGCTAACCCTCGGCCTAGCCCTAACCCTATCCCTAACACTAACCCTATATATTACTCTAAACCTAACCTGAACTGTAAAACTAACTCTATCCATTACTCTAACCCCAACCCTAACCCTAAGGCTATTTTGAGCCCTAACATTAAACCTTAACCCAAACCAAACTCTAACTCATACTCTGACCCTAATAATAACCTAGCTCTATACCTGAGCCCTACACTAAACCTAACCCTTACACTAGACTTAGCCATAAACCTATCCCTATCACTATCCCTAACCATAACCCTAGACCTGACATTATTCCTAGCCCTAAGTATAGCCCTAACCCTAACACAAACCCTAGCCTTCATCCTAGCCCTAAACTTACTTAATCCTAACCCAAACCCTCGCCCTACCCCTATCCCCAAATATAACCCTTGCCCTAGCACTGAACCTAGCTATTTAACCCCATCTCTTCCCCTAAAACTAACCCTAACCCTAGCCCTAACCATAGGCCTAACCCTAACACTAATCATAACACTAATCCTAGCCCTATTTGAACCCTAAATTTAACCCTACCCCTAACCCTAGCCCTAAGACTAACTCTAACTCACACCCTAGCCCTATTTCCATTTATAACCCTATTCATTACTGTAACCCTAACAATAGACCTAACCTGAGCCCTAACACTAGCCATAGCCCTAACCCTAGATCTAATCATAACTCTAAATCTAACCCTAATCTTAAGCCTAAACCCCATTCTACAACTAGCTCTAACACTATTGCTAATCCTAAAACTAGCCCTAATCCAAGCTCTAGCCCTAAAATAAAACCGAGCCATTGTTCTAACACTAAATCTTAACCTAAACCAAACCCTAACCCATAACTAGCCATAACCCAAGCTCTAATTCGAGCCCTAGGCCTAAAACTAACCCTCACTCTGACTCATATCCAAACACAAACCCTAGCTCTAAATATCACCCTAACCCTAAAACTAATGCTAACACTAGACCTAGCTGTAACCCTAACCCTAAATCTAACCCTAATCATAACCCTAGTTCTTACATTGGCCTTAGCCAAACCCTAGCCCTTACTCTAAAACAAAAATAGCCCTCATCTGATCCCTAATACTAGATTTAACCCTAAACCCAACCCTAAAACTAGCCCTAAACCTAACTCTAATCCTAGCCCTAAACCTATCCATTACCCTAAGCCAAACCCTATGCATAATGCTAAATCTAGTCCTAATCCTAATCCTTAGCCAAATCCAAACAATAACCCTATTACTAGTCCTAACACCAGCCCTTATTCTAGATCTAATCCTAACCCAAATCCTCACCCTAACCTTCACCCTTATTCTGACCCCAACACTAATTATAGGTCTAAACCTGACCCTAAACAGAAATTGAAACCTGAAACTAGCCTTCCAGTAAACTTATAACTGAACCTAAACCTAACTCTAGCCCCATACCTAAACGTAATCCTAAATCTAGCTATTACTCTAGCCCTTGACCTAAACAAAAACTTAGTGCTAGCCCTAACAATAACACTTAACCTAAACCAAACACTAACCCCACCACTAGACCTAACCCTAGTTCTATTCTGGATTTCACCCTAACCATAACTTTAACCTGAACACTGGCCCTGAAACTGACATTAAACCTAGCTCTAAACCTGACCTTAACCCAAAACCTAAACCTAACACTAGACCTAGCATTAAGCCTAACACTAAAACTAGCTCTAATCAGAACCCTAGAACTTACATTATATATAGCACTAACCCTAGGCCTAAACCTAACACAAAACTTAAATAACCCTAACCCTAATCGAGGCCTAATCCTACCCTACAAATAACCCTCACCCTAACCCTAACCCTAAGCCTAACCCTAAATCACACCTAAGTCCTAACCCTACCTCAAAGCCTAACCCTTAGCCTAAATATAACCCTAGCACTATCAATAACCCTAACCCTAACCGTACACCTAATTCTAACCTTAACCCTAGACCTAACACTAGCTCTAACTTTAGCCATTACCCTTACTCTAACCCTAAACATAATGATAACCCTATCCATAACCCTAACTGGAACCCTAACCCTAACCATAAACCTAACCCTAGACCTAACCCTAAACCTAAAACTTGCCATAATCTTAACCCTAACACAAACCCTAACTCTTACCCTAAAACCAACAGTAAACCTAGACCTAAAATTAAACTTAAACCTATATCTAACCTTAACCATAAAGCTAACCTTACATCTAACCCAATCTACTCCCCTAAACCTAATCCTAACCCTAATGAAAACCCTAGCCCTAACCCTAAACCTAACCTTGACCATAACACTAAACCTAACCCTCGTCCTAGACCCTAGCTCAAAACCTAAACTTTACCCTAAATATATCCCTAACCCTAACCCTAAGCTAGGTTTAATAGCCCTAACCCAAAACCTAACCTAACTCTAGCACTAATCCTAACCTAACCCTAGCCTTAACCATAGATCTAACCCTATATAATATCCTCATGATAACCCTAGTCCTAATGCTAACCCTAGGCATAACTCTAACCCTTTTGCTAACCCTAAAGCTCTCCAAGCCCTAAACCTACCCTGAAACCTAAACCTAACCCAATCAATTACCATAACCCTAACACTAAACTTAATGCTCATTTGAGCCCTATCCCCAAACCTTAACCTAAAACAAACCCTAACACTGATCCTCACCCTAAAAATACACCTAGCTCTAAACCTGACCCTTACCCGAAGCCTAACACTTACACTAGGCATAGACAGAAACCTAAACCTAAATATACCCCAAACTGTAACACTAGACCTGACATTATCCCTAGCCCTAATTTTAGACCTAAATCTACAACAAACCCTAGCCCTCATCCTAGCCCTAAATTTAGTCTGAATAATAACCCGAACCCTAACCCTATCCCTAACCCTAATTCTAACCCACACCCTGCCTCTAAACCTAGCTATAACACCATAACTCACCCTAAAATTAACTATAACCCTAGCCCTAACATTAGGCCTAAGCTGATCACTAACCCTAGCCCTAATCCTAGACTTAGCCCTATCCATAAAACTAACCAAAACCCTAGCCCTAAGACTAACTCTAAATCTCACCCTAGCCTTAGCCCTAGTTCTAAACCTATTTGTTACTGTAACCATAACCCTAGCCCTAACCCTTGCCCTATAGTAATACCTAGCCCTAATCCTAGATCTAATGCTAAATCCAAAACTAACCCTAACCAAAAGCCTAAGGCTAACATTAACACTAGCCCTAACCCTAAAGCTAATCTAATAACTAGCCCAAAACCAAAACCTAAGACTAAAACAAAACTGAGCAACAGCCTAACCCTAAACGTTAACTTAAAACAAACACTAACACTGCACCTAGACATGACCCTAGCCCTAATTCGAGTCCTAACCATAACCTTAAAACTTACCCTGACCCTGACTCATATCCTAACACTGACACTAGCTCTAAAGACCATGCTAAACATAAACAAAACCCTAACAGTTACCCTAGCCCTAATTCCAGTCATAACCCTAACCTAAAAGCACACCCTGACCTGACTGATATCCTAAAAGTCACCCTAGCTCTAAACACAGCCCTCAACTTAAACCGAATACTAAGAGTAACCCTAGCGTTTATGTAAACCAAACACTAGACCTATCCATAACCCTAAACCTACAGCTAGCCCTCAACATAACCCTAGCTCTTACATTACCTATAGACCTAACCCTAGCACTAAACCTAACATAAAAGCTAGAGCTAGTCCTAGGCCTAAATCAAGCCTTAAGCATAACACTAATCCTAACCCTAACCCTAGCCCTAACCCTAACCTAACCCTTGCCTTAGTCCTAATCCTAGCTCAAAGCCTAAACATTTCTCTAAACATAAACCTACACCTATCCCTCAATCTAACCCTTACCTAGCCCTAATTCTAACCTTAACCCTAGCCCTAAACCTAGCTCTAAACCTACCCATTACTCTAAACCTAAACCTAACCTTATTGATAATCCTAGGCTTAATGCTAAACCTAAACCTAACTGGAAAACTAACCCTAGACCTAACTTTAAACCTCACATTTGCCATAGACCTAACCTTAGCTCAAACCCTAGCCCTTACTATAAACCTAAACATAACCATAGCCCTAACTCTAAGTCTAAACCTCAATCTAATTTTAAATATAGCCCTAAATCTACATCTAATCATATACATTACCCTAACCCTAACCCTATCCCTAATGATGTCCCTAGCCCTAATCCTTACCCTAACCCTATGAGTACTATAACCTTATCCCTAGAAGTAACCCTAAACCTAACCCTCACCCTAGCCCTAACCGTAGCTCAAAACCAAACCCTTATGCTAAACATAAACCTGAGCCTAACCCTAGTTTTAACTCTAACCCTAAACCTAATTCAAGATCTCTTCTTAACCATAAACCTAGCCCTAAACTTAGCTCTAATCCTATCCATTATACTAACCATAACCCTTACCATAATCTGAACCCTAGGCCTAACCTTAAACCTATTGCTAACCCTAACCCTATCAATTACCCTAAACCTAATGTTAACTCTAAACAAAACCCTATCATTTCCCTAAACCACACCCTAGTGCTAATTCAAGCCCTAAACCTAAAACCTAATCTGGAACACACTCTAACACTGACCCTGACCCTAATAAATCTCTTAGCTCTAAGGATGACTTTTATACTAAACCTAACCCTTACACTAGACCTAACCATTACACTAATCCTAAAACTATCCCCAACCATAAGCTTAGACCTGACATTAGCCATAGCCCTAATCCTAGCCTTAAACCTAACACAAACCCCACCCCTTATCCTAGCCCTAAACCTAGCCTTAATCCTAACCCTAAACCTAACTTTAGGCCTAACCCAGGAACTAAACCTAGCACTAATCTTAGCACTAATTTAGTCCTATTCATAACCCTAGCTCAAACACAAGCCCTATGACTAACTCTAACTCTCACTCTAGCCCCATCCCTAGTTCTAACTCT
The DNA here is from genome assembly GCF_047511675.1 of Marmota flaviventris. Taxonomy (NCBI): domain Eukaryota; kingdom Metazoa; phylum Chordata; class Mammalia; order Rodentia; family Sciuridae; genus Marmota; species Marmota flaviventris. The sequence goes on along the minus strand of NW_027288411.1, from coordinate 525,133 downwards.
ATTCCTTACTGGAACCTTAATTCTAGCCCTAAACCCAGCCCTAACCCTAGCCATATAATTAGCTCTAGCCCTAACCTAGATCTAATTTTAACTCTAAATCAAACCCTAACCCTAAGCCTAAGCCTAACCCCAACTCTAAATCTAACTTTAAACCTAGCCCTAAAACAAAACCGGGCCATAGCCCTAACTCTAACCCTTAACCTAAACCAAACCTTAACCCTAACCCTAACCTTAGCTCTAATTCTAGTTTTAGCAGAAAGCTAGAACTAACACTGACCCTGAATCTGACCATAATACTAACCCTAGTCTAAACATCACCCTAACACTAACCCTAAACCCAACACTAGACCTACCACTAACCCTAACCCTAAATTTAACCCTAATTGTAACCCTGATACTTACATTTGCCTTACTCCTAACCCTAGCACTAACTTAACCCAAAACCTAGCCCTAATCCAAGCCCTAACATGAGCTTTAACCCTAAACGTAATCCTAACCTTAACCCTAATCAAAACCATAACCCTAGCCCTAAACATATCTCTAAAGCTATCCATTGCAATAACCATAACTCTAGGCCTAAACCTAACCCTATCCCTAATCATAAACATATGCATTATTCTAAACCAAACCTAAACCTTAAACCTCATATTAAAATTACACTAACAGTAATCATAATGCTAATTCGAGCAATAACTTTAAACCTTAACCTCTCCCAAACTTCTAACCCAGACTTGACCCTAGCTCTAAACCTGACCCTAACCCTAAACCTAACCCTTACATTATATGTAGGCATAAACCTAATCCTAAAACAATCTTTAACCATAAACCTAGATCTGATATTAGCCCTAGCCCTAATCCTAGCCCTAACACTAAAATAAAGCATAGGCCTCATCGTAGCCCCAATCCTAGACTTAATGATTACCCTAACCCTAACCATAGCCCTAACCCTAATTCTAACCTTAAACTTATCTCTAAACCTAGCTATAATGCCATTCCTTACCCTATACTTAAACCTAACCCTAACCCTAACTCTAGGCCTAAGGTGAACAATAATCGTAGCCCTAATTTAACCCTATCCCTAACGCTAACCCTAACCCTAGCCCTAAGACTAACTCTAACTCTCACAGTAGCCCTATCCCTTCTTCTAACCCTATCCATTACCGTAATCCTAAACCTAGCCCTAAACCTAGCCATAACCATTGCCAAATCCTTATTCCTAGTCCTAACATAGATCTAAACTTAACTCTAAATCTAACCCTAACCCTAAGCCTAAGCCTAACATTAACACTAACCCTAGCCCTAATGCTAATCATAACACTAAACCGAACACTAACCCTTGCAGTAAAAAAACAACAAACAAACGAAAAAAAAACCCAAAAAACAAACAAACAAACAAACAAACAAAAAACAGAGCAAGACCCCTAACCCTAAACCTTAACTTAAACCAAACCTTAACCCTACACCTAGACCTTACCCTAGCCTAATTGGAGTCCTAATCTTAACCTTAATACTATCCCTAACTCTGACTCATATCCTAAAACTCACCCTAGCTCTAAACACCACCCTAACCTTAAACCAAACCCTTACAGTAATCCTATCCTTAATTCGAGTCCTAACCCTAACCCTAAAACTAAACCTGACCCTGACTATTAACCTAACATAACACTAGCTCTTTATTTCACCCTAACCTTAAACCTAATCCTAACAATAGAGGTTTAACCCCTAACCATCACCCTAAAACTAACCCTAAAACCATAGTTCTTACATTAGCCATTGCTCTAACTCTAGCCATAACCCTAACACAAAACTAGTCCTAATCTGAGCCCTAAACCTAGCTTTAACCCTAAACATAGCCCTAACCCTAGCTCTAACCCTATCCCTTACCCTATGCCAAACCCTAAACCTAATGCTAATTCTAATCCTAATCCTAATTCTATTCATCAACCTAACCAAAACCCTAACCCTATTAGTTGTCCTAAACTTAGCCCTCATTCTAGGTATAACCATAACCCAAACCCTAACCCTAACCCTGACCCTTATTCTGACCCTAACACTGATCATAGGTTTAAACCTGAACCTAACCCTAATCCGAACCCTAACATTAGCCCTATTGGTAACCTTATACTTAAACCTAATCCGAACACTAGCCTTAGAAATAAACCTAATCCTAATCTATCCATAACTCTAGACCTAGACTTAAAGAAAATCTTAGCTCTAGCCCTAATAATAACCCTTAGCTTAAAGCCAAAATCTAATCCTTCCACTAGTTGTAACCCTAGTCCTAATTCTGGCTTTCTCATTAAACATAACTCTAAACTGAACACTGACCCTGACACTAACACTAACCCTAACTCTAAAAATCACCCTAACCATAAGCCTAACCCTAAAACTATACTTAGCTCTAACTTTAATGCTAAAACTAGCCCTAATCATAACAAAGTTCTTACATTTGCCATAGCTCTAACATATTGCAAACCCTAGCCCTAAACTAAGCCCTAACATAGCTTTAACCCTAAATCTAAATATAACCCTACCGTTAGCCCTAACCCTAAACCTGGGCCTAACCCTAGTATACACCTAACCTAACACTAAATCTATCCCTAACTGTAACTCTAGTCCTGATATTAGCCCTAGCCCTATTACTAGCCCTAACCCTAACACAAACATTAGCCATCATCCTGGCCCTAAACCTAGCTTTAATCATAACCCTAAACCTAACCCTAGCCCTGACCCTAATACTAAACCTTGTCCTAGCCCTCAAACTAGCTATAACCCAATACCTTACCCTAAATATAATCCTAACTCCAACCCTAACTGAAGGCCTAAACCTAACACTAACACTAGCCCTAATTTAGCCCTATCCCTAACCCTAACCCTAACTTTAACCCTAATCCTAGCTCTAAGGCTAACTCTAACTCTCATACTAGCCCTATCACTAGTTCTAACCCTATCAGTTACCATAATACTAAACCTAAGTGAAACGTTAGTCCTAACCCTTGCCCTATCCGTAGCCCTAGCCCTAACCATAGATCAAAATCTAACTCTAAATCTAACCCTAACCCGAAGCCTAAGCCTAACCATTATAAATAAATTTATATTTAGACTCTGTGTCTACAAGTGTTGGCTTCAATTATTATTTAGAATATAGTCATTAGTTACATAAAAGGCATACAATTTCTGGTGGTGTATAGACAACTGAGTGTCAGGGGTAGGATGCTATGTTAAGGGGGAAAGGAATGAGGGTATGTGATTAATCTAACTTAGCAACTTTGGAGGAGAACTCTAATGAATAGGCAGGGGAATTTATGGAAGAAGGTATAAATTCAAACTGCCTATCTGTATTCATAAAATTACCCTATGTATAAATAGTAAAGTTAGGAGGCTGAAAGTGGGATAGCGGGAGAAAAAAAAAAGAAGAAAAAATAACAAGTAAATAGAGGGAGAAAGAAAATAAGAGCAAATAAAGAGGTGGTGAGGTGGGGCCTATGCAATTCCTCTAAATTCTATAATTCTAGTGATTCAGTTCTTAAAGTCCAATTTCATGGAGAGTAATTGTTTTCACATATGTTGAGGTTGTGAGGACGAGAGGGGGAAGGGTACAGGAGAATGGATGAGAAGAGCAAGAAAAGAAAAGTAAGAAAGAAAAAAAAAAGGTTCTCAGAACTCTGTTTTCTTTTCTTGCATTATGTGGAGTTTTCTATTCCTAGCTTGAGTCTCTGTTCTCAGGGTGGGGGAGGTAGCTAGGGTGAGAGGGCTTGAGCTTCTACCTGGAGCCTCCATACTCTTAGTATCTGAATTGGAAACCAGGTGCCTGTACAGTTGCTGTTCCTCATTGATAGCTACACCCCCCCAAAACCTTCTGTGAAAAATCTTGAGTTATCACAACTGGAGGTAGGGGAGTTGGAAACCTGGTACCTGATAAGCTGCAGAACCAAGCTGGAGCCACGCTCACTGATAGATGGCAAATAAGGTTTTGCAAGATGGATTCCATCTGTTACCCATGTATGGTGTTTGGTGAGGTCGGTGGTTCTGGAGTGACGTTGTGCTGTGTCCAGAGCTCGTTCTGGTGATTCTCAAGCAAAGTCTCCATGTTCTGTGCTGCCTTGCATGTGTGCAGAGAGCTCCTGTGTGGCTGAGACTGCTGTCAGCACCCTGAGAAACTGCACAGCCCAGCCTTCCATCTGCACTGAGAGAACCGATGCGACCCTAGATTTCTTCAAATTTCTATGATACTGGGAAGGATTCATCTTTTACTTAGCCTTATTATGCTCCACAGGTTTGGGCCTTGTTGGTTCAATTGGTCACTATCAGGAACAGTTTGTATTTTTGGTTTCCCTTCATTATGGCTTATTGATGTGAATGAAAATTGAGCTGGAAATCAAACAGGGTTTGCCAGAGGTGCTTGAAACTTCACACAATTAGTTCTCAGTGGGCACTCTCTAGTTTCTTTCTTTTGAAGGTAGGCCAAAATGAAGCATGCAAAAGAAACTGTATCCGAGAGCCCTTAAGGAGAAAACACAAACATGTATGTACTGAAATAAGTCTCCCAAAAATTTAATCAGATTTCTTTGATACTACACAGTATTCATCTTTTAGCTTGCTCCACTAGGCTCCCCAAGGTTGGAACTTCTAGGATCAATTGTTCTCTAAACAGGTAAGTGTTAGTGTTATAGTTAGGGTTAGGGCTAGCTTTAGAGATAGTGTTAGGGTTAGAGTTTGTTTTGTTCAAATTTCTTTGATACTGGGAAGATTTATCTTTTACCTAGCCTCACTATTGGCCCCAGTTTGGGGCCTTCTTGGTTTAATGAATCGCTGTTGGAAATAGTTTGTTTTTAATGTCTCAGTTCATTTTGACCTATATAGGTAAATGAGAATGGAGCTGGAAATCAGAGGGTTGGTTCTAGCTGGTTGAAACTTCACATACTCAATCAGTTGTCTGTGGCCACTCTCTGGTTTCTTCCTTGTAAAAGTAGTGAAAAGTTGAAGCATGCAAAACAAGTTTATCCAAGAGCACTTTAGGAGAAAACAGGGCAATATGCTTGTACTGAAATACCTCCCCCAATTATTTGGTCAGATTTCTTTGATACTGTGCAGGATTCATATGTAAGCTTTCCCCACTAGTCTCCCCAAGTTTAAAACTTTTATGATCAAAGGTTCTATTACAGGTTAGGCTTAGGGTTATGATTAGACTTAGGGTTAGAACTAGTGTTAGGGTTAGTGTAAGATTTTTTCAACTTTATGAATACTGAGCAGGATTTATCTTCTTTGTCTTCTTAGTATGCTCCCCATATTTGGGCCTCCTAGTAAAAGGGTTTTGCTCTCAGGAGTAGTTTTAATTTTAATCTTTCACCTCATTTTGCCCTAAAGGGGTAAATGGAAATGGAGCTGGACTCAAACAAGGTTGGTGCTAGCTGCTTGAAACTTCACACACTCAACCAGTTCCCAGGGTACATTCTCTCCTTTTTTTTCTTGTGGAAGTAGCCCAAAGATGAATTTGAATGAAATAGCTTTATCTGTGAGCATTTTAGGAGCAAGCATTAAATTTTTGCATGGATTATTTGATATTGTACAGGATTCATCCTTTTCCTAGTCTTAGTAGGATCCCTGAGTTTGAGTTTTCAAGGTTTGCCAGTTCACTGTCAGGAACATTTGAATTTTTAGATTTCACTTCATTATGGCCTATAGACGTGAATGAAAATGGAGCTGGAAATCAAACAAAGCTAGTACTAGCTGCTTGAAATTTCACACACTCAATCAGCTCTCTGTGGGCACTCTCTGGTTGTTTATTGTGCAAGTACCTTAAATTGAAGCATGGCAAAAAAATAATTTATCCAAGAGCACATTAGGAGAAAACAGGAAAATATGCACATAATGAAATACCTCCCCAAATTATTTGGTCATATTTCTTTGATACTGCACAGAATTCATCTGATAGTTTGCCCCACTGGGCTCCTTTATTTGGGGACTACTCTGATCAATGGATTTCTAAACAGGTTAGGTTAGACTGTGTATTAGTTTAGGGTTAGATTTACAGCTAATATTTTGTTAGATTTAGTTTTGTTCAAATTTCTTTGATACTGGGCAGGATTCAAGTTTGAACTAGCCTTACTATATTCTTTAGGTTTGGACCTCTTACATCAAGGGTTTGCTCTCCTGGACAGTTTGTGTTTTAAGTTTTCGTTTCAATTTGACCTATGCATGTAAATGCAAATGGAGCTGTAAATCCAACAGAGTTGGTGCTAGCTACTTCAAACCTCACACACTCAATCAGTTTTCTATGGGCATTCTCTGGTTTGTTTCTTGTAAAAGTAGCCCTAAGCTGAAGCATTCAAATCAACTTTATGTGAGAGCACTTTAGGGGAAAACAGGGAAATATGAATGTACTGAACTACCTCTCCAATTATTTGGTCAGACTTCATTGATATTGTGAAAGATTCATCTGTTCACTTACCCAACTTGGCTCCCCAAGTGTGGGACTTCTAGGATCAAAGGGAGTCTAAACAGGTTAAAGTTAGTGTTAGGGTTAGTGTTAGGACTAGGATTAGACCTAGTGTTAAGATAAGAGTTACTTTTGTTTTCAAATTTCTATGATACTGTGCAGGATTCATCTTCTTTTTTTAAAATTTTGACTATAATCCAAATATTTGGGCCTCCTACATAAAGGGTTTGCTTTCAGGAACAGTTTCAATTTTCATGTTTCTCTTCTTTTTTTTTCCATGTAGGGGTGAATGAAAAAAGCTGGAAATCAAACAGGGTTTGGACTAGCTGCTTGAGTCTTCACACACTTCATCGATTTTCAGTGAGCATAATCTGGTGTTTTCCATGGAAGTAGCCCTAAGATGAAGTAGAAAATAACAGCTTTATCTCTGGGTGCATTAGGAGCAAGCAGAATACCCATGTAATGAAAGAGCTTCAATTATTTTTTTTTTGTTGGATTAATTTGATACCGTACAGGATTCATCTTTGACCTAACCTTAGTAGGCTCCCCAAGTGTGTGCCTTTAAGGTTCAATGGTTCAGTGTCAGCAACAGTTTGAATTTTTAGGTTTCACTTAATTAGCGCCTATAGGTGTGAATGCAATGGAGCTGGAAATCAAACAGTGTTGGTGCTAGCTTCATGAAACTTCACAAACTCAATCAGCCCCCTGTGGGCACTCTTTGTTTTTTCTTTGTGAACGTACCTTAAGCTGAAGCATGAAAAACAGTTTATCAATGAGCACTTTAAGAAAAAAAAAAAAACAGGAAAATATGAATATACTAACATACCTCTTCCAATTTTCATCAAATTTCTTTGATACTGCACAAGATTCATCTGTTAAGTTGTGCCTTTAGGCTCCTCAAGTTTGGGACTTCTATGATCATAGGTACTCTAAACAGATTAGAATTAGTTTAGGGTTGGGTTAGATACAGTGTAAGAGTGAGTTTTGTTCAAATTAATTTGATACTTGGCATAATTTGTCTTTTACCTAGTCTTACTATTTTCCCTAGGTTTGGGCCTTATCTCTTCAATGCTTTGCTGTCAGGAACAGTTTGTATTTAAGGTTTCTTTCATTTTGACCTATATGCCTATACGGAAATGGAACTTGAAGTCAAACAGGGTTGGTGCTCGCTGCTTAAAACTGCACACACTCAATCAGTTCTATGTGGGCACTGTGGTTTCTTTCTTGTGAAAGTTTCCCAAAGCAGAAGCATGCAAAAACATCTTTATCCGAAAGTACTGTTGGAGATAACAGGGAAATATACATGTACTGAACTACCTCCCAAAATTATTTAATCAGATTTCATTGATACTCCCTAATCCTAACAGAAACACTAGCCCTAATCTGAGTCCTAGCATTAGATGTAAACTTAACCCTAATTCTAGCCCTGACCCTAGCTCTTACTATATCACTTACCCTAAACCAAACCCTATCCATAATTCTAACCTTAGTCCTAATGCTAATCCATAGCCTAATCCATACCCTAACCCTGTTACTAATACAAAACCTAGCCTTCATTCTAGCTCTAACCCTAACTCAAATCATTACCCTAACACAAACCCTCAGTTTAAATCTGATCCTAGGGGCCTGGAACCCACCCGCAGAAGAGGAGCAGCGGCAGGCTGAGAGGCAGAGCTGCCCCCTCCCCCTGCGCCGGCAAGGTAGACAGAACTGTGACCACCCACAGAGCAGGCCCAGCGGCCTGCTGAGAGGCAGAGCCAACCCCCCACCCCCCGTGCCTGCCAGGTAGGCGGAACTGTGACCACCAACAGAAAAGGCCCAGTGGCCCTCGGCGGGGCAGAGCTTCCAATCACTCCTGCAAGGTAGGCAGGCCTGCGGCCCACTGGCAGAAGAGGAGCAGTGGCCTGCTGAATGGCAGAGCCGCCCCCTCCCCCCGCGCCTGCAAGGTAGACGGAACTGTGACCACCATCAGAACAGGCCAGAACTGCAACTGACAGACAGAACAGGCCCAGTGGCCTGAGGAAGGGTAGAGCCGCTCCCCCCCCACGTGCCTGCAAGGTAGGCGGAACTGTGACCCACTGGCAGAACAGCACCAGAGGCCTGCAGAGGGGCAGTGCCGCTGCCTGCACCTGCAAGGTAGGCGGACCTGCTACCGACCGGCAGAGCAGGCCCAGCCGCCTGCCGGCATGGTAGGCACATTGCCCCAATTGGAGAAGGGGCAGAGCCGCCGCCCGAGCATGTGAGGGAGACTTTGCAACTATACAAGACCAATATAAATATATAGGGGGAAAATTCAATAGCACAACAGATTCACCAAGTAGAAAGGAACGCGAACAGTATGAAGAGACAAGGAAAGAAAGGACCACAAGCAATGCAGGTCAACTCAACTTTAGAAGAGGTAATAGCTGCAGCAGATGGAATGTCAGATAAAGAATTCAGGATATACATGCTTCAGATGATCTGGAGTCTCAAGGAAGACATAAGACAGCAAAATCAGACAACGAAAGATCACTTCAAACAATGAATTACATAAACAAATCCAAGAAGCAAAAGATCAACTATACAGGGAGATAGCGGTTATAAAAAACAAACAAACAAAAATCCTAGAAATGCAGGAAGCAATAAAATAACTTAAAACTCAATGGATAATACTACCAGCAGAGTAGAACACTTAGAAGATAGAACATCAGACAATGAAGATAAAGTATTTCAACATGAAAAGAACATAGACAGCTCAGCAAGACTGTTAAGAAACCATGAGCAGAACATCCAAGAAATATGGGATAACATCAAGAGACCAAATTTAAGAGTCATTGGGATACAGGAAGGGACAGAGTTTCAAACCAAAGGAATGAGCAATCTATTCAATGAAATAATACGAGAAAACTTCCCAGACTTGAAGAATGAGACAGAATCCCAAATCCTAGAAGCCTACAGGATGCCGAATGTGCAAAATCAAAAGAGACCCACACCTAGACACATTATAATGAAGATGCCCAACATACAGAATAAGGAGAGAATTTTAAAAGCTACAAGAGAAAGGAAGCAGATCACATTTAGGGGTAAGCCAATCAGGATAACAGCTGATCTTTCAACACAGACACTGAAAGCTAGAAGATCCTGGACTAACATATTTCAAACACTGAAAGAAAATGGGTTCCAACCAAGAATTGTGTTTCCAGCGAAATTAAGCTTCAGGATGGAAGATGAAATTAAAACCTTCCATGATAAACAAAAGTTAAAAGAATTTGCAGCTAGAAAACCATCTCTTCGAAACATCCTTGGCAAAACATTACAGGAAGAGGAAATGGAAAATAACAATGAAAACCAACAGTGGGAGGTAGGACAGTAAAGGGGGAAAAATAATCAAAGAGGAAAACAAACCATGTTTAGTAACATAAATAAACAAATATGGCTGGAAGAACAACCCATATCTCAATAATAACTCTAAATGTTAATGGCTTAAACTCACCAATCAAGAGACACAGTCTAGTAGAATGAATCACAAAACAAGACCCAACAATATGCTGCCTACAGGAGACGCATTTGATAGGAAAAGACATACATAGGCTGAAGGTGAAAGGTTGGAAAAAAATCATATCACTCATATGGACTTCGGAAACAAGCAGGAGTGTCCATACTCATATCAAATAAAATAGATTTCAAGCCAAAGTTAATCAAAAGGGATAAAGAGGGACACTACATACTGCTTAAGGGAACCATACCCCAACAAGACATAACAATCATAAATATATATGCCCCAAACAATGGTGCAGCTATGTTCATCAAACAAACTCTTCTCAAGTTCAAGAGTCTAATAGACCACCATACAATAATCATGGGAGACTTCAATACACCTGTCTCGCCACTGGACAGATCTTCCAAACAAAAGTTGAATAAGGAAACTATAGAACTCAATAACACAATTAATAACCTAGACTTAATTGACATATATAGAATATACCACCCAACATCAAGTAGTGACACTTTTTTCTCAGCAGCACATGGATCCTTCTCAAAAATAGATCATATATTATGTCACAGGGCAACTCTTAGACAATATAAAGGAGTAGAGATAATACCATGCATCCTATCTGATCATAATGGAATGGAACTGAAAATCAATGATAAAAGAAGGAAGGAAAAGAATACATCGCTTTGAGAATTAACAATAGGTTACTGAATGATCAATGGGTTATAGAAGACATCAAAGAGGAAATTAAAAAATTCTTAGAGATTAATGAAAACACATACACAACATATCGCAATCTATGGGACACATTGAAAACAGTTCTAAGAGGAAAATTCATTGATTGGAGTTCATTCCTTAAAAAAAGAAAAAAACAACAAATAAATGATCTCATACTTCAACTCAAAATCCTAGAAAAAGAAGAAGAAAACCACAGCAAAAGAAGTAGAAGGCAAGAAATAATTAAAATCAGAGCTGAAATTAATGAAATCGAAACAAAAGAAACAATTGAAAAAATTGACAAAACTAAAAGTTGGTTCTTTGAAAAAATAAACAAATTCGACAGACCCTTACCAATGCTAGCGAAGAGAAGAAGAGAGAGAACTCAAATTACTAGCATACGGGATGAAAAAGGCAATATCACAACAGACACTTCAGATATGCAGAAGATAATCAAAAATTATTTTGAATCCTTATACTCCAATAAATTAGAAGATAGTGAAGGCATTGATAAATTTCTTAAGTCATATGATCTGCCATCAAACCATCAAAAGACTACCAACTAAGAAAAGCCCAGGACCGGATGGGTATACAGCAGAGTTTTACAAAACCTTTAAAGAGGAACTAATACCAGTACTTTTCAAGCTACTTCAGGAAATAGAAAAAGAGGGAGAACTTCCAAATTCATTCTATGAGGCCAACATCACCCTGATACCTAAACCAGACAAAGACACTTCAAAGAAAGAAAACTACAGACCAATATCTCTAATGAACCTAGATGCAAAAATCCTCAATAAAATTCTGGCGAATCGGATACAAAAACATATCAAAAAAATTGTGCACCATGATCAAGTAGGATTCATCCCTGGGATGCAAGGCTGGTTCAATATACGGAAATCAATAAATGTTATTCACCACATCAATAGACTTAAAAATAAGAACCATATGATCATCTCGATAGATGCGGAAAAAGCATTCAACAAAGTACAGCATCCCTTTATGTTCAAAACTATAGAAAAACTAGAGATAACAGGAACATACCTCAATATTGTAAAAGCAATCTATGCTAAGCCTCAGGCTAGCATCATTCTGAATGGAGAAAAACTGAAGGCATTCCCTCTAAAATCTGGAACAAGACAGGGATGCCCTCTCTCTCCACTTCTGTTCAACATAGTTCTCAAAACACTGGCCAGAGCAATTAGACAGAGGAAAGAAATTAAAGGCATAAAAATAGGAAAAGAAGAACTTAAATTATCACTATTTTTAGATGACATGATTCTATACCTAGCAAACCCAAAAGGGTCTACAAAGAAACTATTAGAGCTAATAAATGAATTCAGCAAAGTGGCAGGATATAAAATCAACACGCATAAGTCAAAGGCATTCCTGTATATCAGCGACAAATCCTCTGAAATGGAAATGAGGACAACCACTCCATTCACAATATCTTCAAAAAAAATAAAATACTTGGGAATCAACCAAACAAAAGAGGTGAAAGACTTACACAATGAAAACTACAGAACCCTAAAGAGAGAAATAGAAGAAGATCTTAGAAGATGGAAAAATATACCCTGTTCATGGATAGGCAGAACTAACATCATCAAAATGGCGATATTACCAAAAGTTCTCTCTAGGTTTCATGCAATGCCAATCAAAATCCCAACGGCATTTCTTGTAGAAATAGAGAAAAAAATCATGAAATTCATATGGAAAAATAAACGACCCAGAATAGCAAAAACAATGCTAAGCAGGAAGTGTGAATCAGGCGGTATAGTGATACCAGACTTCAAACTATACTACAGAGCAATAGTAACAAAAACAGCATGGTACTGGTACCAAAACAGGCGGGTGGACCAATGGTACAGAATAGAGGACACAGAAACCAATCCACAAAACTACAACTATCGTATATTTGATAAAGGGGCTAAAAGCATGCAATGGAGGAAGGATAGCATCTTCAATAAATGGTGCTGGGAAAACTGGAAATCCATATGCAACAAAATGGAACTGAATCCATTTCTCTCGCCATGCACAAAGGTGAATTCAAAATGGATCAAGGAGCTTGATATCAAATCAGAGACACGCCGTCTGATAGAAGAAAAAGTTGGCTACGATCTACATACTGTGGGGTCGGGCTCCAAATTCCTCAATAGGACACCCATAGCACAAAAGTTAATAACTAGAATCAACAAATGGTACTTACTCAAACTAAAAAGTTTTTTCTCAGCAAAAGAAACAATAAGAGAGGTAAATAGGGAGAGTACATCCTGGGAACAAATCTTTACTCCTCACACTTCAGATAGAGCCCTAATATCCAGAGTATACAAAGAACTCAAAAAATTAGACAATAAGAGAACAAACAGCCCAATCAACAAATGGGCCAAGGACCTGAACAGACACTTCTCAGAGGAGGACATACAATTAATCAACAAGTACATGAAAAAATGCTCACCATCTCTAGCTGTCAGAGAAATGCAAATCAAAACCACCCTAATATACCATCTCACTTCCAGTTAGATTGGCAGCCATTATGAAGTCAAACAACAACAAGTGCTGGCGAGGATGTGGGGAAAAGGGTACACTTGTACATTTCTGGTGGGACTGCAAATTGGTGCAGCCAATTTGGAAAGCAGTATGGAGATTTCTTGGAAAGCTGGGAATGGAGCCACCATTTGACCCAGCTATTCCCCTTCTCGGTCTATTCCCTAAAGACATAAAAAGAGCATGCTACAGGGACATTGCTACATCGATGTTCATAGCAGCACAATTCACAATAGCAAGACTGTGGAACCAACCTAGATGCCCTTCAATAGATGAATGGATAAAAAAATGTGGCATTTATACACAATGGAGTATTACTCTGCATTAAAAAATGACAAAATCATAGAATTTACAGGAAAATGGATGGCATTAGAGCAGATTATGCTTAGTGAAGCTAGCCAATCCCTAAAAAAACAAATGCCAAATGTCTTCTTTGATATAAGGAGAGTAAGTAAGAACAGAGTAGGGTCGAAGAGCATGAGAAGAAGATTAACATTAAACAGGGATGAGAGGTGGGAGGGAAAGGGAGAGAGAAGGGAAATTGCATGGAAATGGAAGGAGACCCTCAGGGTTATACAAAGTACATACAAGAGGAAGTGAGGGGAAAGGGAAAAATAATACAAGGGGGATAAATGAATGTCAGTAGAGGGGGCAGAGAGAGAAGAGGGGAGGGGAGGGAGGGGAGGGGGGATAGTAAGAGGATAGGAAAGGCAGCAGAACACAACAGACACTAGTATGGCAATATGTAAATCAATGGATGTGTAACTGATGTGATTCTGCAATCTGTATATGGGGTAAAAATGGGAGCTCATAACCCACTTGAATCAAAGTGTGAATATGATATATCAAGAACTATGTAATGTTTTGAACAGCCAACAATAAAAAATTTAAAAATAATAATAATATGTACAACAATGTGCTATTGTGTGAATTAAACAACCCAGTCTTATAAAAAATAAAATTGAGTTAATAAAAAAATGAAATCAGATTACAACATAGATAAGACAAAAATAAATATCTGTAAAAAATCAGTTATGAAAAGACCTTCATTTTTGCCTATGTACTGTATATATATATATGCATATATATGTGTATGTGTATATATTATTTTTATTTGCAAAATAAAAAGTGTTAACAAAAAAAAAACTGAATCATCAGAATTGTTTAATATAGAGGGAATTGCATAGGCCCACCTCACCCCCCAGCTTTATTTTATATTATTTCATTCTCCCTCCTCTTTCTTTTTTGTTTTTTTTTTTTTCTTCTTTTTCTTAATCCCTTTATCCCACTTTCAACCTCCAAATTTACTATTTATACATAGGGTAATTTTATGAATACTGATAAGGAATTTGAATTTATAACATTCTTCCATAAATTTACCCCTGGTCTATTCATTACAGTCTCCTCCAATTTACTAAGATAGATTAATCTCATACCCTCACTCCTTTCCGCCTTAACATAGCATCCTACCCCTGACCATCAGTTCTCTATACACCACCAGAAATGGTATGTCTTTTATGAATCTAATGACTATATTCTAAATAATTATTGAAGCCAACATCTGTAGATATAGAATCTAAATTTAAATGTATTTATAATGGTTAGGCTTAGGCTTCGGGTTATGGTTAGATTTAGAGTTAGGATTTGATCTATGGTTAGGGCTAGGACTGAGGATATGGCAAGGGTTAGGACTAGGTTTAGGGTTAGGTTTAGGGTTAGGGTTAGGGTAAGCTATAGGGTTAGAACTAGTGATAGGCTAGTGTGAGAGTTAGAGTTAGTCGTAGGGCTAGGGCTAGGGTTATGTTTAGGGATAGGGCTAAATTAGGGCTAGGTTTAGTGTTAGGTTGAGACCTCAGGTTAGCGTTAGAGTTAGGGTTATATGCAGGTTAAGGGAGTAGGTTATAAGTAAGTTTTGGGGTAGGGTGAGGGTTAGTATTAGGGTTAGGGCTAGGGTTAGGGTTATGGTTATGATTAAGGCTAGTCTTATGGCTAGAATGAAGGCTAGTGTTTGTGTTAGGGTTACGGCTAGTATTAGGGCTAGGGCTAATGCCAGGTCTAGGGTTACAGTTAGGGATAGATTTAGTGTTAGGTTTATGGCTTGGTCCAGTGTAAGGGTTAGGTTTAGGGTAAGGGTTTATTTTTAGAGCTAGGGTTATTATTAGGGTCAGGTTCAAATTTAGGGTTTAGGGTTTGGTTTATGTTAGAGGTTTAGGGCTTGAATTAGCATTAGGTTTAGGGTGAGAGTTAATGACAGAGTTAGGTTTTAGGGTTTAGATGTGGTTTAGTGTAATGGATAGGGTTAAGGTTAGGCCTAATGTTTAGCATAATGGCTAGGGTTATCATTAGGGTAATGGATAGGGTAAGAGCTAAGATTAGGGCTAGGAATATGTATAGGATTAGGGATTTTGTTTAGGTTAAGGTTAGGTTTAAATTTAGGGTTAGAGCTAGATTTAGGACTAGGATTAAGCCTAGATTTTGGGTTAGGTAAGGGCTAAGGTTAAGGCTACGGGTAATGTATGAAGTAGGGTTATGAATGGCACTAGTTATAGGGTTAGAGTTAGGGCTAGGTCTAGTGTTAGGGTTAGGTTTATGGCCATGACAATAATTTAGAGCTAGATTTAGTGTTAGGTTCAGATTCAGTGTCCATATAACCTTTTAGGTTAGATTTAAGACTGGAATTAGAGATAGGTGTAGGGATAGGTGTAAGGTTAGGGTTTGGTTTAGATTAAGGGTTAGGATTAATGCTATGGCTCAGTTTTGTATTAGGGCTAGGGGTAGGGTTAGGGCTTGTTTTAGGATTAGTTCTAGGGTTAGGGCTAGTGTTAGTGTGACGTTTATGCTTAGGTTTAGGGTTAGATTTAGAATTAGGTTTAGATCTAGGGTTTGAGCTAGGGTGAAGGATAGGGTTAGGGTTAGGGCTAAGTTTAGGGCTAGGTTTATGGTGATGGTAAGGGATTGGTTTAGAACTCACTATAGGGCTAGGGCGAGAGTTAGAATTAGTCTTAGGGCAAGGGTTAGTGTTAGGGTTAGGCCTAGGGTAAGGGCTAGGGTTAATATTAGGTTTAAGGTTACGGTTAGGTTTAGGATAAGGGTTGGGATTACAGCTAGTTTTATGGCTAGTGTGAGGGTTATAATTAGGGTAAGTGTTATGTTTATGATTAAGGTGAAGTTAATGTCTAGCATATGGGCTAAGGTTTGTGTTAGGTGTAGGATTTGGATTAGAGCTAGTGCAAAAGTCAGGTCTAGGGTTACAGTTAGGGATAATTTAGGGTTAGGTTTATAGCTAGGTCCAATTTAAAGGTTAGGTTTATGCCTCAGTCTGGCTGGGCACAAATGCCGCAGTCTGGCTGGGCACACAATCACGAGCCACCACACAGCTTGTAGATTCAAACAGCAACTCTTTATTCCCGAAACTCACACCAGCCGTCTACAATCATGTTCTGGGGAAGTCCACGTTCTCTGCCCAAGTCCACGTTCTCTGCCCAAATCCACACTCTCTGCCCAAATCCACCTCCACTGGGCTTCTATCTCCAAAATATACTGTCTGAATCACGTGAGAACTCAAGGGGAACTCAGGCAGCAGGATACGCCCTATTCCCAGGAGGAATAATCTTAAACCTTAAAACCTGGAACCTAAACTGGGAACGCCCTAAACACGATTTATCTTAAAACCGGGAACACCCTAATCTGCCTTGGTCCTTGAGCAAGGTCACCTACATTCAATGTCGCTGCAACATGTCAGCAACATGGGGTACGCTGGCAAGGAAATTGTCATACCTACTTGGCTAATGGCTCCCAGCATCTTCCCCCTTCTGATTAATTAAACAACAAGCAATGTGGCTTAAGGACCGTGCCTGGTAGGTTGTCCAATTCAACATATGGTTCTTACCCGTCATCGGAAAACTGACCTTTAGGCGTCAGCCTCCTGTCTTAGGTTGATACCACTGCAATTGGATCATACCCGTCACTGACTACCGGTCCAGCATAAGCCATTGGCCCCCAAATTTTAGACCATCACTAGCAGAAGGGAGGAGGATACAGAAATGCCACGACACCAAGCCAATTGACGGCTCCTTGGGAAAAAATTGCATCACTGGTGACACCATCAGCAAAGATATGCCAGCATTACCACAATTCGCTGCACCAAACGATAGTTACATAGTCCAGGCAAGTTCTGCAAGCAGTTCAAAGCGGAGGAATCTATCAATATGTCCATTTCCTCCCAAAGTAAGTTTCCTCCCAAAGTAAGTTGACTCTTTGATTGAGCATTACTTGTTGAGTTCTTCACCGGAACTGGGATGGAGATAGGAATTCTGGCAATGATGCTAAAGAGACATTATCCTGAAAAGAATTATTAAATATAATGAAAAGGAAAGGTGAAAGTAAACAAACAGATCTGTTAACCTACTTTAAAAACAATCCTTAACAGCTGTTTACCTAATTTAAATTAGTAAACAAACAGATCTGTTAACCACCTTTAAAAACAATCTTTAACAGCTGTTTACCTAATTTAAATTAAACCATTTAAATCACGTGAATAAAAAAAAATAATAATTCGGATCCATTTTTTCATGAGCGCTCCTCATATAAGAAATATGGACATACGCACATACAGACATACAACACAAAACACAAGAGTGTACATAAACGTACAACACATAAGAAAATAGTAAAGGCCTTGTAGCTTTACCTAGGTGAAATCTCCATTGCAATGTTTAAAAACTCCACAGTCAAAAAATAAAACTGATCAGAAAAACATTAACCTAGGTTTGTATGAGCTCAAAAAATAAAAATAGAACCTTATGATGTGGAAAAATGCAATAATAAAATAGCTATTGAAAAAAGCATCCTGGTTAATCACTGTCGCAGATGTAAGAATGGCCAAGCTGGAGTTCTGGATATCAGCTGTTATGGATTTGAGTCAAATCATCTTCTTTTTGATCTGTAGAGACTGTTTTAGTTAATCTCTCTGGAATCCAAATGGGCTGCTGTTCTCCCTGTGGAAAAACACAAACAGACCCCCGACTCCAGACAATCACTGGGTCAGGACCTTTCCATTGTCCTGTTAGAATATCTTTCCAAAGTACTTTAGGCTTATGTACATTTTTTGGATACATATGCCTTTCCGCAGCACTAAGTCCTGATGAATCCAAATTTAAAAAGTTTAGAGTAAAAAGCGTTATTTTAAGTTTATCTTTGGGGGATATATACCCCTTTCCAATTCCCTCTTTTTGCTTTAATAAGTATGTTTTAATAGTTTGATGAGCTCTTTCAACTATGCCTTGTCCCTGTGGATTGTATGGGATTCCTGTTATATGAGTAATACCAAATGATGAGCAAAATTGTTTAAAAGAGGTAGAGGTATAGCCAGGACCATTATCGGTTTTTAACTGTTTAGGAACGCCCACAGTGGCAAAATTTTGTAAGCAATGAGCTATAACATCTTTAGTTTTTTCTCCGGCATGAAGGGAGCCCATCAAAAATCCAGAAGAAGTATCGACTGTAACGTGTAAATATTTTAATTTTCCAAATTCTGGCAAGTGTGTGACGTCCATCTGCCAAATATGGTTAGGTATCAGTCCTCTAGGATTGACTCCAAGATTAACTTGTGGTAAAAATGTCACACAATTTTGACATTGTTTTATTATATGTCTGGCTTGTTCCTTAGTTATTTTAAAACGCTTTTGTAAAGTATTAGCATTAACATGAAACCTTTTATGAAAATTTGTAGCTTCTTCAAATGTAGAGAAAATATGTATGTCATGTGTAGTTTTATCTGCTAAATCATTGCCTAAACTAAGGGCTCCAGGCAATCCTGTATGTGCCCTAATATGTCCTATGAAGAATGGATCTTTTCTGTCCCAGATTAGACTTTGTATAGTGGAAAACAAAGAGAAAACAGTAGAAGAAGGGGAAATCCTACCAGCATCTTCAAGAGATACTATAGCATTAACTACATACTGACTATCAGAAAATAAATTAAATACAGAATCTTTAAACATCAAAAAAGCTTGTAAAACTGCATTAAGCTCTACCTTTTGAGCTGATTGTTTCGGTACTAAAAATGTAAAAGTTCGATCTGGGGTAACTACTGCTGCTGTACCATTATTAGACCCATCAGTGAATATATTTGGAGCATTCATGATAGGTGTTTTTCTTGTCATTTTAGGAAAAACTACAGGATGCTTAGACCAAAAAGACAACAAAGGATTAGATGGTAAATGATTATCAAATGAAACATTAGATTTACACATGATTATTGCCCAAGTATTTAACTCATTAGCTAACTCATCAATTTGATCCATAGTATATGGAGTAATAATTTTATTGGGAGAAATTCCAAACACTCCCTTCGCTGCTTTTATTCCTTTGAGTATTAATTGTCCTACAGCCTCAGGATACCTAGTAAGAATAGTGTTAGGAGAATAAGATAAATGTATCCATAATAATGGACCTTCTTGCCAAAATACTCCTGTAGGGATATTTTTTGTTGGTAGTACAATAAATAATAAAGGCAAACTTATATCAATTCTATCCAAATGCATATTTTCCATATATGTTTCAATAATTTTTAATGCCTTTCTTGCTTTAGGAGTTAACATGCGGGGTGAATTTGGATCTGATGGACCTTTTAGAATATCAAATAAAGGTCCCAACTCTCCTGTTGGTATACCTAGATAAGGCCTTATCCAATTTATGTCTCCCAATAACTTTTGAAAGTCGTTAAGTGATTTGAGTTGATCTACTCATATTTGAATTTTTGGTGGACGGACCATGGTTGAGGATAATAGAACTCCTAAATAATTAATTGGAAAATTTAATTGTACTTTATCTATTGCTATCTCTAGATTATAATTTTTTAATAAGTTTGTAAGTGTGGCATAACATTCCAGCAATATGTTTTTATCTTTATGTGCCAATAATACATCATCCATATAGTGAAATATTTGTAGTTCAGGATTTTGATTTCTAAGTGGCTGGATTGCTTTGTTAACATATATTTGGCACATAGTTGGACTGTTAGCCATCCCTTGAGGGAGTACTTTCCATTCATATCTCTGATCAGGACCTTCATGATTTAATGCAGGGATAGTAAATGCAAAACGTGGACTATCCTTGGGATGAATTGGAATTGAAAAAAAAACAATCTTTAATATCTATAGCTAAAACATGCCAGGTTTTTGGCAAAGCAGACAATTGAGGAATCCCTGATTGAGCAGGTCCCATAATAACCATCTCATTATTAATGGCTCTTAAATCTTGCAATAATCTCCATTTACCAGATTTCTTTTTGATGACAAAAATGGGAGTATTATGGGGAGATATGGAAGGTTGTATATGTCCTTCTGCTATTTGTTGTTTGACCAGATCATGGGCTACTTGTGTCTTTTCTTTAGTCAGGGGCCACTGAGGAACCCACACTGGTCTTTCTGATTTCCAAGTAATTTTGATTGTCTCAGTGGCCCTTTCTGAAAATCCAACCCATGTCTGTCTGTTCCTTGATCTATTTGTACTGGTGCTGCTATACCTTGCCCTTGTTTTCCTAATCTTTTTTCTTTCCTAAAGCCTTGTCTAGCCCTAGTAGTGGGCGAATTAGGATTGATGTTATTTGTTAATGTCAAACCTAATTGATCTAGGACATCTCGTCCCCATAAATTTATAGGAAGATGATCCAATACATATGGCTGTATAGTTCCTTCACATCCTTCAGGATCCTTCCAATCTAATATCATAGAACTTCTATGGGGATTAGTCGCCACTCCTAGGCCTCGAAGCGTTTGAGTGGCTTGTTGTAATGGCCAATGTTTTGGCCATTCTTGACGAGAGATAATGCTAAGGTCAGCTCCTGTGTCCAGTAGCCCATTAAACTCATGACCTTGAATATTTAGTTTTAGCATTGGGCGAGAATCTAAATTTAAAGACAACATAGCCCAATCTACACCTGTGGAGCCTAATCCCCTGGAACCTCTTTCTACACTATGACTAGGAAATTTATTATGTAGGCTGGGTATTATTAACAACTGTGCTATTCTATCTCCAGGTGAAATTACTGATATACCTCTTGGAGAACTAGCTATAATTTTTATTTCACCTACATAATCGGGATCAATTACCCCAGGACTTATCATAAGTCCTTTTAATGTAGATGAACTACGTCCCAGTAATAAGCCTACTGTTCCTTGGGGAAGAGGTCCTTTTACTCCTGTGGGAATGATTTGAACTCCCATCTCTGGAGTTAATACTGCTCTGGCAGAGGCGCAGATGTCCAACCCTGCGCTCCCTCGGGTTTGTCTGATGAGGGATTTAATGGACAATGTGTCCTGGGCACTACCCTGATGGTGTTGCTGGGATCCTCCACTGCCCCATATATTTGTGGTTGTGGGCCCCGGAGCATTGGGCCCCCCTGTCCGTTTTTTGGCAATGGAGCCTGATGCCTTTCTCCACGATATCTTGGATAAATACCTGGTCTTTGTCCGTTTTTTGATAAGGGAGTACCTTCTATGGTGGTTTGAGAACGGCATTCATTAGCCCAATGTCTCCCTCTACGGCATCGTGGGCAAATACCCGGTATTCTATTCCTTTGATACCTACTTTTGTTAAACCCTCCTCCTATGGGACAATTCCTTTTAAAATGTCCTGTTTGTTCACAATCATAGCATGTTTTTGGCCTGGCATCTAAAGCCTGTTGTACTGCAGCTGCCAAGACTTGCCCTTGTTCATTAATATCTCTACATAATTTAATATATGTGTTTAAATCTTCATGTCTCCATGGTCTAATAACCTCTCTGCAGCAACGATTTGCTTGGTCATAAGCCAGTTGTTTTATTAATGGCATTGCTTGTTCTGTATCCCCAAAAATTTTGGCAGCCGTTTGAATTAGCCTATCTACAAAGTCAGCGTAAGGTTCATTAGCTCTCTGTATTACCTTAGATAGCTGACCTTGTAAATCTCCATGTCCTTGTAAAGTCTTCCATGCCCTAACTGCGTCTGCAGCAATTTGTGCATATATAGCAGGATCATATTCAATTTGTTGCCGTTGACCCTCATAAGGTCCTTTTCCTAACAACATATCTAGATTTCTTTGAGGGTAACCGGCTGCTGCATTTCGCCTAGCTGTCTCCACGCAAAATTCCTCATTGGCAACCTTCCATAACAAATATTGTCCTCCATTTAGTACAGATTTACACATGCTAGCCCAATCTGCTGGCGTCATGTCCAAGTTAGTAATGGACTCGACCATGCTTACCGTGAAGGGAGCTTGGGGACCATAGGTTGTTACAGCCTCCTTTAACTGCTTCACTGTTTTAAAATCTAATGCACGGTGAATTCGCTGCCCTCCTGCCTGTTCAAGTACAGGGCATGCTAATCTTTGAGGTCCTGTCTCAGGATCCCATTTATCAACTACGGGGTTTGAGGGCCACTCAGCTGTCTCCATCGGTGGGGCTGTTGGTTGAATTACGCCCTCTTGTGATAAAACGGAGTTAGTAACAGCCTCCTGTTGTGGCCTTTTTCCTAACAACTCCTTTTCCTTTAAATTTTCTTCCTCTGTCTGACTAGCTCGAGAGACCTTCTCTTTTGCTTGATCTAAAATGTCTTTCTCCATGGTCTGAACCTCTAACAATTTACTTAACATCTTTTCGGTTTGTTTTTTACTAATTTCTAATCTACTATAAAGATAACGCAACCCAATAAGATAGCACAAAACAAAGCCGAAACTGAATGAAACAAAAACGGAATAAAAAATCATTGTATCAATTTTCTCTTCCTCAGGGCCGACAAACTTCAAACCTTTAGTCAACCATTTTTTCCAGTTTGCCTGAGAAATTTCTAGGGATAGGCAGCTTGAAACAAACACAAGATAAATCAAAACAATAACACATTGTTTTTTGAATTGGTCACCCATTCTTTCTCTCTTCCTCAAGAGCGAGAAATTTCACTTACCTCTAAGCTTCAGAAGTTCCCCATAGGGGCCACCAAATGCCACAGTCTGGCTGGGCACAAATGCCGCAGTCTGGCTGGGCACACAATCACGAGCCACCACACAGCTTGTAGATTCAAACAGCAACTCTTTATTCCCGAACTCACACCAGCCGTCTACAATCATGTTCTGGGGAAGTCCACGTTCTCTGCCCAAGTCCACGTTCTCTGCCCAAATCCACACTCTCTGCCCAAATCCACCTCCACTGGGCTTCTATCTCCAAAATATACTGTCTGAATCACGTGAGAACTCAAGGGGAACTCAGGCAGCAGGATACACCCTATTCCCAGGAGGAATAATCTTAAACCTTAAACCTGGAACCTAAACTGGGAACGCCCTAAACACGATTTATCTTAAAACCGGGAACACCCTAATCTGCCTTGGTCCTTGAGCAAGGTCACCTACATTCAATGTCGCTGCAACATGTCAGCAACATGGGGTACGCTGGCAAGGAAATTGTCATACCTACTTGGCTAATGGCTCCCAGCAGGTTTATGGTTAGGGTCAAGTTTAGAGCTAGGGTATTATTAGGGTTAGGGTCAGGTTTAGGGTTTTTGTTAGGTTAAGGTTTAGGTTTAAGGCTCGAATTAGCATTATTGTTAAGGATAGTGTAATGATAGTTTTAGGTTTAGAGTTCAGGTTAAGTGTAGAGTAATTTATAGGGTTAAGTTTAGGTATATGATTAGGGATTGGCCTAGTGTTAGCATAAGGTTTAAGGTTATCTTTAGAGTAATGGATAAGTTAGAGCTAGGGTTAGTGCTAGGTTTATGCAAAGGATTAGGTCTAGGCTTAGGCTTAGGCTTAGGCTTAGGGCTATGGTTAGGATTTGGATTAGCTTTAGGGTTAAAGCTAGGGTAGACCTTGGATTAGGGCTAGGTTTTTCAATAGGGTAGGGCTACAGCTAATGAAAGAACTTGTTATGATTCAGGCTAGTTTTAGGGTTAATGTTAGGGCTAGGTATAGTTTTAGGTTTAGGTTTAGGGTTGGGGTGGTGTTTAGAGCTAGGGTTACTGTTAGTGTTAGAATTAGATCTAGGGTTAGGACTAGAAATAAGGATTTGGCAAGTATTATGCCTAGATTTATGGCTATGTTTAGGGCTATGGTTAGGGTTAAGTTAAAGGATATGGTTAGAAATAGGGATAGGGCTAGTGTGAGTGGTAGAGTTTGTCTTAGGGCTATGGTTAGTGTTAGAATCAAGGATAGGGTTAAATTAGGGCTAGGATTAGGACTAGAGTTAGTGTTCATCTTAGGTCTAGTGTTAGGGTTAGGGTTAGGATTAAGTTTAGTGTAAGGGATGGTGTTATAACTAGGTTTAGTGGGAGGGTGAGGGTTAGAATTAGGTTAGGGCTATGGTTAGGGTTAGAGTTATGATTAGGGCTAGGTTTAGGGCTAGAATGTGGGCTAGGGTTTGATTTAGGTTTAGGGCTCGGATTAGGGCTAGGGCTAATATCAGGTCTTGGGTTATGGTTAAAGATAGTTTTAGTGTTAGGTTTATGGCTACATGTAGTGTAAGGTTTACTTTTAGGGTTAAAGTCAGGTGTAGAGCTAGAACTATTTTTACAGTCAGGGTCTCGTTTAGGGTTTGAGATAGGTTAAGTTTTAAAGTTAGGGCTCAAATTAGCATTAGGGTTAGTGTTATGTTAATGATATTGTGAGGTTTAGAGTCTAGGTTTTGGTTAGGGTAATGGAATGGGTTAGGATTAGGGATAGGGTTAGGTTTAGGACTAGTTTTAGCATTAGAGGTAGGGTCCTGTTTATGGCAATGCATAGGGTTAGAGCTAGGGTTAGGGCTAGGGTTATGTTTATGATTAGAGCTAGTTTAGGATTAGGATTAGGGTTAAAACTTGGGTTAGGCTAGGATTAGGGATAGGTTTTGCGTTAAGTTAATGCTAGAGTTAGGGTTATGGCTAATGTAAGTACCAGGGTTATGTTCAGGGCTAAATTTGCAGTTAAAGTTAGGGCTATGTCTAGTCTAAGGTTTAGGTTTAGGATTAGGGTTATGTTTAGAGCTAGGGTTAGTGTTATGGTCAGAGTTAGGGTCAGGGTTAGAACTAGAGTTATGGTTAAGAATATGCCTTTATTTCAGTTTAAAACTCAAATTAGGGCTAGGGTTAGGTTAATGGTTTGGTTTAGGTTAAGGTTTCGGGTTAGGGCTATCGTTCAATTTCATTTTAGGGCTAGGGCATGGGTTAGGGCTACTTTTAGGATTAACATTAGGGTTAGGACTAGTATGAGAGTTAGAATTAGTGATAGGGCTAAAATTAGATTTAGGGTTTCTGATAGGGTTAAATTAGGGCTAGGATTAGGGCTAGAGTTAGGGTTTAGTTAAGGCCTAGCGATAGGATTATGTTAGGTTTAAGTTTAGGATAATGAATGGTGTTATAGCTAGGTTTAGATGTAGGGTGAGGGTTAGAGTTAGGGTTAGGGCTAGGGTAGGAGTTAGGGTTATGATTAAGGCTAGGTTTAGGACTAGGATGAGGGATAGTGTTCATCTTAGATTTAGGGCTAATATCAGGTTAGGGTATGGTTAATGATATTTTTAGGGTTAGGCTTATGGCTACATCTAGTGTAAGTGTTAGGTATAGGGTAAGGGTCAGGTTTAGAGCTCAGGGAATTATTAGGATTAGGATTTGGCTTAGGTAAGGATTTAGGTTTACGGCTCAAATTAGCATTAGTGTTAGGGTTAGGATATAGTTAGGGTTTGTTTAAAGGTTCAGGTTTGGTTTAGGGTAATTTATATGGTTAGAGTTAGAGATAGGGCTAGGGTTAGCCTTAGGGTTAGCATTAGAGTAAGGGTTATGGTTAGGGTAATTGATAGGGTTAGAACTAGCGTTATGGTTAGGAATATGCCTTGAGTTAGTGTTACAGTTAGTGTTAGAACTAGGTTTAGGGTTAGGTATAGAGTTATGTTTAGCATAAAGGTTAGGTTTTGACCTAGGGTTAGGGCTAGGTTTAGGGTTAAGTCTAGGGATAGGATTATGGTAGGTTTAGGTTTATGGTGGTGTTTTGAACGAGATGAGTGTTAGGATATAAATCAGATAAAGGGTTAATTTTAACATTATGATTAGGACTTGAATTAGGGCTAGGGTTAGATCTAGGTGTAGTGCTAGGGTTTGGTTTAAGTTAAGGTTAGTGTAGGCCTGTTTCTCGGTTTTGTTTTAGTGCTATGATTAGGGTTAGGGCTAGTTTTATGATTAGCTTTAGGGTTAGGGCTAGGGTTATGGTTAGGTTTAGGATTAAAGCTAGATTTAAGGCTAGGATTAGGGCTAGGTTTTGTGTTAGGTTTAGGGTAACAATTAGGGCTAGGAATAATGTCAGGTCTAGGTTTATAGTTACTGGTATTTTTAGGATTACATTTATGGCAAGGTCAAATTAAAGTGTTACTTTTAGGGAAAGGGTCAGATTAAGATCTGGGGTATTATTATGGTCAGGGTCAGGCTTTGGGTTTGGGTTAGGTTAAGTTTTAGTGTTAAGGCTCAAATTAGCATTAAGGTTAGATTTAGGGTTAAGTAATGGATAGTATTAGGTTTAGGGTTAGGTTCGGTTTAAGGTAACGGATATGGATAGTGTTTGTGGTAGGTTTAGGGTTAGGCCTAGGGTTAGCATTAGGGTTATAGTTATTGTTAGGGTAATTTATAGGTTTAGACCTAGGGTTAGGGCTGGGATAATGGTTAGGATTAATGCTAGAGTTTGTGTTAGGGTCAGGGTTAGGGCGAGGGTTACACTTAGGATTAAGTTTAGGGTACAGTTTAGGGTTTGCGCTAGAAATTTTGCTATGGCTAAGATTAATTTATGGTTTGGTCTAGGGTTATGGTCATGGTTAGTGTAATGGTTAGGGCTAGGGTAATAGGCATAGATGTCTATTAGTTTTAGGTTTAGGTTAGCTTTAGGTTTAGGTTTAGGATTAGGGTTAGCATTTGAGCTATCTTAAGTTAAGGGTTAGGGTTAGGTTAGGTTCACTGTTAGTTCTAGGGTTAGATTTACGTTTAGGGTTAGGGTAGGTTTAGCTTTTGATGTAGTGTTATCATTAGGGTTAAGTTTAGGGTTAGAGCAATGGATAGGATTCAAGCTAGTATTACGGCTTGGGTTAAGGTTAGGATTAGGGCTGGGTTTAGGTTTAGGGTTTGACCTTGGGTTAGTGTTATGTTTAGATTAAGTGTAAGGGTTAGGGATTGAGTTAGGTTTATGGCTAGGGTATGTGTTAGGTTTACAGTCTGGGCTAGTGTAGATTTACGGTTAGGTTAAGGGCTAGGGTAGCATTACTTTTAGGGTTGTTGTTAGCATACTGGATAGAATTAGAGCTAGGGTTTGGGCTATGGTTAGAGTTAGGATTAGGACTAGAATTAGGGTGAGGTTTAGGGTTTGGGCTAGGGTTATTTTATGGTAAGGTTTAGTGTTTGAGCTAGGGTTAGGGCTAGAACGAGGGTTAGGGTTAATTAGAGCTAGAATTAGAGCTTGGGTGAGTATTAAGTCTGAGCCTAGGTTCATGATTAGGGTTATGGTTATGGATATGGTTAGGTATGATGTCATAGCTAGCTTAGAACTAGAGCGAGGGTTAAAATTAAGTTTAGGTCTATAGTTATGGTTAGGTTTAGGATTAAGGCTAAGAATAGAGCTAGGATTAGGGCTAGAGTTTGTTTTAGGGTTAGGACTTTATTAGGGCTATGGCTAATATTAAGTCTAGGGTTATGTTTAGAGATAGTTTTAGGGTTAAGATCATTAAGGTTAGGATTATGTTAATGGATATGATTAGGTTTAGGATTCGGGTTAGGTTTAGGGCAATGTATAAGTTTAGGGTTAGAAATAGGTTTAGGGTTATCCTAGGGTTAGTACTAGGGTTAGGATTAGGATTGGGGTAATGAATAGGGTTACAGCTGGGGTTAGGTCTAGGTTTATGGTTAGGATTAAGGCTAGGTTTAGGGTTAGGTTTTGGGTTATGTCAGGGTTAGGGTTAGGGTTAGGGTTAGGGTTAGGTTTAGGGTAAGGGTTAGGGCTAGATTTAGGGTTATGCTTATGGTTAAGGGTAGTGTTACAGCTCCGATTACAGATAGGTTTTGGGTTAGGTTAGGGTAAGGTTTAGAATTACAGCCAATGTAAGTACTAGGGTTATGATTAGAACTAATTTTAGAGTTAGGGTTGGGGCTAGGTCTAGGATTAGGTTCACGTTTAGGTTTTGCGTGATGTTTAGATCTAGGGTTAGTGTTAGGGTCAGAGTAAGGGTCAGGGTTTGTTTTAGGGTTAGGGATAGGACTCGAATTAAAGCTAGGTTTAGGGCTAGGTGTAGGCTTAGGGTTTGGTTTATGTTAAAGTTTAGGGTTAGTACTATGGCTAGGTTGTTTTGTAGGGCTAGGGCTAGGTTAGGGCTAGTTTTAAACTAGCATTAGTTTTACAGCTTGTGTTAGTGAGAGGTTTAGCTTAGGGTTAGGGTTAGATTTAGAGTTAGGGTTTGATATAGGATTAGGGCTAGACCTAGGGTTAGGGCTAATGTAAAGGCAAGTTATAGGATTATGGTAAGGGATAGGGTTAGAAGTACAAATAGGGCTAGGTCGAGAGTTAGAGTTAGTTTTAGGGCTAGGTTTAGGTTAGTTTTAGAGCTAAATTAGGGCTAGGATTAGGTCTACTATTTGTATTAGGGTTAGGCCTAGTTTAGGCTTAGGTTTAGATTTAGGGATAGGGTTAGGATTAGGGGAAGGGATGGGGTTAGAGCTAGTTTTAGAGATAGATCGAAGGTTAGAATCTTGGTTAGGGCTACGGTTAGGGTTTGGTTTAATAATAAGGCTAGGTTTATGGCTAGAATGGGGACTAGGGTTTGTTTTAGGGTTATGGCAAGAATTAGGGGTAGGGCTAGTGTCAGGTCTAGGCTTACATTAGGGATAGATTGAGAGTTAGTTTTATGGCTAGGTCTAGTGTAAGGGTTCAGGTTAGGGTAAGGGTCAGGTTTAGAGCTATGCTATTATTAGGGTTAGAATTAGGTTTCAGGTTTGGTTTAGGTTAGGGTTTAGGTTTAGATTTGAATTAGCATTAGGGTTTGGCTAGCGTAATGATAGGTTTGGGTTTAGGGTTCATGTTAGGTGAAGGGTAATTGATAGGGTTAGAGTTAGCAAACGGGATAGGGTTAGGCCTAGGGTTAGCCTTAGGGTTATGGTTGTGCTTAGGGTAAGGGATAGGGTTAGGGCTATGGTTATGGTTATTATTAGGCCTAGAGTTAGGTTTAGGCCTAGGGTTAGGGTTAGGTTTAGGTTTAGGTTTAGGGTATGGTTTAGAGTTTGAGCTATGGTTAGCACTAGGGCAAGGGTTAGGTTTAGGGTTAGGTCTAGGTTATAGTTAGGGATAGGTTCAAGGTTAGTGTTAAGATTAGGGCTAGGGCTATCATTAGGTTTAGGGTATTGGATAGGGTTTGATGTCGTGTTAGGGTTAGGGTTAGGTTTAGGCTTAAGGTTATGGTTAGGGATAGGTTTAGTTTTAGGTTTAGGGTAATGGTTAGGGTTTGAGCAAGGGTTAGCTATATGGCAAGGGTTAGGTTTCTGGTTATGTCTAGGGTTAGGGTTAGGTTAGATTTAGGGTAAGGGCTAGGGTTATCATTAGGTTTAGGATTAGGGTAATGGGTCGGGTTAGAGCTAGGGTTAGGTCTAGGGTTATCATTAAGTTTAGAGTTAGAGTTAGGGTAATATGTAGGCTTAGAGATAGGGTTAAGGTCAGTATTAGGGCTAGGGTTTAGGTTAGGTTTAGGTTTAGGCCATGGGTTAGTGTTAGGGTTAGGTTAAGTTTAAGGGTTAGGGATTGAGCTAGGGTTTGGACTAGGATGAGCATTAGGGTTAGAGTCAGTGTGAGGGTTAGGGCTAGGGTTAGCATTAGGGTTATGGTTAGGGTAGGGTAATGGATAGTGTTAGAGCTAGGTTTTGGCCTATGGTGATATCTAGTCTCAGGGTTAGTGATATGGCTAAGTCTAGTGTTAGGGTTATGTGTTTTGTTAGGATAAGGTTTAGATTTAGGGTTTGTGTTAGGGTAAGGGTCAGTGTTAGGTTTAGGGTTAGGTTTATTGTTAGGGTCAGCATTAGTGACTAGGCTTTGATCTAGGGTTAGGGTTAGTGTTTGGGTTACGTTAAGGGTAATTATTAGGGCTAGTACTAAGGTTTTTTTTTTTAGGGCTAGGCCTAGAGTTATCACTAGATAATAGATTAAGTATTGATCTAGGTCTAGTGTTAGTGTAAGGTTTAGTTATAGGGATACAGGTAGTGCTAATGTTAGGGGTCTGTTTAGGGTTAGGGTCAGGTTTAGACCTATGGTTAATGTTAGGGTCAGAATAAGGGTCAGGGTTAGTGTTAGGGTTTGGGATAGTGATAGAGCTAGATTGAGGATTAGGGTTAGGACTAGTAATAGAGTTAGGTTTTGGGTTCGGCTATAGAATTATGTTTAGGAAAAGGGTACTCTTAGGGTTATAGTTTGGCTTAGGGTATGGGATAGGGTTAGTGCTAGTGTTAGGGTTGGGTTATGGTTAGGGTTAGATTTAGGATTAGGGTTAAAGCTAGGGTTAGAGGTTGGATTAGGTCTAGGCTAGGTTTTGTGTTAGCTTTAGGGCTACGGGTAAATTAAGAAGTAGGGTTACAATTAGGGCCAGTTTTAGGGTTAGTGTTATGGCTAGGTTTAGGCCTGGGGTGATGATTAGAATTAGGTTTAGGTCTAAGGTTAGGTTTGTGTTAGAATTAAGGCTATATTTTGGGATAGGATGAGTGCTAGGGTTTGTGTTAGGGTTAGTGCAAGTTTAAGGGATAGGGAAAATGTCAGAGTTAGGGTTATGGCTAGGGATAGTTATTAGGTTAGGTTCATGGCTAGGTCTAATGTTAGGTTTAGGGTAATGCCCAGGTAAAGAGTAAGGGGTATTTTTAGAGTAAGTGTTAGGTTTTGGGTTTGTGTTAGGTTAATTATTAGGGTTAGGGCTCAAATTAGCATTAGGTTTAGAATTAGGGTTAGGTTTATGGATAGGTTTAGATTTAGGATTCAGGTTAAGATTAGAGTAATTGGTAGGGTTAGGGTTAGTGACAGGGTTAGGGTTAGGCCTAGGGTTAGCATTTGGTTTAGGGTTATCGTTAGGATAATGAGCAGCATTAGATCTAGGGTTAGGGATAGGATTTTGGATAGGATTAGGGCTAGAGTTAGGGGTAAGGCTAGGCCAAAGTTGGGTTTGGGTTAGGTTTAGGGTACAGGTTAGGTTTTGAGCGAGGGATAGTGCTAGGGTGAGGGTTAGGTTTAGGATTATGTATAGGGTTAGATTCATGGTTAAGTTTACTGTGAGTTTTAGGGTTAGGGCAAAGGTTGTCTTTAGAGTTATATTAATGGATAGCATTAGATGTTGGGTTAGGTTTAGGGGTAGTTATAGCTTTAGGGTTGGTGTTGAGGTTAGAGCTAAGATTATCATTTGAGTTACAATAATGGACAGGGTTAGATATCAGGTTAGGGTAAGGGGTAGTTTTAGGTTTAGAGTAAGTGTTAGGGTTTGGGCTACGGTTAGTGTTAGAATAAAAGTTATGGTTTTATCTAGGGTTAAGGCTATGATGAGGGTTAGTTTTAGGGTTAGGTCTAGGATTAGGTTACAATTAGGATTAGAGCTAGTGTTATCATTAGGGTTAAGGTTCTGTTTAGGGTAATGGATAAATTTATAGATAGTATTAGGGCTAGTGTTAACATCATGATTAGGGCCAAGATTAGGATTAGGTTTAGGGATAGAGCTAGGCTTATATTTAGGGTTCAGTTTTGGGGTTTATCTAGAGTTAGGTCTAAGGCAAGGGTTAGGGTTAGCATGAGGGTAAGGCTTACAATAATGGATAATGTTAGTTTAGGGTTAGGGTTATGCTTTGGGCTAGATTTAGACCTAGAATTATGGCTAGGTGTTGTGATACGATTAGAGCTAGTTTTAGTGCTATGGTAATGTAAGGGTTATGTTTACGGTTATGGCTAGGACTAATGTTAGGTTTAGGTTTCGATTAGGGTCAGTTTTATAGCTGGGGTTAGTGTTAGTGTCAGGGTCTGTGTTTGGATTAGGGTTAGGTTAGGGCTAGAGCCAGAATTAAGATTGGTTAGGTCTAGAGGTAAGGTTAATGTTTGGCTTTGGCTAAGGGTTATCATTAGAGCTAAGGTTAGTTTTTTGTTTAGGTCTTGGTTAAAGATTATTCTAGGGCTAGTATTATGGTTAGGTTTAGGGTTAGGGTTATGGGTAGGGCTAGTTTTAGGGTTTGGTTTAGGTTCAGGATCAAAATAAGGGTCAGGGTTAGGGTTAGAATTTGGGTTATGGTTATAACAAGAATGAGGGCTAAGATTAGGACTAGTAATAGGGTTAGGTTTGGGGTTAGACTAATGATTAGATTTAGGACTAGGGTTAGTATTATGGTTGGGGTTTTATTAGGGTAAAGTATATGGTTAGAGCTAGGGTTAGAGCTAGGGTTTGGGTTAGGGTCACGGCTATGTTAGGGTTAGGATTAGGGTAAAACTAGGGTTAGGTATCAGAATTTGGCTAGGTTTGGTTAGATTTAGGTTTAAGGTTACAGCTAATGTATGATCTAGGTTTATGATTAGAACTAGGTTTAGAATTAGTGTTAGGACCAGGTCTAGTGTTAGGTTAAGGTTTAGGTTTAGGGTAATGTTTAGAGGTAGGGTTAGTGTTAATGTCAGAGACAGGTTTAGGGATAGATTTAGGGTTAAAATTAGAACTCAAATTAGGGCTAGGCTTAGGGCTAGATATAAGGTTAGGGTTTGGTTTAGGTAAAAGTTTAGGGTTATTTTTATAGCTCAGTTTTGTTTTTGGTCTAAGCCTATGGTTAGAGCTAATTTTAGGATTACCATTAGGGTTAGGGCTAGTGTTAGGGTTAAGTTTAGTTTTAGAATTAGTGTTAGATTTAGAGTTAGGTTTAGATCTATGGTTAGGGCAAATTTTAAGATAAGGGTTAGGGTTATTCTAGGCTGTGGCTAGGAATAAGTTTATGGTAAGTGATAGAGTTAGAATTAGGGCTAGGGCTAGGGCGAGAGATATAGTTAATCTTAAAGCTAGTATTAGTGTTAGTTTTAGGATGACGGCTAGGGTTAGTGTTAGGGTTAGTCCTAGGGTTAAGATTAGGGCTAGGTTTAATGTAAATGTTAATTTCTGGGTTAGGTTTAGGGTAAGCAATGTGGTTATAACTAGGTTTAGGTCTAGGAAAAGGGTTAGAATTAGGGTTAGGGTCATGATTAAGGCTAAGATTTAGGCTAGAATAAGAGCTAGTGTTTGTGTTTGGGTTAGGGCTAGGATTTGGGCTAGGGCTATTGTCAGGTTTAGGGTTTAATTAGAGATAGGTATCGGCTTATGTTTATGGTTAGGTCTAGTGTAAGGGTTAGATTTAGGGTAAAGGTAAATTTAAAGCTTTGTGTATTATTAGGGTCAGTATTTGGCTTAAGGTTTGATTTAGGTAAATGTTTAGGTTTAGGGCTCGAATTAGCGTTAGGGTTAGAGTTAGGGTTAGGGTAATGAATAGGCTTAGGATTAGGGTTCAGGTTAGTTTTAGGGCAATGGATAGGTTTAGGGATTGTGATAGGGTTAGTGTTAAGCCTAGGATTAGCATTAGGTTAGATTGTGGTTAGTGTAGTAGATAGAATTAGAGCTAGGTTTAGGGCTAGGCTTATGTTTATGATTAGGGTTAGGGTTAGGGTAGTTGATATAATTAGAGCTATGGTTAGGGCTATGTTTAATGTTTGGATTAGAGCTAGTGTTAGGTTTGGGTTTGGGATATGGCTAGGGTTATGTTAAGGGTAAAGTTTAGGCTTGAGCTAGGGTTAGGTCTAAAGCAAGGCTTGGGGTTAGGGTTAGGGCTAGGGTTAGGTTTAGGGTTACACTTTGGGCTATGTTCTGGCCTAAAATTACAGCTAGGTTTTGGGCTAGTTTAGGCCTAGGGTTAGGGCCATGGGTAATGCAAGAACTAGGGTTATGATTAGGGCTAATTTTGGGGTTAAGGTTATGGCTAGGTCTAGTGCTAGGATTAGGTTTGGTTTAGAGTGAGCTTTGGAGCTAGGATTATGTTAGGGTCAGGGCCAGTGTTCAGGTTAGAGTTAGTGTCGGGTTTAGTGCCAGAATTAGGACTAGGGTTAGGTCTAGGGGTAGGGTTAGTGTTTGGGTTAGGTAAAGGGTTATTGTTAAGGCTAGGGCTAGGTTGTTGTTCAGGTCTAGGGCTAGAGATATGGCTAGATTTAGGATTAGGTTTAATCTAGGATTAGTGATAGATTTAGGTTTAAGTATATGATTAACGGTAGGGCTAATATTAGGATTCCGTTTCAGGTTAGGTTCAGATTTATACCTGCTGTTAGTATTAGGGTCAGAATAAGTGTCAGGGATAAGGTTTGGGATTTGGTTAGGGTTAGACCTGGAACGAAGGTTAGGGTTAGGCTTTGGGTTAGGCTAAGAATTAGGGTTAGGTCTAGGGTTAGCATTAGATTTAGGGTTTAGCTTAAGGTAAAGGATAGGGTAAAAGCTAGGGTTAGATCTATGGTTAGGGTATGGATTATGGCTAGTTTGGGGGTTAGGGTTAAAACTAGGGTAAGCACTCAGATTGGGGCCATGTTTTGAGTTAGGTTGGGGCTAGTGTTAGGCCTACAAATAATGTATAAACCAGGGTTATGTTTAGGGCTACTTTTTGGGTAAGTGTTACACTAGATCAAGTGTTAGGGTTAGGGTTACCATTTTCATGATGTTTAGAGCTAGGGTTAGTGTTAGGGTCAGAGTCAGTGTTCAGGTTATAGCTAGGGTTAGGGTTAAACCCAGATTTATCACTAGAGTTAGGTCTAGGGGTAGGATTAGTGTTTGTGTTAGGTTAAGGTTTATCATTAGGGCTAGGGCTAGGTTTTTGTTTAGGTCTAGGGCTAGAGATATGGCTAGAGTCAGGATTAGGTTTAGGTCTATGGCTAGTGTTATGGTTAGGTTTATGTATAGGTTTATTTCGAGTGCTAGTGTTAGGGTTTGGTTTACGGTTAGGTTCAGGTTTAGACTTACAGTTACTGTTGGGGTCAGAATAAGTGTCAGGGTTCAGTTTAGGGTTTGGGTTATGGTTAGAGCTAGAATGAGGGCTAGGGTTAGAACTAATAATAGGGTGATGGTTTGGGTTAGGCTAAAGATTAGGATTAGGTTTATGGCTATGTTTAGTGTAAGTGTTAGGTTTTAGTTAGGGGTCAAATTTAGAACTAGGGGTATTATTAGGGTCAGCTTCAGGTTTAGGGTTTAGGGTTAGGGCTTGAATTAGCTTTAGCGTTTGGTTTAGGGTAATGATAGGGTTTGGTTTAGGGTTCAGGTTAGATTTAGCATAATGGATAGGGTTACGGTTAGGGATAAGGTTAGATTTAGGCCTAGGATTAGCATTATAATTAGGGTTATGTTTAGGGTAATTGATAGGGTTAGGCTAAATTTAGGGCTAGTGTTATGGATAGGATTAGGGGTAGGGTAAGTGTTAGGGTTATGGGTGTGTTTTGTGTTAAGTTTAGGGCTAGAATTACAGATAGGGCAAATGTCAGGTCTAGGATTTTGGCTAGCGATAGTTTTAGGGTTAGGTTTTTGCTAGGTCTGGTATAAGAATTAGGTTTAGTGGTAGGTTCAGGGTTATAGCTAGGTATATTATCATGGAAAGGGGCAGAGTTACAGTTTGGGTTGGGTTAAGGTTTAGGGTTAAGGCTTGAATTAGCATTAGGTGTAGAGTTAGGGTAATGGTACGGTTAGGTTTAGGGTTCAGTTTAGGTTTAGGTTAATGAAATAGGTTAGGGTTAAGGATTGGTTTAGGGTTAGGCCTAGGGTTACCATTAGAGTTATGGTTATGATTAGGGAAATGGATAGGGGTATAGCTAGTGATAGGGCTAGGGTTATGGTTAAAATTCTGGCTAAGGTTAGGGTAAAGTTTAGGACTATGTTCTGGTTAGGGTTAGGTTTATGGTTAGGATTAAAGCTAGGGTTAAGGCTCAGATTAGGGCTTGGTTTTGGTAATGTATGAACTAGTGTTGCAATTAGTGATAGTTTTAGGGTTAGGGTTAGGGCTTGGTCTATTGTTATGGATAGATTCAGGGTTAGGGTGATGTTTAGAGCAAGGGTTATTTTTAGGGTTAGTGCCAGATTCAGGGTTAGTTTTCGGGTTAAGGTTAGAACTCGAATTATGACTAAAGTTAGTAGTAGTTGTACAGTTAGGGTTTGGTTCAAGTTAAGGGTTAGGGATATACATTGGTTTTGTTTTAGGGCTAGGGCTACTGTTATGGCTGGATTATGGATTAGCATCAGTGTTAGGGCTAGTGTTAGGTTGAGGTTTAGGCTTAGGTTGAGGGTTACATTTAGAGTTAGTGTTAGATCTAGGGTTAGGGTAGGGCTAGGGCTAGGGTTAGGGTGAGGGTTAGGGTTATGGTAATGAATATGGTTAGAACTAGGGATTCAGTAGGGTGAGAATTAGAGTTAGTCATAGTAGTAGTCTTAGCGATAGATTTAGGGTTAGGGCTAAATTAGAGCTAGGATTAGAGCTAGGGTTATGACTAGGGTTAGGGCTAAATTGGGGCTAGGATTAGGATTAGGGTTAGTGTTAGAGTTAGGGCTAGGATTAGGGCTAGATTTTGGGTTAGGGTAAGAGCAAAATTAGGGCTTAGGATTAGGGCTAGGGTTAGTGTTGGGGTCAGGTTACATTAGGGCTAGTTTTAAGGCTAGGATTAGTGTTAGGGTTAGACTAAGGGGTTGGGCTAGAGTTAGGGTTAGCATTGGTGTTAAGGTAAAGTTTAGGGAAATGGGTGGGGTTATAGCTAGCTTTAGGTATAGGGTGAGCTTTAGAATTAGGATTAGGCCTAGGGTTATGTTTCAGTTTAGGATTAAGTCTACGTTTAGGGCTAGGTTAAGGTCTAGGGTTTCTGTTAGGGTTATGGCTAGGACCAGGTCTAGGGTTAATGTTAAAAATAGTTTTAGGGTTAGGTTATGATTAGGTCTATTGTAAGAGTTAGGTTTATGTTAAAGGTCAGCTTTAGGGCTAGGGTTATTATTAGGGTCAGGAACAGTGTCAGAGTTAGCATTTGATTTAGCTAAAGGTTTAGGGATAAGGCTCGAATTAGCATTAGGGTTAGGTTTAGGATTAGGGTAATGGATAAGGTTTAGTTTAGGTTTCAGTTAAGGTTCAGGGTAAAGGATGAGTTATGTTTAGCAATCGGGTTAGGGTTACCATTAGTGTTAGGGTTATGTTTAGTGTAATGGAGAGGTGTAGAGCTAGGGTTAGGGCTAGGTTATGGTTTGGATCAACTCTAGGATTAGGGCTAGGTTTAGGAATAGAATTAGGGTGTGATTTAGGGTAAGTTTTAGGGTCAGGGTAAATGTTAAGTTTAGGGCTAGGGTTATAGTTAAGTTAGGGTAAGGATTATGTTTGAACTAGAATTAGGGCTAGGATGAGTGTTAGGTTTAAGTTTAGGTCTAGGTTTACATTTATGGTTAGAGTTAGGTTTAGTGTTAGGGATGGAGTTTAAATTAGGGTTAGATTAGGGTAATGGATATGTTTAGAACCAAAGTTCAGACTAGGTTTAATGTTAGGATTGGAGCTAGGGTTAGGGTTAAGTTTTAGGATAGAGTTAGGGTTATGTTTAGTGTAAAGGTTAGGGTTAGGTCTAAGGCGAGGCATAGGTTAGGGCTAGGTTTAGGGCTAGGGTTAGGCTAAGGGTTATGCTTAGATCTAAGTTTAGGCCTAGGTTTAGGGCTAAGTTTTGTTATGTTTAGGGCTAGGGTTAGGACTATAGTTAATGTAAGAGCTAGGGTTATGTTTAGGGCTAGTTTAGGGTTAGGGTTATGTCTAGGTCTAGTGTTATGCCTAGGTTGTGAGTTAATGTCATGTTTAAAGCTAGATTCAGTGTTAGAATTAGGGTCAGTTTTTGGGATAGGGTTAGGGTTAGCATTAGAGCCAGAATTAGGACTAGGCTTAGGTGTAGGTGTAGGGTAAGTGTTCGTTTTAGGTTAAAGGTTATTTTTAGTGCTAGTGCTAGGTTTTTGTTTAGGTCTAGGTCTAAATTTATAACTATATTTCGTATTAACTTTGGGTCCACGTCTAGTGTTAGGCTTATGTATAAGTATAGGGTTACCAGTAGGGCTAGTGCTAGGGTTTGGTTTAGGGTTAGGGTCAGGTTTAGACCTAGGGTTACTCTTAGGGTCAGATGAGTGTCAGGGATAGGTTTAGAGGTAGAATGAGGGCTAGGGTTAAGACTAGTATTATGGTTAGATTTTAAGTTAAGCTAAGGATTAGAATTAAGATTAAGGTTAGCATTTGGGTTAGGGTTTGGCTTAGTGTAAGGAATAGGGTTAGAGTTAGGGTTAGGGCTAGGGTTAAGGTTAGGGTTAGGCCTAGTATTATGGTTAAAGCTAAGTTTAGGGCTTGGATTAGGTGTAGAATTTGTGTTAGGGTTAGGGCTACGTTTAGGACATTGACTAATGTATGAACTAGGGTTATGTTTAAGGCTAGTTTCAGGGTTAGGTTAAGGCTAGATATAGTGTTAAAGTTAATTTTAGGTTAGGGTGGTGTTTAGAGCTAGGATTAGTGTTAGGGTCAGTGTCAGGGTCAGGGTTAGTTTTAGAGTTAGTTTTAGGGTTAGTTGTAGGGTTAGGGTTTGATTTAGGTTAAGGGTTAAGATTAGGGCTATGGCTTGGTTTGGGTTTATGGCTAGGGCTAGGGCTAGGGCACATTTTAGGATTAGCATTATGGTTAAGGGTAGTGTTTGGTTTTTGTTTAGGCTTATTTTAGAGGTAAATTTAGAAATAAGTTTAGATTTGGACTTAGGCTTAGATCTAGGAATCGGATTAAGGCTAAGGATAGAACTAGGCTAGGGTTAGGGCAAGAGTTCAAGTTAGTCTTATGGCTAGGTTTAGGGTTAGGTTAGGATTAAACAAAGGCTAGGATTAGAACTAGGATTTGTGTTAGGCCTAGGTTTAGGGTGACTGTTAGGGGTAGGTTTAGTGTTATGGTTAGTTTTGGGGTATAGGATGGGGTTATATGAAGGTTTTGAGCTAGGATGAGGAATAGAACTAGGGTTAGGGCTTGGGTTATTTTTCAGGCTAGGATTAAGCCTAGGTTTAGTGCTAGGATTATGGCTAGAGGTAATTTCAGGTCCAGTGTTATGGTTAAAAATA
Organism: Marmota flaviventris; assembly: GCF_047511675.1. Taxonomy (NCBI): domain Eukaryota; kingdom Metazoa; phylum Chordata; class Mammalia; order Rodentia; family Sciuridae; genus Marmota; species Marmota flaviventris. The sequence goes on along the minus strand of NW_027288411.1, from coordinate 485,847 downwards.
ATTTTAGGTTTAGGTTTATGGCTACGTCTAGTGTAAGGGTTAGGTTTAGGGTTAGGTTCAGGGTTAGGTTCAGGTTTAGAGCTAAGGGTACTCTTAGGGTCAGGGTCATGATTAGTGTTTTGGATAGGTTAAGGTTTAATTTTATTTCTCGAATTAGCATTAGAGTTAGGATTAGGGTAAAGATAGTGTTAGGTTTAGGGTTTGGTTAGGTTTAGGGTAATGGATAGGGTTAGGATTAGTGATATGGTTAGGTTTAGGCACAGTTTTAGCATTTGGGATATGGTTATGTTTAGGGTAATGGATAGGGTTAGAGATAGGGGTACAGCTAGGGTTATTTTAACGATTATTGATAGGGTTAGTCTTAGGGTTAGGGTTAGGGTTAAATCTAAGTTTACAGCTAGGATTATAGTTAGGATTAGTGATAGGGTTAGGGTTAGGGGTAAATCTAGGGATAGTGCTCAGAATAAGTCTAGGTTTGGGGTTAAATTAAGGCTAAGTTTAGGGTAACAGTTAATGTAAATACCTGGGTTGTGATTAGAACTAATTTTAGAGTTAGTTTTAGGGATAGGTCTATTGTTATGTTTAGGCATATGGTAAGGTTGATGTTTAGAGCTAGGGTTAGTGTTAAGGTCAGAGTCAGGGTCAGGGTTACTTTTAGTATTTGGCTTAGAACTCGAATTATGGATAGAATAATGGCTTAGTGTAGGGTTAGGGCTTAGTTTTTATTAAGGGTTAGGGTTAGGTCTATGGCTTGGTTTTGTTTTAGGGCTAGGGTTAGAGCTAGTTTTAGGATTAGCCTTAGGGTTAGGGCTAGTGTTAGGTTTAGGTTTAGGCTAAGGTTTATGGTTAGATTTAGAGTTAGGGTTAGATCTAGGGTTGCTGCTAGGGCTATGAATAGGGCTAGTGTTAGACCTATGGTTTGGGCAATTATTAGGGTTCCAGTAAAGTATAGGGTTATAACTAGGGTTAGGACTAAGGTGATACTTAGAGTTAGTCTTTGGGCTAGGGTTGGGGTTAAGGTTAGGGATAGGGCTAAATTAGATCTAAGATTAGGGCTAGGGGTAGTGTTAGAGTTAGGCCTAGGGTTATGGTTAGGATTATAATTAAGTCTATGTTTAGGGCTAGGATAAATCTAGGGTTTGTGTTAGGGTTAGGCTAGTATCATGACTAGGGCTAATATCAGGCCTAGGTTTATGCTTAGGGATAGTTTTGGGGTTAGTTTTATGGCTAGGTCTAGTATAAGTGTTAGGTATAGGGTAAGAGTGAGGTTTAGATCTAGGGGAATTATTAGGGTCAGTGTCAGTGTTAGGGTTAGGTTTAGGTTTGAGTTTAGGTTTAGGGCTCGAATTATCATTAGAGTTAGGGTTAGGGTAATGATTGTATTAGGTCTAGGGTTCAGGGTAGGTTTAGGGTAATTGATAAGTTTGGGGATAGTGATATGTTTAGGGTCAGGCCTAGGGTTAACATTAGGGTAAGGATTATGTTTAGGTTAATGATACTGTTAGACTTAAGTTTAGGGCAAGTGTTATGGTTAGAATTAGGTCTTGATTTAGGGTTAGGGTGAGGGTTAGAACTAGGGTTAGGTTAAGGTTATGTTTAGTGTAAGGATTAGGTTCTGAGCTATGGTTAGGGCTAGGCTCAGTGTTAGGTTCAGGATTAGGTCTAGGGATAGGATTACAGTAGGTTTTGGTTTAGGGTTATGGTTAGGATTAGACCTAAGATTAATGGTAAGGTCAGTAGAAGGGTCAGGGTTAGTGTTAGGGTTTTGGAAAGGGTTAGATCTAGAATGAGGGCAAGGTTAAGGGCTATTAATAAGTTTAGTGTTTTGGTAAGCCTAAGGATTAGGGATAGGTCTAGGGTTACCCTTAGGTTTAAGGTTTTGCTTAAGTAAGGGATTGGTTTAGAGCTAGGTTATGGTTAGAGTTAGGGTTAAAGCTAGGTTTAGGACTCAGATTAGGCCTTATGTTTTCTGTTATGGTTAGGGCTAGGGTTAGGGCAATGGCTAATGTAAGAACTAGGGTTACCATTAGTTTTAGTGTTAGTGTATGGATTAGGTTTAGTGTTAGGGTTAGGTTTAAGGTTAGGGTGATATTTTTAGCTAGGGTTCATATTAGAATAGGAATCAGCGTCAGGCTTAGTTTTAGGGTTAGAGTTAGAACTCGAATTAGGGCTAGGTTTACTGTTAGGGTTCAGTTTAAGGTGAGGGTGGTGTTTAGAGCTAGGGTGAGTGTTAGGATATGAGTCAGCATCAGGGTTAGTTTTAGGGTTTGAGTTAGGACTCGAACTAGGGCTAGGTTTAGGTCTAGTAGCAGTGTTAGGGTTTGGTTTAAGTTAAGGTTTAGAGTTAGGGCTAATGCTCGGTTTTGTTTTAGTCCTATGGTTAGGGTTAGGGCTAGTGTTAGTGTTAGGCTTAGGCTTAGTGTTAGGGTTAAACTGGGAATTAGGGTTAGACCTAGGATGAAGGCTAGAACTAAGGATAGGGCAAGTGTTATGGCTAGGTTTTAGGGTTATTGTAAGGGATAGGGTTAGAACTAGGGATAGGGCTATGGCGAGAGACAGTCTTAGGGCTAGGGTTAAGGTTAGGGTTAGAGATAGGGCTAAATTAGGGCAAGGGTAGGGCAGGTTTAGTGTTTAGTTTAAGCCTAGAGTTAGGGTTAGTGTTAGGGTTAGGGTTAGAGTTTAGAGTTAGCGTTTAGAGTTTTGGTTTAGCGTTCGGGCAAATTTTGTGGTAATGGATGGTTTTATAGCTATGTTTAGAGGTAGGGTGAGTGTTATAATTACGGTTAGGGCTGTGGTTATTGTAAGGGTTATGATTAAGCCTAGGTTTAGGGGTATGATGATGGCTAGGGATTTTTTTTTAGGGTTAGGGCTAGGTTTAGTACTAGGGCTAATTTCAGGTCCAGAATTATGGTTAAAGATATTTTTAGGATAAGGATTATGGGTACGTCTAGTGTAAGGGTTAAGTTTAGGGTTAGCGTCAGCTATAGAGCTAAGGGTCAGTTTTAGTTTTAAGGTTTGGCTTAAAACTCGAATTAGGGCTAGGTTTAGGGCTAAGTTTTGGGTTAGGGCTTGGTTTAGGTTAAGGATTATGGTTAAGCTTTGGCTTGGTTTGGTATTACAGCTAGGATTAGGGTTAGTTAAATTTTTAGGATTAGTGTTAGGGTTAGGGCTAGTCTTAGATTTAGGCTTAGGCTTCAGTTTAGGGTTAAATTTAGACTTAGGTTTTCATCTAAGTTTAGTGCTAGGGCTAAGGATAGGGCAAGGGTTAGGACTAGAATTTGGGATAGGGTTAGGTTTATGGGAAGGGATAGGATTAGAATGAGTGATAGGGCCAGTGTGAGAGTTAGTTATTCTTAGAGCTAGGGTTAGTGTTAGTGTTAGGGATAGGGCTAAATTATGGCTAGGGTTATAGTTAGAGCTATACTTATAATTAGCATCAGGGTTTGGGCAATTTTTAGGCTTAGGCATTGAGTTAGGGTTAGATTTAAAGTTAGGTTTCGATCTAGTGTTAAAGCTAGGGCTAAAAATAGGGAAATTGTGATGAACAGAGTGAGGGTTAGAGTTAGGCTTACAATTAGGATAAGGGATGTGCTTTTGGCTAGATTTAGGGCTATGGCAAGGGTTAGTATTAGGGTTAGGGCCAGAATTAGGTTTAGGGTTATGATTAAGGCTTGGTTTATGGCTAGGAGGAGGTTTAGGGTCTGTGTTAGGGTTAGAGATAGTATTATGGCTAGGGCTAATGTCAGGTCTAGGGTTTTAGTTAGGGCTAGATTTAGTGTTAAGTTTATGGCTTCATCCAGTGTAAGCATTAGGTTTAGCGTAAGATTCAGGTTTATATCTAGGTTTATATTTAGGGTCAGGTTTAGGGTTTGGGTTATATTAGGGTTTTGGTTTAGGGTAATGACAGGGTTAGTTTTAGGGTTTAGGTTTGGTTTAGTGTAATGGATAGGGTTAAGGTTAGGCCTAGGGTTAGCTTAAGAGTTAGGGTTATAGTTAGGATAATGGATAGGTTTAGACCTAAGGTTAGGTCTAGGGTTATGTATAGGATTAGGGCTAGTTTTGGGTTAGGCTTAGGTTTAAATTTAGGGTTAAAGCCAGGTTTACTACTTGGTTTAAATCTGGGTTTTGGGTTAGGTTAGGGCTAGGGTTAAGGCTCTGGCTAATGTACAAAGTAGGGCTATGATTAGAGCTATTTATAAGATTAGGGTTAGGGCTACGTCTAGTGTTAGGTAGAAGTTTACAGTGATGATGATGTTTAGAGCCAGGGTTAGTGTTGGAGTAAGAGTTAGATTCAGGGTTAGTTTTCGGGTTAGGGTTAGGACTGGAATTAGGATATGGTTAGGGCTAGGTGTAGCGTTAGGGTTTGGTTCAGGATAAGGGTTTGGGTTACTGCTATGGCTCAGTTTTGTTTTAGAGCTAGGGCTAGTGTTAGGGCTAATTTTAGGATTACCATTAGCATTAGGGCTAGTGTTAGGTTTAGGTTTAGGCTTAGGTTTAGGGTTAGATTTAGAATTAGGTTCAGATCTAGGTTTATGGCCTGGGCCAAGAATAGGGCTAGGGTTACACCAAGGGTTAGGGCTAGGATTAGGGTTCTAGTTAGGGATAGGGTTGTAACTAAGGTTAGGGTGAGAGTTAGAGTTAGAGTTTGTCTTTGGGCTAGGATTAGGGTTAGGGTTAGGGATAGGGCTAAATTAGGGCTAAGATTAGGGCTAGTGGTAGTGTTAGGTTTAGGCCTAGTGTTTAGGTTAGGGATAAAATTAAGGCTATGTTTAGGGCTAGGATAAGGGCTAGGGTTTGTGTTAGGGTTAGGGATAGGATTATGGCTAGAGTTAATATCATGTCTAGGGTTAGGTTTAGGAATAGTTTTAGGGTTAGTTTTATGGCCAGGTCTAGTGTAAGGGTTAGGTAGAGTAAGAGTCAGGTTTATAGCTAGGAGAATTATTAGGGTCACGGTGAGTATTAGGGTTTGGTTTACGTTTGAGGTTAGGGTTAGGGATCGAATTAGCATTTGGGTTAGGGTTAGTGTAATAATTGGATTAGGTATAGGGTTCAGGGTAGGTTCAGCTAATTGATAGGTTTCGGGAAAGCGATAGGGTTAGGGTTAAGCCTAGCATTAGAATTATGGTAAGGGTTATGTTTAGGGTAATGGATACATTTAGAGTTAAGGTTAGGGCTAGGGTTATGGTTAAAATTAGGTCTTGTGTTAGCGTTAAGGTGAGGGTTAGAACTAGGATTAGGTTTATAGTTTTGTTTAGCATAAGGGTTAGGTTCTGAGCTATGGTTAGGGCTAGGCTGAGAGTTAGGTTTAGAATTAGTTCTAGGGATAAGATTATGGTAACTTTGGGGTTAGGGTTGGTGGTAGGGTTAGACCTAGGTTTAATGTTAGGGTCAGAATAAGAATCAGGGTTAGGGTTACGGTTTGTGGTGGTGTTAGAGCTAAAACAAAGGCTAGAATTAGAACTATTAATAGGGTTAGGGTTTGGGTTAGTCTAAAGACTAGAGATAGGTCTAGGGTTACTCTTCGGTTTAAGATTTTGCTTAGGATAAGCGATTGATTTAGATCTAGGGTTAGGGCTATGTTTAGGGTTAGAGTTAGAGTTAAAGCTAGGTTTAGGGCTCAGTTTAGGGCTAGTCTGGTGTTAGGGTTAGGGCTAGGATTAGGGCAATGGCTAATTTAAGAACTATGGTTACCATTAAGGTTAGTTTTAGGGTTAGGTTTAGGGGTAGTTTGAGTGCTAGTGTTAGGTTTAAGGTTAAGTTGATATTTATAGCTACGGTTCTTGTTAGGATAGGAGTCAGGGTCAGGGTTATTGTTAGGGTTAGTGTTAAGAATTGAATTAGGGCAGTGTTAATGTTAGTGTTCGTTTTGAGTTTAGGGCAGTGTTTAGATCTAGGATGAGTGTTAAGATATGAGTCAATGTCGGGGTTAGATTTAAGATGAGGCTTAGGACTCGAATTAGGGCTAGGTTTACGTCTAAGTGTAGTATTAGTTTTTGGTTTAAGTTAAGGTATAGGGTTAGGGCTATTGCTTGGTTCTGGTTTACTGCTAGGATTGGGTTATTGCTAGTTTTACTATTATCATTAACGTTAGGGCTAGTGTTAGGTTTATGGTAGCAGATAGGGATAGAACTAGGGCTAGGGCTACGGCAAGAGTTAGAGTTAGTCTCAGGGCTTGGGTTAGCATAGGGTTAGAGATAGAGCTAAATTAGGGCTAGGATTAGGGCTAGGTTTTGTGTTTAGCTTAAGCCTAGTGTTAGGGTTAGGGTTAGGTTTAAATTTACGGTAAGAGATTACATTATAGGTAGGTTTAGAGGTAGGGTGAGGGTTGGAATTAGGGTTAGGTGTAGAGCTGGAGATAGGGTTATGATTAAGGCTAAGTTTCGCACAAGAATGAGGGCTAGATGTGTTTATAGGGTTAGGTCTAGGATTAGGGCTAGGGCTAATTTCAGGTCCAGAATTATGGTTAAATATAGTTTTAGGTTTAGGCTTGTGGCTAAGTCTAGGCTAAGGGTTAGGTGTTAAGTTATGGTCAAGTTTAGAGCTAGGGGTATTATTAGGGTCAAGTTCTGAGTTAGGGTTTGAGATAGGTTAAGGTTTCAATTTTTGTCTTGAATTAGTTTTAGGATTAGTGTTAGGGTAATGATAGGGTTAGGTATAGGATTCTGGTTAGGTTTAGGGTAATGGAAGAGTTAGGATTCGAGATAGGGTTAGATTTATGCTTAGGGTTATCATTAAAGATTGGGTTATGGTTATGTTCATGGATAGAGTTAGAGATCAGTTTCAGGCTAAAGTTATGGTTACAATTAGGACTAGTGTTAGGGTTAGGTTAGGTTTAAAGCTAGGGTTAGGGCTCTGATTAGGGCTAGGTTTTGTGTTATGTTAGGGCTAGGGTTAGGGTTATAGCTAATGTAAGTACTAGGTTTAAGTTTAGGGCTAGTTTTAGGGTTAAGTGCTAGGTTTAGTGTTTGGATTAGGTTTACTTATACGGTGATGTTTAGAGCTACAAGTGTTAGGGTCAGTGTCAGGTTCAGGGTTAGTTTTAGGGTTCGGCTTCCAACTCAAATAAGTCTAGGTTTAGGTCTAGGTGTAAGGTTAGGGTTTGGAATCGGTTAATGTTTAGGGTTAGAACTATGGCTCAGTTTTGTGTTAGGGCTAGGGCTAATGTTAGGGCTCATTTTAGGATTAGTGTTATGGTTTGGGCTATTGTTAGGTTTAGGCTTAGGCTTTGGGTTAAGGCTAGTTTTAGAGTTACATTTTGCCTAAGGTTAGTGCTAGGGATAAGTATTGGGAAAGGTTTATCACTAGTGTTAGGGCTAGGGTTAGAATTATGGTAAGGGATATGGTTAGAATGAGTGACAGGGCTAGAATGAGAGAGTTAATCTTAGGGCTAATGTTAGGTTTAGGTTTACGGATAGGGCTAAATTACAGCTAGTGTTATGTTAGGGGTAGGGTTAGGGCTAGTTTTAGGATTAGGCTTAGGCATCAATTTAGGGTTAGATTTAGAGTTAGATTTTGATCTAGGGTTAATGCTAGGGCTAATGATAAGGCAAGGGTTAGGGTTAGAGTTAGGGTTTACTTTATGGTAAGGGATGTGGTTATAGCTAGGCTTAGGGCAAGGGCGATGGTTAGTATTAGGGTTAAAACTAGGGTTAGATTTAGGGTTATGTTTAAGGCTATGTTTAGGGCTACTATGAGGATTAGGATTTGTTTTAGGGTTAGGGATAGTATTAGGGCTATGGCTAATGTCAGGTCTTGGGTTACACTTAGGGATAGATTTAGTGTTAGGTTTATGGCTTGGTCCAGTGTAAGGGTTAGGTTTTTGGTTAGGGTCAGGTTTAGATCTAGGGTTATTTTTAGAATCAGGGTCAGGATTAGGGTTTGGGTTAAGATAGTGTTTAGGTGCAGGGCTCAAATTAGTGTTAGATTTAGGGTAAGGGTAATGACAGGGTTAGGTTTAGGGTTTAGGTTTGGTTTAGTGTAATGTATAGGGTTAGGGTTAGGCCTAGGGTTATCAGAAGGGTTAGGGTTATTGTTAGAGTAATGGATAGGGTTATCCCTAAGGTTAGGGCTATGGTTATGTATAAGATTAGGGCTAGTGTTTGGGTTAGGGTTAGTTTTAAGTTTAGGGTTAAAGTTAGATTTAGGACTAAGATTAAGGCTAGGTTTTGGGTTAGGTTAAGGCTAGGGTTAAGACTACCGCTAATTTATGAAGTAGGTTTATGATTACAGCTACTTACAGGTTTAGAGTTAGGTCTAAGTCTAGTGTTAAGGTTAGGTTTATGGTGATGATGATGTTTAGCGCCAGGGTTAGTGTTCGGGTCAGTGTCAGGGTCAGGGTTAGTTTTCGGGTTAGGGTTAGAATATAATTAGGGATAGGGTTAGGGTTAGGTGTAGGTTTCGGATTTGTTTTAGGTTAAGGGTTAAGGTTAGGGCTATGACTTGGTTTTGTTTTAGGGCTAGGGGTAGGGTTGGGGCTAGTTTTATGATTAGTCTTAGGGTTAGGGCTAGTGTAAGTGTGAGATTTAGGCTTAGGTTAAGGATTAGGGATAAGAGTAGAGTTATGGATAGTTTTAGACTTAGGGTTAGGGTTAAATTTAGAGTTAGGTTTAGATCTAGGTTTTCTGAAAGGGCTAAGTATAGGTCTATGGTAAATCTACGTTTAGGGCTAGGTATATGGTGATGGTAAGGGATAAGGTTACAACTAGGTATAGGGTTAGTGTGAGAGTTAGAGTTAGTCTTAGGGCTAGGGTTAGAGTTAGGGATAGGGCTAAATTAGGGCTTGGATTAGGACTAGGGTTAGTGTTAGGGTTAGGCCTAGGGTTAGGTCTAGGTTTAGTGATAGGTTTAGGGTTAGGTTAGGTTTAGGGTAAGGGATGGCAATATAGCTAGTTTTAGAACTTGGGTTAAAATTAGGGTTAAAATTAGGGTTAACATTAGGTTTAGGGTTATAATTAAGGTGAGGTTCCTTGCTAGGATGTGGGCTAAGTTTTGTATTAGGATTAGGACTAGATTAGAGCTAGGGCTAATGTCAGGTCTAGGATATGGTTAGGGATAGTTTTAGGGTTAAGTTTATTGCTAGGTCTATTGTAAAGTTTAGGTTTCTTGTTACATCAGGTTTAGAGCTATGGGAATTATTAGAGTCAGGGTCAAGTTTAGGTTGCGGTTAGGTTAAGGTTTAGGTTTAGGGGTCAAATTAGTCTTATATTTAGGGATTGGGTAATGACACAGTTAGATTTACAGATCAGGTTAGGTTTAGGTTAATAGATAAGATTAAGGCTAGTGCTAGGTTTAGGGTTCCGCCTAGGGTTAGCATAAGGATTATAGTTTTCTTAGGGTAATGCATAGGGTTAAAGCTAGGATTAGGGCTAGGATTATGGTTAGGATTAAGTCTAGGGTTGGGCTTAGGTTTATATTTAGGGTTAGGGTTATTGTTAAGTTTAACTTTAGGTTTATTGCTAAGGTAGGGCTTAATTAGGGCTAGGTTTTGTGATAGGTTAGAGCTATGGCTAATGTAAGAACTAGTGTATGATTAAGACTAGTTTTATGGTTAACGTTAGGGATACATGTAGTTTCAGGGTTAGTTTTAGGGTTAGGGAGAAGTTTAGACCTAGCATTAGTGTTAGTGTCAGGGACAGTGTTCAGGTAGTGTAATGGTTGCGGTTAAAGGCAGAATTAAGACTAGGGTGAGGTCTAGAGGTAGGGTTAGAGTTTGGGTTAGGTTAAGGGTTATTGTTAAGGCTAGGTCTAGTTTGTCTTTAGGTCTAGAGCTATAGTTATGGCTAGATTTAGGATTTGGTTTAGGTCTAGGGCTAGTGTTAGGGTTAGGTTTAGGTGTAAGTTTACAAGTAGTGCTAGTGTTAGGTTCAGTTTAGGGTTAGGTTTAGATTTAGAGCTATTATTGTTAGGGTCAGAATAATAGGTCAGGGATAGGGTTGGGGTTTGGGTTATGGTTAGATATAGAATGAAGGCTAGGGTTAGGACTAGTTATAGAGTTAGGTTTTTGTTAAGCTGAGGATTAGTGCTAAAAATATGGTTAGCGTTAGGGTGAGGGTTTGGCTTAGGGTAAGCAATAGGGTTAGAGGTAAAGTTAGGACTAGGGTTAGAGTTAGGTTTATGGTTAACGCTCATGTTATGGCTTGGATTAGGGCTGATTTTGTATTAAATATAGGGCTAGTGTTATGGTTATGGCTATTGTAAGAAATAGGGTTACGATTAAGTTTAGTTTTATGGTTAAGTTTAGGGCTAGGCCTATTGTTAGGGTTAGGTTTAAGGTTAGGGTGATGTTTAGAGCTAGGTTTAGTGTTTGAATATGAGTCAGGTTCATGGTTAGGTTTGGGTTAGGGTTAGGTTTCAAATTAGGGCTAGGGTTAGGGCTGGTGAAGGGTTAGGGTTTGGCCTAGGGTAAGGGTTAGTGTTAGGGGTATGGCTCAGTTTTGTTTTAGGGATAGGGCTAGGGTTGGGGCTAATTTTAGGAATAGCATTAGGGTTAGAGCTAATTTCAGGGTTAGGCTGAGGCCTCAGGTTAGGGTTAGTTTTAGAGATAAGTTAGTGCTATTGCTAAGGATTATGACTAGGGTTACGGCTTGAGTTAGGGTTATGGTAAGGGATAGGGTTAGTTTTAGAGATAGGTTTTGATCTAGAATTAGTGCTAGGGCAAGGGTTATGACTAGGGTTAGGGCTTGGGTTAGGGTTACGGTAAGGCATAGAGTTAGAATAGGGATAGGTCTTGTGAGAATTATAGTTAATCTTAATTCTAGGGTAAGAGTTAGGGTTAGGAATAGGGCTATATTAGGGCTAGGATTAGGGCTAGGTTTAATATTAGATTTAGGGCTAGAGTTAGGGTTATGATTAGGGCTACGGCTAGGGTTAGGGTTAGTGTAAGGGTTAGGGTTTAAGTTGCGGTTAGGGCTAGGGGGAGTGTTAGGTTTAGTCTTAGGTCTAGAATAGGGTTATGGTTATGATTATGGCTAGTGTTGGGGTTAGGGCTAGGGTTTTCATTAGGCTAGGGCTAGTTTTAGAGTAATGTATTGGATTAGATGTAAGATTAGGTTTAGGGTTAAATTTAGGTTATGGTTAAATTTAGGTTCAGGGGTAGGCTTAGTTTTTATTTTTGGTATGGTTTAGGGTTAAGTTTATGGCAAGGGTTAGGTGTAGGGTTAAGACAAGGGTTAGTTTTAAGATTAGGGTTATGGATAGGATTAGGTTTAGGGCTAGGGTTATTACAAGGATTAAATTCAGGATTAAGGCTAGGGTTAGGTTTATGTTTACAAATAGGCCTAGGGTTTTGTTTAGGCTAAGGGTTAGTCTTAGAGCTGGGTTATGTCTAAGGTGAGGGTTAGGGTTAGGGCTACATTTAGGATTATGTTTATTTTTAGAGTAGGATTGGGACTCAGAATAGTGCTAGGTATTGTGTTAGGTTTAGGCCCAGGGTTAAGGCTATGTGTAATGTAAGATGCAAGGTTCTGATTTTAGAACTAGTTTTAGGGTTAGGGTTATGGCTATGTCTAGTGTTAGTTTTAGGTTTTGGGTTAGGATCAGGATTAGAGCGAGGTTTAGTGTTAGTGTTAGGGTAAGCGTTCAGGTTAGAGTTAGGTTTAGGGTGAAAGCAAGAATTAGGACTAGGTTTAGATCTAGGTATAGGGTTAGTGTTCACATTAGGTTAAGGATAATGTTAGGGCTAGGACTCAGGGTTTTTTAGGTCTAGGTCTATAATTATGGCTATATTGAGGATTAAGCTAAGGTCTAGGACTAGTGTTAGGCTTAGGCTTAGGTATAAGTTTACTGGTAGAGCTAGTTTTATACTCTGGTTTTAGGTTAGGATCAGATTTAATTATTTATTTATTTTATTCTTCTTCTGCTTAATCATTTTTATTTTTTTTAAATTTATTATTGTTGGCTGTTCAAAACATTACATAGTTCTTGATATATCATATTTCACACTTTGATTCAAGTGGGTTATGAGCTCCCATTTTTACCCCATATACAGATTGCAGAATCACATCAGTTACACATCCATTGATTTACATATTGCCATACTAGTGTCTGTTGTGTTCTGCTGCCTTTCCTATCCTCTACTATCACCCCTCCCCACCCCTCCCCTCCCCTCTTCTCTCTCTGCCCCCTCTACTGACATTCATTTGTCCCCCTTGTATTATTTTTCCCTTTCCCCTCACTTCCTCTTGTATGTACTTTTGTATAACCCTGAGGGTCTCCTTCCATTTCCATGCAATTTCCCTTCTCTCTCACTTTCCCTCCCACCTCTCATCCCTGTTTAATGTTAATCTTCTTCTCATGCTCTTCGACCCTACTCTGTTCTTACTTACTCTCCTTATATCAAAGAAGACATTTGGCATTTGTTTTTTAGGGATTGGCTAGCTTCACTAAGCATAATCTGCTCTAATGCCATCCATTTCCCTGTAAATTCTATGATTTTGTCATTTTTAATGCAGAGTAATACTCCATTGTGTATAAATGCCACATTTTTTTATCCATTCATCTATTGAAGGGCATCTAGGTTGGTTCCACAGTCTTGCTATTGTGAATTGTGCTGCTATGAACATCGATGTAGCAATGTCCCTGTAGCATGCTCTTTTTATGTCTTTAGGGAATAGACCGAGAAGGGGAATAGCTGGGTCAAATGGTGGTTCCATTCCCAGCTTTCCAAGAAATCTCCATACTGCTTTCCAAATTGGCTGCACCAATTTGCAGTCCCACCAGAAATGTACAAGTGTACCCTTTTCCCCACATCCTCGCCAGCACTTGTTGTTGTTTGACTTCATAATGGCTGCCAATCTTACTGGAGTGAGATGGTATCTTAGGGTGGTTTTGATTTGCATTTCTCTGACAGCTAGAGATGGTGAGCATTTTTTCATGTACTTGTTGATTGATTGTATGTCCTCCTCTGAGAAGTGTCTGTTCAGGTCCTTGGCCCATTTGTTGATTGGGCTGTTTGTTCTCTTATTGTCTAATTTTTTGAGTTCTTTGTATACTCTGGATATTAGGGCTCTATCTGAAGTGTGAGGAGTAAAGATTTGTTCCCAGGATGTACTCTCCCTATTTACCTCTCTTATTGTTTCTTTTGCTGAGAAAAAAACTTTTTAGTTTGAGTAAGTACCATTTGTTGATTCTAGTTATTAACTTTTGTGCTATGGGTGTCCTATTGAGGAATTTGGAGCCCGACCCCACAGTATGTAGATCGTAGCCAACTTTTTCTTCTATCAGACGGCGTGTCTCTGATTTGATATCAAGCTCCTTGATCCATTTTGAATTCACTTTTGTGCATGGCGAGAGAAAGGGATTCAGTTCCATTTTGTTGCATATGGATTTCCAGTTTTCCCAGCACCATTTGTTGAAGATGCTATCCTTCCTCCATTGCATGCTTTTAGCCCCTTTATCAAATATACGATAGTTGTAGTTTTGTGGATTGGTTTCTGTGTCCTCTATTCTGTACCATTGGTCCACCCGCCTGTTTTGGTACCAGTACCATGCTGTTTTTGTTACTATTGCTCTGTAGTATAGTTTGAAGTCTGGTATCACTATACCGCCTGATTCACACTTCCTGCTTAGCATTGTTTTTGCTATTCTGGGTCGTTTATTTTTCCATATGAATTTCATGATTGCTTTCTCTATTTCTACAAGAAATGCCGTTGGGATTTTGATTGGCATTGCATGAAACCTAGAGAGAACTTTTGGTAATATCGCCATTTTGATGATGTTAGTTCTGCCTATCCATGAACAGGGTATATTTTTCCATCTTCTAAGATCTTCTTCTATTTCTCTCTTAGGGTTCTGTAGTTTTCATTGTGTAAGTCTTTCACCTCTTTTGTTAGGTTGATTCCCAAGTATTTTATTTTTTTGAAGATAATGTGAATGGAGTGGTTGTCCTCATTTCCATTTCAGAGGATTTGTCACTGATATACATGAATGCCTTTGATTTATGCGTGTTGATTTTATATCCTGCCACTTTGCTGAATTCATTTATTAGCTCTAATAGTTTCTTTGTAGACCCTTTTGGGTCTGCTAGGTATAGAATCATGTCATCTGCAAATAGTGATAACTTAAGTTCTTCTTTTCCTATTTTTATGCCTTTAATTTCTTTCCTCTGTCTAATTGCTCTGGCCAGTGTTTTGAGAACTATGTTGAACAGAAGTGGAGATAGAGGGCATCCCTGTCTTGTTCCAGATTTTAGAGGGAATGCCTTCAATTTTTCTGCATTCAGAATGATGCTAGCCTGAGGCTTAGCATAGATTGCTTTTACAATATTGAGGTATGTTCCTATTATCCCTAGTTTTTCTAGAGTTTTGAACATAAAGGGATGCTGTACTTTGTCGAATGCTTTTTCCGCATCTATCGAGATGATCATATGGTTCTTATTTTTAAGTCTATTGATGTGGTGAATAACATTTATTGATTTCTGTATATTGAACCAGCCTTGCATCCCAGGGATGAATCCTACTTGATCATGGTGCACAATTTTTTTGATATGTTTTTGTATCCGATTTGCCAGAATTTTATTGAGGATTTTTGCATCTAGGTTCATTAGAGATATTGGTCTGTAGTTTTCTTTCTTTGAAGTGTCGTTGTCTGGTTTAGGTATCAGGGTGATGTTGGCCTCATAGAATGAATTTGGAAGTTCTCCCTCTTTTTCTATTTCCTGAAGTAGCTTGAAAAGTACTGGTATTAGTTCCTCTTTAAAGGTTTTGTAAAACTCTGCTGTATACCCATCCGGTCCTGGGCTTTTGTTAGTTGGTAGTCTTTTGATGGTTTCTTCTATTTCCTCAATTGATATTGGTCTGTTTAGGTTGTCTATATCCTCCTGACTCAATCTGGGCAGATCATATGACTTAAGAAATTTATCGATGCCTTCACTATCTTCTAATTTATTGGAGTATAAGGATTCAAAATAATTTTTGATTATCTTCTGTATAGCTGAAGTGTCTGTTGTGATATTGCCTTTTTCATCCCGTATGCTATTAATTTGAGTTCTCTCTCTTCTTCTCTTCGCTAGCATTGCTAAGGGTCTGTCGATTTTGTTTATTTTTTCAAAGAACCAACTTTTAGTTTTGTCAATTTTTTCAATTGTTTCTTTTGTTTCGATTTCATTAATTTCAGCTCTGATTTTAATTATTTCTTGCCTTCTACTTCTTTTGCTGTTGTTTGCTCTTCTTTTTCTAGGATTTTGAGTTGAAGTATGAGATCATTTATTTGTTGGTTTTTTCTTTTTTTTAATGAATGAACTACAAGCAATGGATTTTCCTCTTAGAACTGCTTTCAATGTGTCCCATAGATTCCGATATGTTGTGTCTGTGTGTTCATTAATCTCTAAGAATTTTTTAATTTCCTCCTTGATGTCTTCTATAACCCATTGATCATTCAGTAACCTATTATTCATTCTCCAAGTGATGTATTCTTTTTCCTTCCTTCTTTTATCGTTGATTTTCAGTTCCATTCCATTATGATCAGATAGGATGCATGGTATTATCTCTACTCTTTATATTGTCTAAGAGTTGCCCTGTGACATAATATATGATCTATTTTTGAGAAGGATCCATGTGCTGCTGAGAAAAAAGTGTCACTACTTGATGTTGGGTGGTATATTCTATATATGTCAATTAAGTCTAGGTTATTAATTGTGTTATTGAGTTCTATAGTTTCCTTATTCAACTTTTGTTTGGAAGATCTGTCCAGTGGCGAGAGAGGTGTGTTGAAGTCTCCCATGATTATTGTATGGTGGTCTATTAGACTCTTGAACTTGAGAAGAGTTTGTTTGATGAACATAGCTGCACCATTGTTTGGGGCATATATATTTATGATTGTTATGTCTTGTTGGTGTATGGTTCCTTTAAGCAGTATGTAGTGTCCCTCTTTATCCCTTTTGATTAACTTTGGCTTGAAATCTATTTTATTTGATATGAGTATGGACACTCCTGCATGTTTCCGAAGTCCATATGAGTGATATGATTTTTCCCAACCTTTCACCTTCAGCCTATATATGTCTTTTCCTATCAAATGCATCTCTGTAGGCAGCGTATTGTTGGGTCTTGTTTTGTGATCCATTCTACTAGCCTGTGTCTCTTGATTGGTGAGTTTAAGCCATTAACATTTAGGGTTATTATTGAGATATGGGTTGTTCTTCCAGCCATATTTGTTTATTTATGTTACTAAACATGGTTTGTTTTCCTCTTTGATTATTTTTCCCCCCTTTACTGTCCTACCTCCCACTGTTGGTTTTCATTGTTATTTTCCATTTCCTCTTCCTGTAATATTTTGCCAAGGATGTTTCGAAGAGATGGTTTTCTAGCTGCAAATTCTTTTAACTTTTGTTTATCATGGAAGGTTTTAATTTCATCTTCCATCCTGAAGCTTAATTTCGCTGGAAACACAATACTTGGTTGGAACCCATTTTCTTTCAGTGTTTGAAATATGTTAGTCCAGGATCTTCTAGCTTTCAGAGTCTGTGTTGAAAGATCAGCTGTTATCCTGATTGGCTTACTCCTAAATATGATCTGCTTCCTTTCTCTTGTAGCTTTTAAAATTCTCTACTTATTCTGTATGTTGGGCATCTTCATTATAATGTGTCTAGGTGTGGGTCTCTTATGATTTTGCACATTCGCCGTCCTGTAGGCTTCTAGGATTTGGGATTCTGTCTCATTTTTTCAAGTCTGGGAAGTTTTCTCGTATTATTTCATTGAATAGATTGCTCATTCCTTTGGTTTGAAACTCTGTCCCTTCCTGTATCCCAATGACTCTTAAATTTGGTCTCTTGATGTTATCCCATATTTCTTGGATGTTCTGCTCATGGTTTCTTAACAGTCTTGCCGAGCTGTCTATGTTCTTTTCATGTTGAAATACTTTATCTTCATTGTCTGATGTTCTATCTTCTAAGTGTTCTACTCTTCTGGTAGTATTCTCAATTGAGGTTTTAAGTTGGTTTATTGCTTCCTGCATTTCTAGGATTTCTGTTTGTTTGTTTTTTATAACCTCTATCTCCCTGTATAGTTGATCTTTTGCTTCTTGGATTTGTTTATATAATTCATTATTGAAGTGATCTTTCATTGTCTGATTTTGCTGTCTGATGTCTTTCTTGAGACTCCAGATCATCTGAAGCATGTATATCCTGAATTCTTTATCTGACATTCCATCTGCTGCAGCTATTACCTCTTCTAAAGTTGAGTTGACCTGCATTGCTTGTGGTCCTTTCTTTCCTTGTCTCTTCATACTGTTCGCGTTCCTTTCTACTTGGTGAAACTGTTGTGCTATTGAATTTTCCCCCTATATATTTATATTGGTCTTGTATAGTTGCAAAGTCTCCCTCACAGGCGCGGGCAGCGGCTCTGCTCCTCCTCCAATTGGGGCAATGTGCGTACCACGCTGGCAGGCGGCTGGGCCTGCTCTGCCGATCGGTAGGAAGACCACCTACCTTGCAGGCGCGGGCGGCGGCTCTGTCCCTCTGCGGGCCGCTAGGCTTGTTCTGAGGGTGGCCGCAGTTCTGCCTACATTGCAGGCGCAGGCAGTGGCACTGCCCCTCTCCAGGCCTCTGGGGCTGTTCTGCCTGTGGGTCGCAGGTCCGCCTACCTTGCAGGCACGGGGGTGGGCGGCTCTACCCTTCCTCAGGCCACTGGGCCTGTTCTGTCTGTTGGTTGCAGGTCTGGCCTGTTCTGATGGTGGTCACAGTTCTGTCTACCTTGCAGGCGCAGGGGGACGGGGTGGCTCTGCCTCTCAGCAGGCTGCTGCTCCTCTTCTGCAGGTGGGTCGCAGGCCCGCCTACCTTGCAGGAGTGATTGGAAGCTCTGCCCCTCCGCGGGCCACTGGGCCTTTTCTATTGGTGGTCACAGTTCCGCCTACCTGGCAGGCGTGGGGGGTGGGGGGCAGCTCTGCCCCTCAGCAGGCCGCTGGGCCTGCTCTGTGGGTGGTCACTGTTCTGTCTACCTTGCCGGCGCAGGGGGAGGGGGCAGCTCTGCCTTTCAGCTGGCCGCTGCTCCTCTTCTGCCGGTGGGTGGCAGGCCCGCCTACCTTGCAGGAGTGATTGGAAGCTCTGTCCCGCCTCGGGCCACTGGGCCTTTTCTGTCGGTGGTCACAGTTCTGCCTACCTGGCAGGCGCGGGTTTTGGGGGCGTCTCTGCCCCTCAGCAGGCCGCTGGGCCTGCTCTGTGGGTGGTTACATTTCCCTCTACCTTGCCATCGTAGGGTGAGGGGGCGGCTCTGCCTCTCAGCAGGCCGCTGCTCCTCTTCTGCTGGTGGGTCGCAGGCCCGCCTACCTTGCAGGAGTATGATTCCGTTCTTAAAGTCCATTTTCATGCAAAGTTCTTGGTTTCACGTATGTTGAGATTGTGAGGGCCAGAGGGGGAAGGGTAGAGGGGAATAAATGAGAAGAGCGAGAATAGAAAAGTCTCTCAGAAGTCTGTTTTCTTCCAGTAGGTGGAGTTGTGTATTGCTAGCTTGAGTCTCTGTGGTAAGGGTGGTGGAGGTAGCCAGTTTGAGAGGGCTTGAGCTTCTACCTGGAGCCTCCCTACTCTTAGTCTCTGAGTTGGAAACCAGGTACCTGTATAGTTGCTGTTCTGCATTGATAGCTACGCCCCCCCCAAAAAAAAATCTCGTGAGAAAAATCTTGAGTTTTCATAGCTGGAGGTAGGGGAGTTGAAAACCGGCTACCTGAGCAGCCTCAGAACTCAGCTGGTAGCCATGGTGGTCACTGATAGATGGTGAGTAAGGTTTTCCAAGATGCATTCCATCTGTTACCTGTGTAGGGTGTTCTGTGAGGTGGGTGGTTCTGGGGTGACTTTTGGCCATGTCCAGAGCTTGGCCTGGTGACCCACAAGCAAAGCTTCTGTGTTCTGTGCTACCTGTCCTCTGTGCAGAGAGCGCCTGCACAGCCCAGACTTCTGTCTGAGCTGAGAGCGAACCTGCAGCCAAGAGCTCACACAAGGCTGAGATTTCCATCTGAGCTGAGAGAACATGTGCAGCCAAGACCTTTGAGTTCCCACTGAGCCGAGAGCAAGCACACAGCCGAGCCTTCCATCTGCACAGAGAGCTCCAGTGTGGCCCTAGTTTTCTTCAAATTTCTATGATATTGGGCAAGGCAAGTGTGAGGGTTAGGGCTAGGGCTAAGGTTAGGATTAGGCTTACAGCTAGTTTTAGTGCTACATTTGGGGCTAGGTTTGGGGAGGAGGTTTATGGTTAGTGTTAGGACTATGGGTAATGTAATAACTAGGATTATGGTTATGGCTAGTTTTAAGGTTAGGGTTATGGATAGGTCTAGTGTTAGGGAAGGTTTGGCTAGGATAAGGTTTAGAGCTAGGGTTTGTGTTAGGGTAAGGGTCGGTGTGGAGGTTAGCATTGGATTTTCGGTTAGGAGCACAATTTTACTAGGGTTAGTTCTAGGGGTATTGTTAGTCATTGTGTTAGACTAATGGTTATTGTTAGTGCTGGAGCTAGGTTTTTGTTTAGGGCTATGGCTAGAGTTATGGCTATATATAGGATTAAGTTTAGGTCTAGTGTTAATGTTACAATTAGTTTTAGCTATAGGTTTACCCATAGGGCTAGTGTTAGTGTTTGGTTTAGGGTTAGGGTCAGGCTTAGACCTAGGGTTAGTTTTAAGGTCAGAATAAGGGTCAGGTATAGGCTTAGGGTTTGGCTTAGGGTTAGAGATAGAATGAGGCCTAGGGTTAGGACTAGTAATAGAGTTAGGGTTTGGGGTAGACCTAAGGATCAGGGTTAGGACTAGCATAGCGTTAGGATGAGGGATGGCATAGGGTATGAGATAGGGTTAGAGCTAGGGTTAGGGGGTTAGGGTTAGTGTTAGGGTTAGGGTTAAAGCTAGGTTTAGGGTTCAGATTAAGGCTAGGTTTTGTGTTAGGGTTAGGGCTATTGCTAATGTAAGACCTGGCATTACGATTAGGGCTAGTTTTAGGATTAGGGTTAGAGCTAGGTCTAGTGTTCGGGTTAGGTTTAGGGTTAGGGTAATGTTTAGAGCTAAGGTTTGTTTTACAATCAGAGTCAGGGTTATTCTTAGTTGTACAGTTAAGTTTAGGACTCAAATTAGGGCTAGGTTAATGGCTAGGCATAGTGTTAGGGTTTCGTTTAGGTTAAGGTTTAGGATTAGAGCCGTAGCTCAGTTTTGCTTGAATGCTATGTCAATGGTGAGGAATAGTTTTCAAATTAGCATTAGGATTAGGGCTAGTGTTAGGGTGAGGTTTAGGTTTTAGGTTAGGGTTAGATTTAGAGTGAGGGTTAGATCTTCGTTTAGTGCTAGGGCTAATTTTGGGACTAGGGTTAGGGCTAGGCTTTGGGTCATGGTAAGGGATAATGTTAGAACTAAGGCTAGGCCTAGGGCAAGAGTTACAGTTAGTCTTAGGGCTAGGGATATGATTAGATTTAGGTTTAGGGATAAATTAGGTCTAGGATTAGAGCTAGGTTTAGTATTAGGGCTAGGCCTTGGTTTAGGGCTAGGGTTAGAATTCGGGTTAGGGTATGGTATAATATTATAGGTATGTTAAGGGCTAGGGTGAGGGTTCACTTTAGAGTTAGACCTAGTGATAGGGTTAGGGTTCGGGTTAAGTCTAGGTATAGGGCCAGGATTAGGGCTTTTATTAGCATAAGGGTAATATTAGGCCTAGGGGTAATGTTAAGTCTAGGGTTATGGTTAGGGATAGTTTCAGGGTTAGATTTAGGGTTTTTTAGGTTAAGGTTTAGGGTTAGGTCTCAAATTAGGTTAGATTATGTTTAGGGTTACGATAATGGATATGGTTAGATTTAGGGTTCAGGTTAGGTTTATGGTAATGAATACAGTTAGGGTTATGGATAGAGTTAGGGTTATCCTAGGATTAATGTTAGGGTTAGGGTTAAGGTAATAGATGGGATTAGAGCTAGAGTTAGGGCTAGGGTTATGGTTTGGATTAAGGCTAGGGTTAGGATTAGGTTTAGAATGAAGTTAGGGTTAAAGCTAGTGTTAGGGTTAGGGTTAGGGCTAGGTTTTAAATTAGGTTAGGGTTAGGGTAGGGCTATGGCTAATATAAGAAATAGGGTTACCTTTAGGGCTAGTTTTAGGGTTAGGGTTAGGGCTAGGTCTAGTGTTAGGGTTAGGTTATGATTAGAGTGATGATTTGAAATAGGGTTAGTGTTAGGGTCAGAGTCAAGGTCAGTGTTAGTTTTAGGGTTAGGGATAACACTAGAAATAAGGCTAGAGTTATGGGTAGGTGTAAGGTTAGGTTTTGTGTTAGGGTTAGGGCAAGAATTAGGGCTAGGTCTAATGTCAGGTCTGAGGTTACAGTTAGGTTATTGTTAGGGTTAGGGCTATGGCTCAGTTTTGTTTTAGAGCTACAGCTAGGTTTAGAACTAATTTTAGGATTAGTGATAGTGTTAGGGCTAGTGGTAGGGTGAGGTTCAGGCTTAAGATTAGGGTTATATTTAGAGTTACGGTTAGATTTAGGGTTAGGACTTGGGCTAGGTTTAGGGGTTAGGTTAGGGCTTTTGTTAGGGTTATGGTAACAGATAAAGTTAGTACTAGAAATAGGTCTAGGGCAAGAGTTAGAGTCAGTCTAAGGGGTTGGTTTAGAGTTAGGGTTATGATTAGCCCTCAGTTAGGGCTAGAATTAGAGCTAGGGTTAGTGTTAGTGTTAGGGTTAGGGTTAGCATTAGTGTTAGTTTTGGATTAGGGTTAGGGTTAGTGTTAGGGGAAGGGATGTGGTTATAACTAGGTTCAGAACTAGGGCGAGGGTTGAAATTAAGGATTGGGCTAGGGTTAGGGTTCAGGTTAGGATTAAGGCTAGGTTTAGGGCTCGGATGAGGGCTTGGGTTTGTGTTACATTTAGGGCGAGAATTAGGTCTATGGCTAATGTCAGTTTGGGTTACTCTTAGGGTCAATGTTAAGGTTAGGTTTATGGCTGGGTCTATTGTAAGGGTTAGGTTTCGGGAAAGGGTCTGGTTTAAACCTAGTTGTATTGTTAGAGTAAGTGTCTTGTTTAGGGTTTGGTTTAGGTTATGGTTTAGGTTTAGGGCTTGATTTAGCATTAGGGTTAGTGATTGGGTTAGAGTAATTAATAGGTTAGTTTTAGTGTTCAGGTTAGTTTTAGGAAATGGATAGATTTAGTGTTAGAGATAGGTTTAGAGTTAGGCCTAAGGTTAGCATTTGGATTTTATTGTTGGTTGTTCAAAACATTACATAGTTCTTGACATATCATATTTCACACGTTTTATTCAGGTGCGTTATGAACTCCCATTTTTACCCCTTATACAGATTGCAGAATCACATCAGTTACACGTCCACTGTTTTACATTTTGCCATACTAGTGTCTATAGTATTCTGCTGCAATAGACACTAGAGAGAAGATGGGAGGGGAGAGGAGGGGAGGGGGGATAGTAGAGGATAGGAAAGGCAGCAGAATAGGGTTAGCATTTGGATTAGGCTTATGCTTAGGGTAATGGACAGGTTTAGGGCTAGGGTTATGGTTAGGATTAGGGCTAGGGTTAGGGTTAGAGTTAAGCCTAGGGTTAGTGTTAGGGTTAGGTTTAGGGTAAGTGTTAGGGTTTGAGCTATGTTTAGGACTAGGGCAATGGTTAGGTTTAGTGTGACATCTAGGTTTAGGGTTAGGATTAAGTTTAGAGATAGGTTTAGCTTTAGGGTTAGGATTATGTTTAGCGTAATGGATAGAGTTAGAACTAGGGTTTTGCCTTGGTTATAGTTAGGATTAGGACTAGGCTTAGAGTTAGGTCTAGATTAATATTTGGGCATGGTTAGTGTTTGAGCTAGGGTTAGGGTTAAGGCAACGGTTAGGTTTAGGGTTAGGTCTAGGGTTAGGTTTAGGGTTACACTTAGAGCTAGGCTTTGTGTGAGGTTTGGGGCTAACATTAGGGCTATATGTAATGTAAGACCTAGAGTTAGGGTTATGGCTAGTTCTATTGTTAGTGTTATGGATAGATTTTGGGTTAGCATAATTTTTAGAGCTAGGATTTGTTTTACAGAAAGGGACACTTTTGGGGTTAGGGTTATGGCCAGAATGAGGACTAGGTTTAAGTCTAGAAGTAGAGGTAGTCTTTGGGTTAGGTTAAGGGTTATTGTGAGGGCTAAGACTAGGTTTTTGTTTAGGTCTAGAACTAGAATTATGTATAGATTTAGGATTAGGTTTTTGCCTAGATAGAGTGTTAGGGTTAGTTTTAGGTATAGGGTTACCCATAGGGCTAGTGTTAGGGTTCAGTTTAGGGTTAGGGTCAGGTTTAATCCTAGGGTTAGAGTTAGGGTCAGATTAAGGGTCAGGATTAGGGTTAGGATTTGGGTTAATGTTAGAGTTAGAATTAGGGCTAGGGTTAGTGCTAGTAATAGTGTTATGGCTTGGGGTAGGCTAAGGATTTGGGTTAGGAGTAGGGTAGCATTAGGGTGAAGGTTTCCCTTAGGGTAAGGAATAGGTTTAGAGCTAGGTTTATGTCTAGGTCTAGGTTTTGTTTAGGGTTAGGTTTAAAGCTAGGTTTAGGTCTCAGATTAGAGCTTGCTTTTCTGTTAGTACAGGGCTATGGCTAATGTAAGAACTGGTGTTACGATTAGAGATAGTTTTAGGGTTAGAGGTAGGGCTAGGTCTAGTGTTCGGGTTAAGTTTAGTGTTAGTGTGATGTTTAGAGCTAGGGTTATTTTTAGGGTCTGAGTCAGGGTCAGAGTAAGTTCTAGAGTTAGGGTTAGGACTCAAATTATGGCTGTGGTTAAGGTAGATATAATCTTAGGGTTTTAGTTTAGGTTAAGAATTAGCATTAAGCCTATGACACGGATTTGTTTGAGTGCTAGTTCTAGGGTCAGGGCTAGTTTTCCAATTAGCATTAGGGTTAGGGCTAGTGTTAGGGTGAGGTTTAGACTAAGCATTAGGATATGATTGAGGTTAGAGTTAGGTCTAGGTTTAGGGCTAGGGCAAAAGTAGGAATGGGGTTGGGTTAGGTTTAGGTTTAGGGTTTGTGTTATGGTGAGGGATAGATTTAGAACTAGGGTTAATGCTAGGGTGAGAGGTAGGGTTAGGTTTACAGTTAGGGTTAGGTTTAGGACTAAATTTGTGCAAGGATTAGCACTAGGGTTAGTGTTAGGGCTAGGCCTATGTTTAGGGTTAGGGTAAGGGTTTGGATTAGTGTAAGATATGATGATATAGCTAGGTTTAGGGCAAGGTACAAAATAGGGTTAGGGCTAGGGTTAGTGTTAGGGTTAGTATGAAGGCTAGGTTTAGGGCTGGGATTAGTGCTTGGTTTAGGACTAGGATTAGGGTTTAGTTTTGTGTTAGGGTTAGGGTTGGAATTAGTGCTATGCCTAATGTCAGGTCTAGGTTTATGGTTACGTTTAGTTTTAGGGTTCAGTTTATGGCTAGTTCTAGTGTAAGGTTTAGGTTGAGGGTTAGGGTCAGGTAGAGAGACAGAGTTATTATTAGGGTCACTGTCATGATTAAGGTTTGAGAAAGGTTAAGGTTTAGGATCAGGGCTTTCATTAGCATTAGGGTAATTATTAAGGTTAGGGTAATGTTTATACTTAGTTTTAATTTCAGGTTAGGTTTAGGGTAATGGAAAAAGTTAGGGTTTGAGATAGGATTAGGGTTATCCTAAAATTAGCATTAGGGTTAGGGTTATGGTTAGGGTATGGATAGGGTTAGAGCTAGGGTTAGAGCTAGGGTTAGGGCTAGGATTATGGTTAGGATTAAGACTAGGGTTAGGTTTAGGGTTAGGGCAAGTTTTAGTGTTAGGTTTAGGTTTATGGTAATGGTTAGGGCTCTGGTTATGTTTAGGATTAAAACAGGTGTAGGTCTCAGATTAGTGCTAGGTTTTGGGTTAGGTTAGGTCTAGGATTAGGGCTACAACTAACCTAAGAACTAGGGTTGTGATTAGGGCTACTTTTAGGGTTAGGGTAGGGGTAGGTTTAGTTTTAGAGTTAGGTATAATTTTAGGGTGATCTGAGAGGTATAGTTAGTGTTAGGGTCAGAATTAGGGTCAAGGTTGGGTTTTGGTTTAAGTTAAGGGTTAGAGTTAGGGCTATAGCTCGATTTTTTTAAGGCTGGAAGTAGGTTAGAGCTAGTTTTAGGATTAGAGTTATTGTTAGGGCTAGATTTAGTGTGAGGTTTAGGTTTAGGATTGGGGTTAGTTATAGAGTTATGGTTAGATCTAGGGTTACTGGTAGGGCTAGGTTTAGGGCTAAGGGTAGAGCAAGTGTTGGGGTTATGCTAAGGGATAGGGTTAGAACTAGGAATAGGGCTAGGGCGATAGTTATACTTAGTATTAGTGCTAGTGTTAGGATTAGGGTTAGGGCTAAATTAGGGCTAGGATCAGGTCTAGGATTAGTGTAAGGGTTAAATCTAGGGTTAGAGTTAGGGTTAGATTTAGGGGAAGGGTTGAGGTTATATCTAGGTTCAGATATAGGGTGAGGGATAAAATTAGGGATAGGGCTAGAGTTAGGGTTTGGGTTAGGATCAAGACTAGGTTTAGGGCTAGAATGAGGGCTAGCATTTGTGTTAGGGTTATGGCAAGAATTAGGGCTAGGTATAATATCAGGTCTAGAGTTACAGTTAGGGATAGGATTAGGGTAATGTTTATGGCTAGGTCTATATTCAGTTAGGTTTAGGGTAAGGTTCAGGTTTAGACCTAGAGGTATTATAATGGTCAGGTAAGGTTTTGGGTTTGGATTAGTATGAGATTTAGGGTTAGCACTCAAATTAGCATTAGGGTTAGAGTTAGGGTTAGTGTAAGGGATAGGGTTAGGTTTTGTCTTCAGGTTAGGTTTAGGGTTCATATTAGGTTTAGGTTAATGGATAGGGTTAGGGTTAGGCCTAGGGTTAGCATTAGGTTTATGGTTATTGTTTGGGTAATTGATTGATTTAGAGCTATGGTTAGGGCTAGGATTATGTTTAGGATTAGGGCTAGAGTTAGGGTTAGGGTTATGGTTAAGGCTAGGGTTAGGGTTAGGGTTAAGATTAGGATATGGGTTAAGGTTTAAGCTAGGGTTAGTGCTAAGGCTAGAGTTAGGTTTAGGTCTAGGTCAAGGGTTAGGGTTAGTATTAGGGTTAGGGCTACGGTTAGGGTTAGTATTAGGCTTAGTGTTTTCCTACCGGTAGGTTAAGGGTAAGGCTCATGGATTTAGTAAGTGTTAGGGCTAGGTTGAGGGTTCAGGTTAGAATCAGAGCTAGGGATAAAGGTTGATATAAGGTTATTAGAGCCAGGTTAGTATTAGGTTTAGGGTTATGGTTAGGGTAATAGATAGAATCAGAACTAGGGTTTGGGCTATGGTTGCGGTTAGGATTAGGGCTAGGATTAGGGTTAGGGTTTGGGCTAGGGTTTGTTTACCATAAGGATTAGGGTTTGAGATAGAGTTAGAGCAAAGGATAAGTTTTGGGTTAGGTTCAGCATTAGGTCTAGGGATAAGATTATGGTAGGTTTAGGTTTAGGGTTAGGGTTAGCTCTACGTTTATCATTAGGGTTAAGATAAGGGTTAGGATAATGGATATGGTTATATGTAAGTTTAAGTTTAGGCTTATGGTTAGATTTAGTTTTAGGGTTAAAGTTAAGGTATGGGTAGGTTTAGGTTTCTATTACAAGATAGGGTTTAAGCTAGAGTTAGGGCTATGACAAGTGTTAGGTTTAGTGTTAGGTCTAGGGTTATTTTTCTGGTTAGGGTTTGGGTTAGGGTTAGTGTTATGGCTAGGGTTATCAATAGGGTTAGGGTTAGGGTTAGGGTAATGTTTATGTTCAGAGCTAGTTTTAGGGATAGGGTTAAGTTTAGGGTTAGGAATAGGGTTAGTGTTAGAGTTAGGGATAAGTCTAAGTTTATATTTATG
Organism: Marmota flaviventris; assembly: GCF_047511675.1. Classification (NCBI taxonomy): domain Eukaryota; kingdom Metazoa; phylum Chordata; class Mammalia; order Rodentia; family Sciuridae; genus Marmota; species Marmota flaviventris. The sequence continues at coordinate 459,062 of NW_027288411.1, read as the reverse complement.
GCAAGATTTAGGCATTGAGTAAATTTAGGACTAAGGCTACAGTTAGGGTTAGGATTCGGGCTATTGTTAGGGTGAGTGTTACACATAGGGCTAGGTTTAGGCCTAGGATTCACTCTAGGTTTTGTATTAGGTTAAGATGTAGGGTTAGGGCTATGGTAATGTAAGAGCTAGGATTATGATTAGGGCTACTTGGAGTTTTAGGGTTATGGCTAGGTCTAGTGTTAGGTTTAGATTTTCAGTTAGGGTCAGGTTTAGACTTAGCTTAGTGTTAAATGCAGGGTCCATGTTCAGGTTAATGTTAGGGTTAAGGTTAAAGACAGAATTAGGACTAAGTTTATGTCTAGGGGTAGGGTTAGACTTTGCATTAGGTTAAGGCTTATTTTTAGGGCTAGACTTAGGTTTTTGTTTAGGCCTAGGGCTAGAGTTAAGGCTACATTTAGGATTAAGTTTAGGTCTAGGACTTGGGGTAGAGTCAGGTTTAGTATAAGTTTACTGGTAAGGCTAGTGTTAAGGTTTGGTCTAGGGTTAGAATCAGATTTATAGCTAGGGTTAGTGTTATGGTCATAATAAGGGTCAGGGTTAGCGTTAGGGTTTGGGATATGTTAGAGCTCGAATGAGGGCTAGGTTTTGGACTACTAAAAGGGTTAGGGTTTTGATTAGCCTAAGGATTAGGGATAGGTCTAGGGTTACCATTAGGGTTAGGGTTTTGCTTAGGTTTAGGGATAGAGTTAGAGCTAGTGTTAGGGGTAGGGTTAGGATTAGGGTTAGTGTTAAAGCTAGGTTTACGGCTCAGATTATGGCTAGATTTATGTTAGCATTAGGGCTAGGGTTAGGGCAATGAATAATGTATGAATCAGGATTACAATTTAGTTAGATTTAGGGTTAGTGTTTACGATTAGTGTTTGGTTATGGTTAGGTTATGGTTAGGTTTAAGGTTAGGGTGAATTTAGAGCTAGGGTTATTGTTAGGTAGGAGTCAGGGACAGGGTTAGTTTTAGAATTAGGACTCAAATTAGGGCTAGGATTACTGTTAGGGTTTGGTTTAAGGTAAGAGTGGTGTTTAAGAGCTAGGGTGAGTGTTAGGGTATAATTCAGGGTCAGGGTTAGTTTTAATATTAGGGTTAGGACTCGAATTAGGGCTAGGATTTGTTCTAGGTGTAATTTAGGGTTTGTTGTAAGTTAAGGTTTAGGGTTATGTCTATTGCTCGGTTTTGTTTGAGTTCCAGGGTTAGGGTTAGCACTAGTTTTATGATGAGTATTCAGGTTAGGTCAACTGTTAGTGTTAGGCTTAGACTTATGGTTACAGTTATATTTAGAGTTAGGCTTAGATCTAGGGTTAGGCTAGGACTAAGGATAGGGCAAGGTTTAGGGCTAAGGTTAGGGCTAGGTTTAGAGTTACAGTAAGGGATAGTGTTAGAACTAGGAATAGGGCTAGTGTGAGAGTTAGAGTTTGTCTTAGGGCTAGGATTAGGGTTAGGATTTGGATAAGGGTTAAGTTAAGGCCAGGATTAGGGCTAGAGTTAGTGTTCAGTTTAGGCCTAGTGATAGAGTTATGGTTAGGTTTATGTTTAGGATAAGGGATGATGTTATAGCTAGGTTTAGAGGTAGGGTGAGGGCTAGAGTAGGCATAGGGATAGGTGTAGAGTTAGGGTTATGATTAAGGCTAGGATTAGGGCTAGGGCTAATATCAGGTCTAGGGTTATGGTTAAAAATAATTTTAGGGTTAAGTTTAGGTCTACATCTAATGTAAGGGTTAGGCATAGGCTAAGGTTCAGGTTTAGAGCTAGGGGAAATTTTAAGGTTAGGGTCAAGGTTAAGTTTTTGTTGAAGTTAGGATTTAGGTTTAGGGCTCAAATTAGCATTAGGGTTAGAGGTAGGGTAATGACAGGGTTTAGTTTAGGGCTCAGGTTAGGTTTAGGGTAATTGATAGGGTTACCATTAGCAATAGGGTTAGGGTTAGGCTTAGGGTTAGCATTAGGGTAAGAGTTATGGTTATGGTAGTGGGTCAAATTAGAGCTTAGGTTAGAACTAGGGTTAATGTTAGGAATAGATCTTGAGTTATGGTTAGGATTAGGTTTAGAACTAGGGTTAGGTTTAGGGTTATGGTTAGTGTAAGTGTTCGGTTTTCAGCTAGAATTATGGCTAGGGAGAGGGTTAGTTTTAGGGTTAGGTCTATTGATAGGATTATGGTAGAGTTAGTGTTAGGGTTAGGGTTAGGGCTAGGGTTATCATTAAGGTTAGGTTTAGGGTTAGGGTAATGGATACAGTTAGATATAGGGTTAGGGTTAGGGTTAGATTTTGGTTTAGGGTTAGGATTAGGGCTATGTTTATGTTTAGGTTTATGGTTAGGATTAGGGCTATGTTTATGTTTAAGTTTATGGTTAGGTTTAGTGTTTGAGTTAGGGTTAGGGCTATGCTGTTAAATTTAGGATTGTGTCTAGGGTAAATTTTCCAATAGTTTATCCTAATACTAGACCTAGTCCTAACCCTAATCCTATAACTAGCCCAAATCGTAACTCTAGTCCATACATTGGCTGTAACTTTAACCCTAGCTCTAACTCTAACCTAAACCTAGCTCTAAACTGAGAGCTAACCTTAGCTTTAATTCTTACACTAACACTAACACTAACCCTAACCCTATACATAGCCCTAACCCTAGCTCTAACCCTATCCCTTACCCTAAGTTAACCCTAACCTAATGCTAACACTAGTCTTAACCTTAATCCTTAATTTAACTCAAAGCCTAAACCTATTAGTAGTCCTAACCTTAGCCCTCATTCTAGCTCTAACCATAACCCAAACCTGACATTTATTCTGACCCTAACAGTAACCATAGGTCTAAACCTGACCTAACTTTAAAGCGAATCCTAACACTAGCACTAGAAATAAACCTATACATGAACCTAACCCTAACACTAGCCCTAACCCTAACCTTAACCCTACTACAAATCCTATCCCTTACCCTAAGCCAAACCCTAAACTTAATGCTAACTCTAGTCCTAACCCTAATCCTTAGCTTAACACAAATCCTAACTTTATTACTAGTCCTAATACTAGCCATCATTCTAGTTATAACCATTACCATAACACTAACCCTAGCCCTGATCCTAACCATAAACCAAACTCTCACATTAGCCCTACCTGTAAACCTATACCTAAACCTAATGCTAACACTAGCCCTAGACATAAACTTAATCATAAATCTAGCCATCTCTCACCCACGACTGATACAAAAACCTAGCCCTGGTCCTAATGATAACCCTTAACCTAACCCAAACACTAACCCTACATCTAGACCTAGCCAATCCTAATTTAAGCTCTATCCCTAACCCTATTCCTAATCCAAATACAGACCCTGACACTAACACCAATTAGCTTTAAAACTGATCGTAACCAAAACAGAAACCTAACACTAGACATAGCCATAACTCTAACCATAACCCTAGTTCTTATATACCCATAGCCCTAACCCTAGCTCTAAATCTAACACAAAATCTAGCCCTAATCCCTGACCTAAACCTAGCCCTAAGCATAACCCTAACACTAATCATATCCCTCACACTAATCCTAACCCTCCACTTAGACCTAAACCTAGCTAAATCCCTAACCCTAACTCTAAACATAAGCCTTGCCCTATCCCTAAACCTAACGCTAACCCTAGCCCTAATCATAATGTTAACACTAACCCTAATACTATCTCTATAATTATCCATTACAATAAACCTAACCCTAATCCAAATGATAACCCTAGCTCTAACTCTAACTGTAAACCTAATCCTAGACCTAACCCTAAACCTAACCCTCATCATAGCCCTAACCATAGATCAAATCTTAAACTATACTCTAACTAACCCTAGCCCAAACCCTAACACTAACCAAAAACCTAAAACTAATCCTAACCCTAACTTGACATCTATTCCTATCCATTAACCTAACTCTAAAGGTAACCTTAGCCCTAACCCTAACTCTAACCCTAATCTTAACTGTAAATCTAACCCTAGACATAACACTAAACCTAAATTTCACCCTAGCACTAACCCTAGTTCAAAACCTAATCTATATCCTAAACCTAACCCAAAAACTAACCCTCGCCCTAGCCCTAACCCTAACCCTAACTCTAGCCCTAATCCTAACCAAAACGCTAGCCCACACCCTAGCTCTAATGCTATCCATTACCCTAAAAATAATCATAACACAAATGCTAACCCTAGGCCTAACCCTAACCATATAACGAACCCTAACCATACCCATTATCTTAATCTTAACCTGAATCCTAAATTTAAACCTATCCATTACCCTAAACCTAACTCTAACCCAACCCTAATTTGAGCCATACCCTAAAACTTAACCTAACCCATAACTGAAACCTGAAGTTGATCTTAAAAAAAACTCCTAATTCTAAACTTGATCCGTACCCTAAAACTAACCCTTATAAAAGACCTAGCCATGAAACTAACCCTATAACTACCCCTAGCCATAACCCTAAACCTCACTTTATCCCTATCCCTAAAAATTGTGCTAAACCAAAAAAAACTGTAGCTCTCATCCTAACACCAAATCTATCCTTAATCCTAATCCAATCCTATCGCTATCCCTAAACCTAATTCTAATCATCTCTCTAGCCCTAAACCTAGCTATAACCCCATCTCTTCCCCTAAACCTAACCTTAAACATAGCCCTAAAATTAGGCCTAACCGTAACACTAATCCTAGACCTATTCCTAGGCCTAGTTTAGCCCTAACCCTAATCCTAACCCTAGCCTTAAGATTAAATCTAATTCTTGCCTGACCCTATTTCTAGTTCTAACCCTATCCCTTACCATAACCTTAGCCTTAGTCCTAAAACATAACCAAGCTATAGCACTAACCCTAATACTTAACTTAAACCAAATCCTAACCCTACATCTAGTCCTAAACCTACCCCTGATTCAAGTCCTATCCCTAACCTAAAACTAACCCTAACCTAACACTAATTGTAGCTCAAAACATCACCCTAAACTTAAACCTAATCCTAAAACTAGACTTAGTCCTAATTGTAACCCTAAAATTAGCCCCAATCATAACCCTAGTTCTTACATTAGCCATATCACTAACACTAGCCCTATCAAAACCCAAAACCTAGCCCTAATCTGAGCCCAAACACTAGCTTTACCCCCATCTCTAACCCTAAATGTAGATCTAACACTTACCCTAAACCTAATCATAACTTATTTCCTTACGCTAAACCTAAACCTAACCCTAACAAAAACCCTAGACCTAACCCTAGATCTAACGCTATCCAATACTCTAACCCGAACCCTAACCCCAATTCTAACCCTCAGCCTCACCCTAACACATTCCCTAACCCTAACCTATCCATTATCCTAAACATAACCCTAACCCTAAAGCTAACCTAATACTAGACCTAGACGTAACAATAACCCTAAAACTAGTCCCAATTGTAACCCTAGTTCTTACATTAGCCATAGACCTAAAGATAACACCAAACCTAGCCCTAATCTGAGCCGAAACACCAGCTTTACCCCCATCTCTAACCCTAAATGTAGATCTAACACTTACCCTAAACCTAATCATAACTTAATTCCTTAAGCTAAACCTAAAACTAACCCTAATAAAAACCCTAGACCTAACCCTAGATCTAACCCTATCCAATACTCTAACCCGAACCCTAACCCCAATTCTAACCCTCAGCCTCACCCTAACACATTCCCTAACCCTAACCTATCCATTATCCTAAACATAACCCTAACCCTAAAGCTAACCTAATACTAGACCTAGACGTAACAATAACCCTAAAACTAGCCCCAATTGTAACCCTAGTTCTTACATTAGCCATAGACCTAAAGATAACACCAAACCTAGCCCTAATCTGAGCCCTAACATACCCTTAACTGTAACCCTAGCCCTACCCCTAACCCTGACCCTAAGCCTAGCCCTAACCTTAGCCCTAACCCTAGCACTAACCCTGTCCCTTAACCTAAGCCAAACTCTAACCCTAAAGCTACCTAGTTTTAACCTCATCCCTATCCTAACCCAAAACCTAACTCGATTGCTAGTCCAAACACTAGCTCTCAATCTAGCTCTATCCCTATCCAAAACCCTAAATCTAACCCTGACCCTTATTCGGACCCTAATACAAACCATAGGTCTAAACTTGATCCTAACCCAACTGACCCCTAACATTGGTGCTACCTGTAACCCTATACCTATACCTTACCCTAACACTAGACCAAGATCTACACCTAATCCTTCATCTAGTGATAACTCTAGCCATAGCCCTAAACAAAAACCTAGCCCAAAGCCCTAACAACAACCCTTATCGTAACCCAAACACTAACTCTAACCCTAGACCTAACCCTAGTCCTAATGCTGGATCTAATCATAAACCTAACCCTAACCAAAACACTAACCCTTACCCTAACACAAACCCTAGCTCGAAACCTTTTTCTAACAGAAAACCTAACCCTTACCTAGGCCTAGCCACATCACTAACGCTAAAACTAGCCATAACCATAAGCCAAAGCCTACTTCTAACTCTATACATTACCCTAACCATAACCATAATTTTAATGCTAACCCTAGCCCTAACCCTAACTCTGACTTTAACCCTAAACCTTGTCCTAGTGCAAATCTTAGCTCAATCCCAAATCCTTAAATATAACCTAATGCTAACACTAACCCTTGGCCTAAACTTAACCCTAAACTTAACCCTAGCCCTAATCCTAACCTTAACCCTAGCCGTAACTCTAGCTCTAACCCTACCCATTACTCTTACCCTAATCCTTACCCTATCCATTACCCTAACCCTAACTCTAACATTAATGCTAATTTGAGCCCTAAACCTAAACCTTATCCTAACCCAAACCCGAAGCCTGACCATGACCCTAATAGTACACCTAGCTCTCAACCTGACCCTTCCCCTAAATGCAACACTTAAAGTAGACCTAGCCATAAACCTAACCCCTACACTCTCCCTAAATGTAAACCTAGACCTGACATGAGCCATAACCCTAATTCTTGCCCTAAAGCTAACACAAAACCTATCCCTAATCCTAGTGTTAAACCTAGCCTTAATCGTAACCCAAACCATAACCCTAGCCCTAACACTAAAGCTAATCATAAAACTAGCCCTAACCCTAACCATAGCACTAAAACAAAACTGAGCAACAGGCCTAACACTAAACCGTAACTTAAACCAAACACTAGAACTACACCTAGAACTAACCCTAGCCTTAATTCAAGACATAATCCTAACCTTAAAAATAACCCAGAACCGGACTCATATCCTAACACTCACCCTAGCTCTAAACAGCACCCTAAACTTACACCAAACCCTAAGAGTAAACCTATCCCTAATTCGAGTCCTAACCCTAACTGTAAAACTAACCCCGACCTGACTCATATCCTAACACTATCTCTAGCTATAAATATCAATCTAACTTTAAACCTAAAGCTAACACTGACCTATCCCTAACCTAACCCTAAAACTAACCCTAATTGTAACCCTAGTTCTTATATTTGTCATTGCCCTAACCCTAGCCTTAAACCTCACACAAAAACTAGCCCTAATCTGAGTGTAGCTAAAACTAGCTTTAACCCTAACCAAAACCATAACCCTAGCCCTAAACCTATGTCTAACCCTATCCATTACCCTAAGCAAAACCCTAACCTTAATGGTAACCCTTGACCTATTCCTAATTCTTAGCCTGAACAAATATTAACCCTATTAATAGTCCGAACCCTAGATCTAATTCTAGCTCTAACCCTATCCAAAACCCTGAACCTAACCCTGACCCTTATTCTGACCATAACACAAACCAGAGGTCTAAACCTGACCGTAACCCTAAACCAAACCCTAACACTAGCCCTACTGGTAAACATATAACTAAACCTAAACCTACCATTATCCCTAGATCTAAACCTAATTCAAAATCTACCCTTAAGTTTAGCTCTAGACCTAAACAAAAACCTAGCCTTAGCCCTCACAATAACCCTTAAACTAACCAAAACAGTACCTCTAACTCTAGACCTAAGCCTAGTCTAATTCTGGCCATAACCCTAACCCAAACACTGTCCCTTTCTATAACACAAATCCTAGCTCTAAATTTTATGCTAACCCAAAATCTAGCCATAACCCTAACAATAAACCTAGCCATAATCCTAACTCTAGGCCTCACATTACATATAGCCCTAATGTTAGCCCCAAACCTCACACAAAACCTAGTTCTAAGCATAACCTGAACCCTAGCCCTAGACCTAACCCTAACCCTAACCCTGTCTTGATGCTAATCCTAGCTAAAATCCTATCCCTTGCCCAAATATAATCTAGACCTAACCTTAACCCTAACCCTAACCTTAACCCTAACCCTAGTCTTTATCCTAACCATAACCAAGGCCAAACCCTGGTTCTAACTCTATCCATTACTCTAAACATAATCTAAGCCTAATGATAAACTTAGCTCTAAACTTAACCCTAGCCCTAAACCTAGATTTCACATTAACCCTAACCATTGCCCTAGCCCTAAACATAGCTCAAACCCTAACACTTACCCTAAACCTAACCATAACACTAAACCTAGGCTTAACCCTAACCCTAACCCTAGCCCTAATCCTAACCATAACCCTAGCTTTAAACCTATCCATTAACCTAAACATAAGCCTAATCCAAATTCTAACCCTAGGCCTAACTCTAAACCTATCTTTAACACTAACGCTATCTATTTCCTAAAACTAACCTGAACACTAAACCTAACCATATTAGTTACTCTAACCCAATCCCTAAACCTAATGCTAACCCAAGCCCTAAACCTAAACCAAACCCTAAACAAGACACTTACCATAACAATACACCTAGCTTTAAACCGGACCCTTTCCCGAAACCTAACCCTTACAATATACCTAACTACCAACCTAACCTCAACACTATCCCTAAGTGTAACCTGAACTGACATTAGCCATAGACCTAATTCTCGCCCTAAACCTAACACAAACCCAAGCCCTCAGCCTAGCCCTAAACCTAGCCTTCATCCTAACCTGAAACCTAACCCTACACCAATTCCTAATTTCAACCCTCGCCCTAGTTCTGAACCTAGGTATACCCACATCCCTTCCCCTAACCCTAACGCTAATCCTAATCCAACAATAACACTAATGCTAACCCTAACCCTAACACTAACACTAACCCTAGCTCTAATCCTAGCCCTAATTTAGGGCTAATCGTAACCCTAACTCTAACCCTACCCCTAAGACTAACTCTAGGTCTTGCCCTAGACCTATTTCTGGTACTAACTCTATCTGTTACCATAACCCTAACACTAGCCCTAACCTAACCCCTAAACCTAGCCCAAGTCCTAACCCTAGATCTAAACATAACTCTAAATATAACCATAAACCTAAGCCTGAAACTCACCCTACCACTAGCCCTAACACTATCGCTAATCCTAAAACTGGTTCTAAATCTAGCTGTAACTCTAAAACAAAACTGAGCCCTAGCCCTAACCCTAACACTAACCTAACTGTAACCTCAGACCAGACATTAGACCTAGCCCTAATTCTTGCCCTAACCCTAACAGAAAACCTAACTCTACACCTACCGATAACTCTAGCCTTATTTCTAGTGTTATCCCTAACCCTAAAACTAAACTGACATTGACTCTGACCCTAACACTAGCCATATTTCAAATCATCACTCTAATCATAACCTAACCCTAACACTAGTCCTAGCCCTAACTCTAACCCTAAAACTAGCCCTAATCATAACTGTAGTTCTTATATTAGCCATAGCCCTACCCTAACCCTAACATAACCTAAAACCTAGCCCTAACCCTAACCCCAACACCAGCTTTAACCCTAACCTAACTCTAAACCTAATCCTAACCCTAGCCTTAATCCTAACCATAACCCTAGCCCTAACTCTAGCTCTGAACCTCTCAATTACCTTAACCCTAACCCTAACCCTAATACTAATCCTAGGATAACCCTAACTCTATCCATAACCCAAACACTATTCATTACCATAAACCTAACCTTAACCCTAAACCTAACCATATCCATTAACCTAACCCTAAACATAATCCTAACCTAATTTGAGCCCTAACCCTAAACCTTAACCTAAACAAACCATAACCGTTATTCTGACCCTAATAATACCCCTATCTCCAAAAGTGACCCTAACCTTCAACCTAAACTTTACACTATGCATAGCCATAAATCTAGTCCTGAAACTATCCCTAAACGTAACCCTAGACCTAAGATTAGTAATAACCCTAATGTTAGCCCTTATGCTAAAAAAAAAAAAAAAAAAAAAAAAAAAAATACCTTAATCATGGCCCAAAACCTAGCCTTAATCCGAACCCTAACCCTATCACTTGGCCTAACCCTAAAGTGAAGCCTCACCCTAGCCCTTAACCTACCTATAATATTATACCATACCCTAACCCGAATTCTAACCCTAGCCCTAAACCAAGGCCTATCCCTAATACTAAACCTAGCTCTAATCCTAGACCTAATATATCCCTAACCCTAAATCTAATCATATCCCTAGCCCTAAGACTAACTCTAACTCTTGCCCTAGGCCTAGCCCTAGTTCTAAGATTATCCCTTACCATGACCCAAAGCCTTGCCCTAACCCTAGCCCCAAAATTAGCCCTAGCCCTATACCGAGATGTAACCCTCACTCTAAGTCTAACCCTAACCTAAAACCTAAACCTCACCCTAACACTAGCCCTAATCCTAATGCTAATTTGAAAACTATCCCTCACCATAGCCATAGCATTCAAGCAAAACTGAGCTACAGCTCTAATCTAATCCTAAACTTTAACCTAAACCAAAACCTAACACTTTGCCTAGCCATTACCCTAGCCCTAATTTGAGTCCTAAACCTAACCGTACAACTAAGAATGACCCTGACTCTGAACCTAAAACTAACCTTAGCTCTAAACATCACCTTTACCCTAAACCTAACCCGAACACTAAACCTAGCACTAACCTTAATCCTAAAACTAGCCCTAATCATAATGCCAGGTCTTACATTAGCAATAGCCCCAACCCTAACACGAAACCTAGCCTTAATCTGAGTCCTAACCCTAGTTTTAACCCTAAACCTAGCCCTAGCTCTAACCCTATCCCTTACCCTATTCCAACCCTCATCCTAACTACCCTAGTCCTAACCCTAATCCTTAGCCTAATCCAAACCCTAACTCTATTACTAGTCCTAACCCTAGGCCTCATTCTATCTCTAACCCTAACCCAAACCCTAAGCCTATACCTGACCCTTATTCTGATCCTAACACTAACCCTAGGTCTAAGCCTGACCCTAACCTTAAACAAAACACTATCACTAGCCCGATGGGTAAACCTATACCTAAACCTAACCGTGACATTAACCCTAGACCTAAACTTAATCCTAAATATAGCCATAAATCAAGCCATAGCCCTAAACATAAACCTAGCTCCAGCACTAACAATAATCATTAGTCTAATGCAATGACTAAAAATACCCCAGAACTAACCCGAGTAACATTGTGCTCCTAACCGTAATTCCAATGTAACCTGAACACTGACCCTTACCCTAACACAAACCCTAGCTCTAAACCTTATCCTAACCAAAAACATACCGTAACACTAGACCTATCCATAACCCTAACCTGAAAACCAGCCATTACCATAATCCTAGTTCTTACATTACCCATAGTCCTAACACTAGCCATAAACCTCCTCCCAAAACCTAGCCCTAAATGTAGCACTAAAACTAGCTATAAGCCTAATCCTAACCTTAGCCCTACCCCTAACCCTCACACTTGCCTAGCCCTAAACTTAGCTCAAACTCTTACCCTAAATGTAACCCTAACCCTAACCCTAACCCTTGCCCTAATCTTAACTGTAACCATAGCACAAATCCTACCTCAATATCCTTAAATATAAACCTAACCCTAATGCTAACCCTATCCCTAACTCTAACCCTAATTCTAACTATAGCCCTGACTGTAACCCTAAAACTCACCCTAGCCCTAGCCATAAACACTTAATGTAAACCTAACCCTAACACTAACCCTAGGCCTAACCCTAACCCTAGTCCTAATCCTAACTTTAATCCAATCCCTAACACTAGCACTAACTCTATCCATTACCCTACACATAAGCCTATCCCAAATGCTAACCCTAGGCCTAAACCTAGCACTAAACCTAAAACTAACCCTATACATTACTCTATACCTAATCTGAACCCCAAAACTAATCCTATTCATTACTCTAACCCTAACCCTAATGCTAATTTGAGCCCTAACACAAATCCTTAACCTAAAGTAAACCCTAACCTGCAATTTGACCCTAAAAATACACCCAGCTCTAAACCTGACCCTTACCCTAAATCCAACACTTACACTAGACCTAGCCATAAACCTAACCCTAACCATGAACCTAGACCTGACATTAGTCCTAGCCCTAATTGTAGTCCTTACCCTAACACAAACCTAGCCCTCATCCTAGCCCTAAACCTAGCCTTAATCCTAATCCAAAGCCTCACCCTGGCTCTATCCCTAATTTTAACACTCGACCGAGCCCTGAACCTAACTATAAGCCCATCACATCCCTTAAAACTAACCCTAACCCTAACAATTACACAAACCCTAACCCTAGCCTTAACCATAGGCCTAACACTAACACTAACTCTAATGCTAATCCTAGCCCTAATTTAGCCCTAACCCTAACCCTTCCCCTAACCCTAGTCCTAAGACTAACTCACTCTCACCCTAGCCCTATTTTTATTTCTAACCCTGTTACCTTAGCCCTAAAAGTAGCCCTCATCATAGCCATAGCCCTCACCCTAGATCTAACCATAAGTCTAAATCTAACCCTAAACTTAAGCCTAAACCTCATCCTACCACTAGCCCTAATACCATTGCTAATCCTAAACCTAGCCCTAACCCTAGTCCTAGCCCTAAAACAAAACCGAGCCATTGCTCTAACAAAAACCTTAACCTAAACCAAACCCTAATCCTACAACTAGCAATAACCCTAGCTCTAATTCAAGTCCTAGGCCTAAAACTAATCATAGCTCTAAATATCACCCTAACCCTAAAGCTAATGCTGACACTAGACCAGCCCAAATCCCATCTCTAAAACTAACCCTACTCATAAACATAGTTCTTACATTGGCCTTAGCCCTAACTCTAGCCTTAACCCTAACACAAAATAGCCCTCATCTGAGCCCTAACATTAGATTTAACACTAACCCTTATCCTAGTCCTAAACCTAACCCTAACTCTAGCCCTAACCATATTTCTTACCCTAAGCCAAACCCTATCCATAATGCTAACCCGAGTCCTAATCCTAATCCTTAGACTAACCCTATTTCTAGTCCTAACACAAGCACTCATTCTAGCTCTAATTCTAACCCCAAACCTAACCCTATCCTTCACCCTTATTCTGACACTAACACTAATTATAGGTCTAAACCTGAACCTAACCCTAAACAGAACCCTGAAACAAGCCTTATAGTAACCTTATACCTAAACCTTACCCTAACACTAGATCTAAACCTAAACCATATCCTAAATCTAGCAGTAACTCTAGCTCTAGACCTAAACAAAACTTAATCCTACCCCTAACAATAACCCTTAACCTAAAACAAACACTAACTCTACCCCTAAACCTAACCTTGTCCTAATTCTGGCTTTCACCCTAACCCTAACTTTAACCTGAACACTGACCTTGCCTTTAACAATAAACTATCTCTAATCCTGAGCCTAATCATCATCTAAACCTAACACTAGACCTAGCCATAACTCTAACCCTAATACTAGCCCTAATCATAACCCTAGCTCTTATATTACCCATAGCCTTAACCCTAGGCCTAAACCTAACACAAAACCTATATCTTATCCTAGGCCTTAACCTAGCCTTAGGCGTAAACCTAACACAAACTGTAGTCAAATCCATACCCTAACCTCGCCTTAGTGTTAACCCTGGCTCAAAACCTAACCCTTACCCTAAATATAAACCTACACCTATCCCTAAATCTAACTCTAAACCTAGCCCCTAATCCTAACCTTAACTCTAGCACTAAACCTAGCTCTAAAGATACCCATTACCCTAAACATAACCCTAACTCTATTGATAACCCTAAACCTAAACCTAACCAAAAAACTAATCCTAGACCTAACCCTAAACCTCACCCTCAACATAGACCTAACCCTAGCTCAAACTCTATCGCTTATCATAAACCTAACCATAACCATAGCCCTAACCATAAGCCTAAACCTCAGTCTAACTCTAACCATAAACCTAAACCTACATCTAATCGTATCCATTACCCTAACCCTAACACTACCCCTAAAGATGACCATAGCCCTAATCCTAACCCTAACCCTAACCATACTGTAATCTTATCCCTAGACCTAACCCTAAACCTAACCCTCGCCCTAGCCCTAAACGAAGCTCAAAACCCAACTCTTTCACTAAACATAAACCTATCCCTAACCCTGGATCTAACCCTAACCCTAACCCTAACTCAAGACTTATTTCTAACCATAAACCTAGCCCTAAGCTTAGCTCTAACCATATCCATTATCCTAACCATAACCCTGACCCTAATGCTAACTCTAGACCTATTGCTAACCCTAACCTTATCAATTACTCTAAACCTAAACTAAACCCTTAACAAAAACCTATCATTACCCTAACCCTGACCCTAAAGCTAATTAGAGCCCTAACCCTAAACCTTAACCTCAAACAAACTATAACCCTAAATCTAACCATTACACTAGACCTATCCATAAAACATTCTAAATCTATCCCCAACTGTAACCTTAGACCTGACATTAGCACTAGCCCTAATCCTAGCTCTAACCCTAACACAAATCCCAAGGCTTATCCTAGCCCTAAACCTAGCCTTAATCCTAACCCTAACCCTAACCTTAGCCCTAACCCTAGCCCTAAGACTAACTCTAACTCTCACTCTTGCCCCATCCCTAGTTCTAAACCTATAATTTACTGGAACAATAATCCTAGCCCTAACCCTAGCCCTATCCTTAGCCCTAGCCCTAACCTAGATCTAACTCTAACTCTAAATCTAACTTTAACCCTAAGCCTAAACCTAAACCTAAAACTAGCCTAACCTTAATGCTAATCCTAAAACTAGCCCTAATCTTAGCCCTAGCCCTAAAACAAATCCCAGATATAGCACTAAACCTAACCCTTAACTTAAACCGAACCCTAAGCCTAACCCTAAACTTAGCCCTAATTCGAGTTTTAAGCTGAACCCCAAACTAACCCTGACGCTGAATCCAACCACAACACTAACCCTACTTCTAAAGATCACCCTAAGCCTAACCCTAAACCTAACACTAGACCTAGCCCCAACCTTAAACCTAAATTTAGCTTTAAATGTAACCCTGGTACTTACAATAGCCATAACCCTAACCCTAGTACTAACTTAACACAAAACCTAGCCCTAATTCAAGACCTAACCCAAGCTTTAACCCTAACACTAACCCTAACTCTAGTCCTAATCAGAACCATAACCCTAGCCCTAACCCCAGCTCTAACCCTATTGATCGCCATAACTGTAACCCTAACACTAATGCTAACCTTAGGCCTAAACCTAACCCTATCCCTAATCCTAACCCTATCCATTACCCTCAACCAAACCTAAACCCTAAACCTCACCTATCATTACCCTAACCCTAACCTTAATGCTAATTCAAGCCCTAAATTTAAACCATAGCCTATCCCAAACCCTAACCAAGGCCCTGACCCTAATAATACCCCAGGCTCTAAACCTGACCTAAAATTAAACATAACCCTTACACTACCTGTATCCATAAACCTAACCCTAATTCTATCTTTAACAATAACTCTAGACATTATATTAGTCCTTGCCCTAATCCTAGCCCTACCCTAAAACAAATCCTAGCCCTCATCCTAGCCCTAAAACCAGCCTTAATCATAACCCTAACCCTAACCATAGGCCTAACCCTAATTCTAACCCTCACCCAACCTCTAAACCTAGCTATAATGCCAATCCTTACCCTAAACTTAACCCTAACCCTAAACCTAATGCTAGGCCTAGGCTGAACAATAACCCTAGCCCTAATTCTAGTCCTAATTTAACCCTATCCCTAACCCTACCCCTAGCCCTAAGACTAACTCTAACTTTCACACTAGCCCTATCCCTAGTTCTAACCCTATCCATTACTGTAACCCTAACCCTAGCTCTAACCCTAGCCATAAACCTTGCCCTAGCCGTAACCCTAGATCTATCCCTAACTCTAAATCTAACACTAACCCTAAGCCTAAGCCTAACATAAACACTAGCCCTAACACTAAAGATACTCGTCAAACTAGCCCTAACCCTGACCCTAGCAGTAAATCAAAACCAAGCAATAGCCCTAATACTAAACCTTAACTTAAACCAAATTTTAATACTACACCTAGACCTAACCGTAGCCCTAATTTGAGTCCAACCTTAGCCTGAATACTAACCCTGACTCTGACTCATATCCTAACACTCACCCTAGCTCTAAACACCATCCTAACCTTAAACCAAACACTTACAGTAACCCTAGCCATAATTTGAGTCCTAACCTTAACCTTAAAACTAACCCTGGCCCTGACTACTAACCTAACACTAAAACTAGCTCTAAATATCACCCAAGCCTTAAACCTAATTCTAACACTAGAGGTCTAACTCCTAACCATAACCCTAAAATTAACCCTAATTGTAACCCTAGTTCTTACATTAGCTGTTACTCTAACCCTAGCCCTAATCCTAACACAGAAATTAGCCCTAATCTTAGCTCTAAACCTAGCTTTCACCCTAACCATAGCCCTAACCCTAGCTCTAACTCTATCCCTTACCGTAAGCCAAACCCTAACACTAAATATAATCCTAATTCTAACACTAATCCTTAACCTAACCCAAATCTTAATCATATTACTACTCCTAACTCTAGCCCTCATTCTAGCTCTAACCATAACCCAAACCCTAACCCTAACCCTGAACCTTATTCTGACCCTAACACTAATCGTGGGTCTAAACCTGAACCTAACCCTAAACCAAACTCTAACACTAGCCCTAGACCTAAACCTAATCCTAAATCTAGCCATAACTCTAGCCCTAGACCTAAAGAAAAAACCTAGACCTTGCCCTAATAATAACACTTAGCCTAAGCCAAACACTAACTCTTCCCCTAGACCTAATCCTAGTCCTAATTCTGGCTTTAATTCTAACCATAATCCTAATCTGAACACTGACCCTGACATTAATCCTAGCTCTAAACATCACCCTAACCCTGAAACTATACCTAGCCCTAACATTAACCCTAAAACTAGCTGCAATCATAACAAGTTCTTAATTTAGCCATAGCCCTAACCTATTGACAAACCTAGCTCTAATCTAATCCCTACCCTATTTTTAACTCTAAAGCTAACCCTAACGCTAAGCATAGCCCTAACCCTAAGCCTAAACCTAACCTTATATCCAATCCTAAGCATAACACTAGCCCTAACCTTAACTCTAACCCTTTTCATTACCCCAAGGATAACCCTAACCCTTATGTTAACCCTAGACCAAACCCTAATCCTATGCCCATCCCAAACCCTATCCATTACCCTACAGATAACTTGAACCCTAAATCTAAAACTATTGTTAAGCTATCACTAAACCTAATGTTAATTCAAGCCCTAAACATAAACCATAACCTAACCTTAACCCTAACCCTGACCCTAATAATACCCCTAGGTCTAAACCTGACACTAACCATAAACCTAACCCTTAAAATAGACCTAGATATAAACCTAACCCTAATGCTATCCCTAACTCTAACCATAATCCTGACATTAGCCCTAGCTCTAATCCTAGTCCTAACCCTAACACAAACCTTAACCCACATCTTAGACATAATCCTCGCCTTCAACATAACCCTAACCCTAACCCTAATTCTAACTCTCACCCTATCCCTAAAACTAGGTATAAACTCACCCCTTACCCTAAACCTAACCCTAATCCAAACCCTAACACTAAACCTAGCCCTAACCCTAGGCCTAACTCTAACATTAACACTTGCCCTAATCTCAGACTTAACTTAGCCCTATCCCTAACACTAAACATAACCCTAGCCCTAAGACTAACTATAACTCTTAACTTAGACCTATAGGGTAGTACTAAACTTTTTCCTTACCATTACCCTAAACCTAGACCTAATCTTAACCCTAACCCTAGCCCTAGCCCTAAAACAAAACCAAGTTATAGCCCTAATCTTTACCCTTAACCTAAACCAAACCCTAACCTTACACCTAGCCCTAACCCTATCCATAACCGTATCCCTAATTCTAGTCCTAACCTGAAAACTAACCCTGACCCTGACTCTGAGCCTAACACTAAACCTAGCTCTAAAATCATTGTAACCATAAATCTAACCCTAACACTAGACCTAGCCTTAACCCTAACTTCATAACTAGCGCTAGTCATAACCTTACTTTGTGCATTAGCCATAGTCTTAACCCTAGCCCTAACCTAACCCAAAACCTAGCCTTAATCAGAGTCCTTATCCTAGCTTTAACCCTTAACTTAAACCTAACACTAACCCAAACAAAATCCCTAATTCTATACATAACCCTAGCCCTAAACTTAGGTCTAACTCTATCCAATACCCTAATGATAACCCTAACCCTTGTGCTAACCATAGGCCTAACCCTAACCTTACCCATTACACTAAACCACAACTAAACCTTAAACCTAACCCTGTCATTACCCTAACCCTAAATCTAATGCTAATTTGAGCCCTAAACTTAAACCCTAACCTAACCCAAACACTAACCTTGATTCTGACCCTAATAATATCCTTAGCTTTAAAACTGACCCTTACCCTAAATATAACCTTTACACTGGACCAAGCCATAAACCTAACACTAAATGTATCCCTAATTGTAACCCTAGACCTGACATTAGACCTAGACCTAATATTAGCCCTTAACCTAATACAAACACTAGCCCTCAACCTAGCCCTAAACCCTAGCCTTTATCATAACCTTAACCCTAACCCTGGCCCTAACCCTAATACTAACCCTCGCCAAGCCCTCAATCTTGCTATAACCCATTCCTTTAAACTAAATGTAACCTTAACTCTAACCCTAAACCTAGGCCTAAACCTAACACCAACCCTAGACCTAATTTAGCCCTATCCCTAACTATAACCCTAAACCTAGCCATAAGACGAACTCTCTCACACTAGCCCTATCACTAGTTCTAACCCTATTCCTTACCATAAACATAACCCTAGCCCTAACCATTGTCCTAACCCTTGCCCTATCTTTAGCCCTAGCACTAACCATAGATCAACACCTATTTCTAAATCTAACCCTAATCTGAAGCCTAAGCCTAACCCATACACTAGCCCTAAGCCTAAAACTAATCCTAAAACTAGCCCTAACCCTGGCCATAGCCTAAAACAAAACTGAGCCATACCTCTAACACTAATCCTTAAATTAAACGAAACCCTAACCATACACCTACCCCTAACCCTAGACCTAATTAGAGTTTTAAGCCGAACCCTAAAACTAACTCTGACCCTGACTCTGACACTAATATTAACCCCAGCTCTAATCATCACCCTGACCTTAAACCTAACCCTAACACTCAACCTAGCCCTAACCTTAATCCTAAAATTAGCCCCCAATGTAACTCTAGTACTTACATTAGCCATAACCTTAACCATAGCACTAAATTAACCTGAATCCTAGCCATAATCTGAGCCCTATCCTGAGCTTTAAACCTAAACAAATCCCTAATCATAACCCTAGCCCTAATCATAACCATAACCCTAGCCCCAACCCTAGTTTAACCCTCTCCATTACCATAAACATAACCCTAACCCTAATGCTAACCCTAGGTCTGAACCTAAAGCTATCTCTAACCTTATTTTTATCCATAACCCTAAACCTAACCTGGGCCCAAATATTAACCCTATCATTACTCTAACCCTAACCCTAACACTAGTTCAATCCCCAACTTTAGACCTTAACCTATTCCAAACCTTAACCCAGACCTTGTCCATAAAAATACACCTAGCCCTAATCCTGACCCTATCCCTAAATATAACCCTTACACTAGACGTAGCCATAATCCTAAACATAAAATTACCTTTAAACCTAATTCGAGACCTGAAATTAGCCGTACCCCAAAACCTAGCCCTAACCCTAAAACAAACATTAGCCCTCATCCCAGCACTAAACCTAGCCTTAATCATAACAGTAACTGTAACCCACGCTCCAACCTAATTCTTAATATCACCCTACCTCTAAACCTAGCTATAACATTCTCTCTTTACTTAAGCTTAATACTAACTCAGACCCTACTCTATATTTAAGCTGAACAGTAACCATAGACCTAATCCTAGCCCTAATTTATCCATTTCCCTAACCCAAGCCCTAAGACTAACTCTAACTCACACTAGCTCTATCCCTAGTTCTAATCCTATTACATACTATAATTTGACCCTAGCCCTAACCCTTGCCCTATCCTCAGTCCTAACCCTAAACATAGATATAACCCTAAATCTAAATCTAACCCTGAACCTAAGCTTAAGCCTAACACTAACACTAGCCCTAACCATAACACTAATCATAAAATTAGCACTAACCCTAACCCTAGCAGTAATACAAAACCAAGCAATAGCCTTAACCCTAAACATTAACTTAACACACAGTAACACTACATCTAGACCTAACCCTAGCCCTAAATTCGACTCCTAACCCTAACCTTAAAAGTAACCCTGACACAGACTCGTATCCTAATGCTTACCCTAGCTCTAGACCCCATCCTAACTTTAAACAAAAGCCTATCAGTAACCCTATCGCTAATTCGAGTCCTAAGCCTAACCCTGACCATGACTCATATCCTAACACTAACCCTAGTTCTAAATATCACCCTAACCTTAAACCTAACCCTAACACTATACCTACCCCTACCCCTAACCCTAAAACTAACTCTAATTGTAACCCTAGTTCTAACATTAGACAATGCCCTAACCCTAGCCCTAACCCTATAACAAATCAAGCCCTAATCCAAGCTGTAAACCTAGCTTTAACCCTAACCCTAACTCTATCCCTAACCCTAGATCTAACCTTATCCCTTACCCTAAGCAAAACCCTAACCCTCATGGTAGCCTTAGACCTATCCCTAATCCTTAGGCTAACCAAAATCCTAACCCCATTAATAGTTCTAAATCTAGCCCTCATTTTAGCTCTAATCCTATCCCAAATTCTAATGCTAACCCTGACCATTATTCTGATCCTAACATTAAACTTAGGTCTAAACCTGACCCTAACCCTAGACCAAACTCTAACACTGGCACTACCGATAAACTTATTCCTAAACCTAACTCTACCACTAGCCTTAGACCTAAATCTAATCCTAAATCTAGCCTTAGCCCTAGACCAAAACAAAAACCTAGTCCTAGCCCTAACAATAACCCTTACCCTAACCCAAACACTACCCCTACCCCTAGACCTAAACCTAGTCCTAATTCTGGCTATAACCCTAACTCTAACTCTAACTCTAACCTGAACACTGACCAGCCTTTAACATTAACCCTACCTCTAAACCTGACCCTAACTGAAAATATAAACCTAACACTAGACCTAGCCTTAACCCTAACCCTAAAACTAGCCCTACTCATATACCTAGTTCTTACATTACCCACAGCCCTAACCCTAGGCCTAAACCCAACACAAAACCTAGAGCTAATCCTAGGCCTTAACCTAGCACTAAGCATAACCCTAACCCTAACCCTAGCCCTAATCCTAACTTAACCCTAGGCTTAGTCCCAACCCTAGTTCAAAGCCTAACACTTACCATAAATATAAACCTAGAAATATCCATAAATCTAACCCTAACCCTAGCCCTAATCCTAATCTTAACCCTAGCCCTAACCCCGATTCTAAATCTACAAAATACACTAAACCTAACCCTAAACCTATTGGTAACCCTAGCCTTAACCCTAACCATAACCCTAACCCTAACCAGAAAACTAAACATAGACCTAACCCTAAACCTAACACTTGCTATAACCCTAACCCTAGCTCAAAACCTAACCCTTACCTTAAACCTAAACATAACCATAGCCCTAACCTTAACCCTAAACTTAAATCTAACCCTAACCCTAAACCTAAATCTAACCGTATCCATTACACTAAACCTAACCCTAACCCTAATGATAATCCTAGCCCTAACCCTAACTCTAACCCTAAAGTTACTGTAATTCTATTCCAAAGCTGAAGCATTCAGAAACATATTTATCCGAAAGTACTGTTTGAGACAACAGGGAAATATACATGTAATGAACTACCTCCCCAAATTATTTGGTCAGATTTCTTTGATAGTGCACAAGATTCATCTGTTAGCTTGCCCCACTAGGCTCACTTATTTTGGGACTTCTATGATAAAAGGGTCTTTAAACAGATTAGGGTTTGTTTTATGTTTAGGGTAAGGGCTAGGTTTAAACCTAGTGTTAGGGTTAGGATCATGTATCTTTGATACTGGGCAGGATTCATATTTTACCTAGCCTCACAATGTTCCCTGGTTTGGGCCTTCTTGGTTCAATGGTTTTCTGTCAGGAACAGTTTGTGTTTTAAGGTTTCACTTAATTTTGAACTATTTTGTTGAAAAGAAATGGAGCATGAAATCAAACAGGGTTGGTGCTAGCTGCTTGAAACTGCACACAATCAATTCTCTGTGGGCACTCTCTGGTTTGTTCCTTGTTGCCCTCAGCTGAAACATGCAAAGCAACTTTATTTCAGAGCACTTTTGGAGAAATAAAGGAAATATGCATATACTGAAACACTTCCCCCAATTATTTGCTCAGATTTCTTTGATATTGTGAAGGATTCATCTGTTAGCTTGCCCCACTAGGCTCCATTAGTTTGGGACTTCTATGATCAAAGGTTCTCTAAACAGGCTAGGGTGAGCTGTAGGGTTAGGATTAAGGATAGATCTAGTGTTAGGTTTACAGTAGTTTTGTTCAAATTTCTTTGATACTAGGCAGGATTTATCTTTTACCTAGCCTTACTATCTTATCCTGGTTTGGGCCTTCTAGGTTCACTGGTTTGCTGTCAGTATTTCAGATTTTTTTTAAAGATTTCACTTCATTTTGACCTATATGGATAAATGGAAATGGAGCTGGAAATCAAACAGGGTTTTTGGTAGCTGCTTGAAACTTCACACTCTCAATCAGTTCTCTGTGAGGACACTCTGGTTTTATCCTTGTGAATGTATCCCAAAGATGAGGCATGCAAAAATAACACTATGTGAGGGCATTTTAGGAGACAACAGGAAAACATGCATATACTGAACTACTTCCCCCAATCATTTGGTCAGATTTCTTTCATACTGGGCAGGGTTCATCTGTTAGCTTGCCCCACTAGGCTCCTCCTTCTATGATCAAAGGTACTCTGAACAGGTTAGGTTACAGTTAGGTCTAGTGTTAGGGTTAGAGTTTGTCTTGTTCAAATTTCTTTGATGCTGGGCAGGATATATTTTTACCTAGCCTTACTATGTTCCCCAGATTTCGGCCTTCTCAGTTCAATTCTTTGCTGACAGGAACAATTTGTATTTTATGGATTCACTTCATTTTGATCTACATGGGTAAATGGACATAGAGCTGGAAATCAAACAAGGTTGGTGCTAACTGCTTAAAACTTCATACACTCAATCAGTTCTCTGTGGGCACTCTCTGGTTTGTTCCTTGTGTAATGATTAATAAGCTGAAGCATGCAATATGGATTTATCTGAGAACACTTTAGGAGAAAACAGGGAAATATGCATGTACAGAAATAGCTAACCCAATTATTTTGTCAGATATCTTTGAAACTACCCATGATTCATCTCTAAGCTTACCCCACTAGACTCCCCAATTTTGAAACTTCTATGATCAAAGTTTCTCTAAACAGATTAGGTTTAGTGTTAGACTTAGTGTTAGGACTAGGTTTAGACCAGGTGTTAGGGTTAGAGTTAGTTTTTTTTTTTTTTTTTTTTAAATTTCTATGATACTGGGCAGGATTCACCTTTTTTCCTATTTTGACTATACTCCAAATGTTTGGGCCTCCTACGTAAAAGGGTTTTCTCTCAGGAACAGTTTCAATTTTCGTTTCTCTTCTTTTTGCCCTATAGGGGTGAATGGAAATGAAGCTGGAAATCAAACAGGGTTTGTGCTAGCTACTTGTAAAAGGTTAATAAAATAGGTACTTGTCATTCCGTTTTTCTGTATGCTTAACAAAACACTGTTGAAATCCTGAGAACTGTTTGCTAATCTTGTTCCAAGAATGTGCTGTCCCCAACTGCCAAACTGCAGAATGCACTCCCTCACTTGGTTGCAGGCAAACTGCCCACTCGCCCTGACCCGTCAATGAACTTCCCTCCCTGCCCTCTCCAAGAAAACTATATAAGCTCTGCTTAAGCTGTTCCCAGTGCTCTATCTCTCTTTGCTCTAGTGAGCCCTGATCCCCAGCATGCTGGTCTCCAAATAAACCCTTTTTGCTGTTGCATGAGACAGTCTCTTGGTGGTCTCTTCCTCCGACATTTCGCTGGTCCCTTACATTTGGTGCATTGCCCGGGAAGTGCGCATCGCCGGACAGGGAGACCCCAACAGACTCCTTTGGGGGGTAAGTAAGGTGCCTCTTCTTCTTCTTCTTCTTCATCTCCTCCTTCTTCTCCTTGTTTTTCCTTTGCGATCGCTCAGAGCTTGGTTTTTGGCTCAGTGGAGAGCGTGAGCTCTCAGAGCCTTTCTGGTTTTTCAGTTTGGGTTGGCAAAGTGTGTTTGCCAGCGGAGAGCATGAGCTCCCCCTGGCGGTGGTGGACAGACGTGTCCTGAAGCCACAGGCCACATTCTTCAAGGGACGCCTTGAAGGACTCTGGGAGGGACAGAAGTGCCCTCATCTGGGAGGGACGGAAGTGCCCTCATCTGGGATGGAAGTGCCCTCATCTGGTATATTCTCCTTCCAACCCGTCTGTTCTTGTCGGCAATTCTTTCTCTCAGGTTGAATTCACTGTCAGTTTTTAATCTTTGCCTCTGAACTTGTGTTACACGTTTACTGTGTGTGTCTGTGTTTGTGTCACGTTTGTATTGTCCCTGTCTTTGTTCAAGTAACTTTCATTTTCATTTTCAAGTAACTGACCCTTGATCACTGGACTGAAGTCCACTTAAGGGCTCAGAATCTTTCTTTTTCAGTAAAATGCCGGACTTGGCAGACTCTCTGTGCCTTAGAATGGCACACCTTTGGAGTTGGATGGCCTCCAGAAGAATCTTTCTACTCCCCACTAATTCAAAAAGTCAAAGATATTGTTTTTCAGCCAGGGCCACATAGCCATCCAGATCAACAGCCATATATCTTAACTTGGCAGGACCTCTGTGAATCTCCTCCATGGGTGAAGCCTTTTCTTGTCCCTGTCCCCGCTCCTACTCCTCCCCCCACGATTCTATCTCTCAAACCCTCTGCTCCTCCTCCACCCTCTGTTCTCCCTGAGTCTCAAGATTTGACTCTACTGGACTCTCCTCCCTTTCCTTATCCCCTGCCTTTGTTCCCCAACCCCCAACACCCTCTAAGTGAATCTCCTGCTGCTGACTCAGCCTCTCCACCATTGGAGGAAGTTAAGCCGGCCCAGCACCCTCCAGATGACTTCCCCGAGGCACACATAGCCCCTCCTCCCCTGGAGGAAGCTGGCCCGGCTAAAGGAACTCGCTGGCAGCGAATGATTAAAAACCCTGAAGCCCCCGAGATACTTCCCCTCCGTCTTTATGGGCCAATGATAGAGGATGGCCATGGTGGAGAAATGCAAGCCTACCAGTATTGGCCTTTCTCCTCTTCAGATCTATATAACTGGAAAAATAACAATCCCCCTTTTTCTGAGGACCCCACCCGGCTCACATGTCTGATTGAGTCATTGATGTTTTCACACCAGCCTACTTGGGATGACTGCCAACAACTCTTAGGCACTCTCTTCATGACAGAGGAATGAGAGAGAATCCTCCTGGAAGCTAGAGAAAAATATCCTCGGACCAGATAAGCGACCGACACAACTTCCCAACATAATCGAAGCCAACTTCCCCTTGAACCGACCAAACTGGGACCCCAACACCTTTGAAGGTAGGGAGCATCTGTCCACTTATCACCGGGCTCTAATAGTTCGTCTCCGAGCAGCCACTAGACGGCCAACTAATTTGGCCAAGGTAAGAGAGATTATTCAAGGGCCTAATGAATCTCCATCTATGTTTCTGGAGAGAATTATGGAGGCATATAGGAGATATACTCCTTTTGATCCTCAGGCAGAGGATCAAAAGGCATCTGTCACGATGGCCTTTATTGGGCAAGCTGCCCTGGATATTAAAAGAATGTTACAATGCTTAGATGGATTACAAGATATGACTCTGAGAGATTTAGTCAGAGAAGACAAGAAGGTATACTATAAGAGAGAAACTGAGGAAGAGAAGGAACAAAGGAGGGAGAAAGAAAGGGAGCAAAGGGAGGATAAAAGAAGCAAAAGACAGACTGAGGCATTGACTAAGGTCCTGGTCACAACAACAAATAGGCCAGTAGTTAAGAGACAGGGAGACAGAAAGGGATACCTGGGCCCACGCCAGAAGCCACCACCTCTGGCCTCAGATCAATGTGCCTACTGTAGAGAAAAAGGACACTGGACCAAATAGTGCCCTAGGAAGAAACAGCCACGCCAGCCAGCCATTCTAACTCTGGAGGATGACTAGGAAAGTCGGGGCTCAGATCCCCTCCCTGAGCTCAGGGTAACTTTTGATGTGGAGGGGACCCCAGTAAACTTTGAAGTGGATACAGGGGCAGTATACCCAGCCCTTAAGGACCCATTGGGCCCTCTATCAACTAAAAGATCTCTAGTTCAAGGGACTAATGGCAGTAAATATCGGGCTTGGACAACTAAGAGGACCATGGACCTGGGAAAAGGAAAAGTCCATCACTCCTTCCTAGTGATCCCAGAATGCCCGGCCCCATTGATGGGCAGAGATCTGCTCACCAAGCTCTGGGCCAGAATAACTTTTAACCCTGAAGGCCCCCAAATGGAATTTCTAAATCCTTCAGTAAAAACTCCTATAGTCATGGCTTTAACTATGTCAGTAGAAGATGATCATCAACTCTTCACACCCCCCATGACTGATCAAACAGGCAAGCTATCCCAGAAATGGATAACAGATTACCCAAATGCCTGGGTAGAAACTGCTGGGTTAGGCCTAGCCATAAAACAACCTCCAATAATGGTGGAGTTAAAAACCTCAGCCTCCCCAATTAATATTAAACAATATCCTCTGAGCAAAGAAGCTAAAGATGGGATAAGGCCCCATATTCAGAAATATCTGGCCTTAGGGGTCCTAAGGCCCTGTCAATCAGCCTGGAACACTCCCCTGCTACCAGTAAAAAAGCCAGGAACCGGGGACTATTGCCCCATTCAATACCTAAGAGAGATCAACAACAAAGTGCAGGACATTCACCCCACAGTACCTAATCCGTACAATCTGCTTAGCACCCTGAACCCTGAGCGAAAATGGTATACTGTCCTGGACTTAAAAAATGCTTTCTTTTGCTTGCCTCTGCATAAAGATAGTCAGCTGCTGTTTGCTTTCGAGTGGGTAGACCCAGAAACCGGAATGTCTGGTCAACTAACTTGCACCAGACTCCCACAGGGGTTCAAAAACTCCCCCACTCTCTTTGATGAAGCCCTCCACAGAGATCTCAACAACTTCAGAACCATGCACCCTGAAGTCACCCTACTCCAATATGTGGATGACCTGCTACTGGCAGCAGACACCAAGGAAAACTGTGAGTCTGGGACCCAAGCACTACTATCTGAGCTTGCTCAACTTGGGTATAGAGCTTCTGTCAAAAAGGCCCAAATTTTCCAGCAAGAAGTAATCTTCCTGGGCTATTCCCTTAGGGGCAGTAAACAATGGCTCACTGAGCCCAGAAAACAAACCGTTGTGCAGATACCACCCCCATCTAATAGGAGGCAACTCAGAGAGTTTCTTGGGACTGCTGGCTTTTGCAGGTTATGGATACCTGGGTTTGTATCCTTAGCTGCTCCTTTATACCCATTGTTAAAGGGAAATGCCCAATCCCAATGGAACCCTGAGCACCAACAAGCTTTTGATAACATCCAAAGGGCACTGCTATCTGCTCTGGCCTTAGCACTCCTGGATGTAGAAAAAGCCTTTACTCTCTACATTGAGGAAAAGAAAGGAATAGCACGAGGAGTGCTCACTCAGACTCTAAGACCCTGGAGAAGGCCTATAGCCTACTTATCTAAAAAGCTGGACCCAGTGGCTAGTGGATGGCTCCATTGCCTAAAAGCTATAGCAGCGGTGGCCCTACTAATCAAGGATGCTGATAAGTTAACGCTGGGGCAGAAGCTAACCATTATAGCCCCCCATGCCCTAGAGATCATCATCCGCCAGTCACCAGACAGATGGCTATCAAACTCTAGAATAACACACTATCAGAGCCTGTTGCTTGACAAGGACAGACTAATACTGGGACCCCCCACCCCACTTAACCCGGCTACACTACTACCTGAACAATCATCAGAACCCGTCACTCATGACTGTCAACATATACTGGCAGAAGAAACCAGTATTCGACGGGATTTAAAGGATCAGCCACTGCCCCATCCTGAGGTCATATGGTTCACTGATGGCAGCAGCTTTCTCCAGGATGGTAAGCAGTGGGCTGGGGCAGCAATAGTTAGCAGAACTAAAGTCATCTGGTCCTCTAGCCTCCCGGAGGGAACATCGGCTCAAAAGGCAGAGCTGATCGCCCTCACAAAGACATTAGAACTAGTGGCAGGCAAAAAGTCCACCATATACACAGATAGCCGTTATGCCTTCGCTACCGCTCATATACACTGGGCTATCTACCAGCAAAGGGGACTATTAACCTCTGCAGGAAAAGAAATAAAAAACAGAGATGAGATCCTCCGCCTCCTCTCAGCAGTGCAAAGCCCTAAAGAACTAGCTATAGTGCACTGTCCAGGACACCAGAAAGGAAACGATCCTGTAGCGGTCGGGAACAGGAGGGCGGATGAAGAGGCTAAATTGGCAGCCCTAAACGGAGTAACCATGTTAACGCTTTCCACATGGGGGGTATATGAGTCAGGAGATTTAACTACATCAGAGCACCCCGACAACTTAAGGACACTGACACTGAACTCCTTGACTACACTGAGCCCAGCTTGCAATTTCAGAAAGCCCTACACTACGTTAAAAATGTACATCAACTCACTCACCTTGGTTTAAAGAAACTGCAGGCATTCCTAAAGGATCAAGAACAGAGTTTTCCACTAACCGGCTCACAGCGAAAGGAAATAGCTGAACGAGTAACAAAAGCCTGTCGGGCCCGTCAATTGGTTAATGCTTACCCCACCAAGCTTCCTGTAGGAAGGCGCCTTCGAGGGACCAGACCAGGACAATTTTGGGAAGTGGACTTTACTGAAATTAAGCCAGCAAGGTATGGACTTAAATATCTCCTAATCGTTTTAGATGCATTTTCAGGATGGATTGAAGCCTTCCCCACAACAAGAGAAATGGCGCAAATGGTGGTCAAGAAGATCCTGGAAGATATTTTTCCAAGATACGGCCTGCCTAAGGTAATAGGGTCTGATTATGGACCGGCGTTCGTGGCCCAGGTAAGTCAGGGGTTAGCCAGGACCCTGGGGATTAATTGGAGGTTACATTGCGCTTATAGACCCCAGAGCTCAGGACAAATAGAAAGAATGAATAGAAACATTAAAGAGACCTTGACGAAATTAAGCTTGGAGACCGGCATAAAAGATTGGACTAGCTCCTGCCTTATGCACTGTTTCGTGCAAGAAATTCTCCCTCTGTTTCTTTGTGTAACCTCACCCCCTATGAAATTCTCTATGGTGCCCCTCCTCCAGTAAGGGACCTGACCCCAACTCTAAGACCTAACAATTCCTTTCACACCCCCTTGCTTGACAGACTTAAAGCTCTTGAAAGAACCCAGCGATACCTGTGAAAACAGCTGGCCACTGCCTATCAACCTGGAGACGAAGGGACTCCACATCAATATCAAGTGGGGAACTTCGTCTACGTAAGACGACATCAGGTGTCATCCCTAGAACCCCGCTGGAAAGGACCATACCAGGTGCTTCTTATAACACCTACAGCGGTAAAGGTAGACAGAATCACTTCCTGGATCCATGCCTCTCATCTCAAGCCTGCGCCCTGTCCAGACTCTGGCTGGAAATTGGAAAAGACTGGTAACCCTCTCAAATTGTGTATTCACCATGTGGATACGGCTATGGATTCTCCCCATGATCACCAGTAGTCCTAACCCTCATCCTCCCGTTCAGCAGCGATGGCTGATCACAAATCCTACTGGACAGGAAGTATGGTCGATCTCGCATACAGCCCCCTTAGGGACCTGGTGGCCATCTCTCCACCCAGACATTTGTCATCTGGCTATAGGCCTTTCCTATTGGGACATCCCTGATGAAAAAGATCCCACTAAAATTCCATTAAATCCCTTCCGTACCATAGATAATGGAAACAAACATTATGGATGTAGGGACATGCAAGCCAGATGTAGGTTGGCTAGCCTGGATTATTATGTTTGCCCGGCAGACTATCGAAGCTGCAAACAGTCACGGCTGTGTGGGGGAAAAGCCGACTTCTTCTGTAAGTCATGGGGATGTGAGCATACAGGGGCTGTCTGGTGGAACCCAAACTCCCCTGATAGTCTGATTCGGGTAAGAAGAAATAATACTAAGTTAAATCCCAAACAATGTCTCCCATTTAAACGGAGCCCCCAAGCGGGGACTTCTGGACTAGTTGACCCTACTCCATGTGACACAAATAGCCTATGCAACCCCCTAAATATAACCTTCACCTCCAAAGGAAGAAACCAAAATATCTGGGTATGACTTTCAGGAAAAACCTATGGAATGCAATTTTACACCACAGGATATGATTTTAGCCTTTGGTTCACTATCAGGTTTGAGAGAAAAGAAATTCCCTTGGCCATAGGGCCCAATCCCCTCAAGCCAGGAATTGGGCCTCATAGACAACACAAACCTAAATCTACAAGGGCCCTTTCACTTTCCCATACTCCTCAAGTTTCACCTTCATTTACTTCCCCAATCCAGAGTGAAGTCAACCCTTTCCCCTGGGGGCTAATTGAAGGAGCCTTTGCGGTGCTGAATTTCACACAACCAGACCTCACTCAGTCTTGTTGGCTCTGTCTCTCCTCTGCTCCTCCTTACTATGAAGGGATAGCAATTGATGGGACTGATGCAGTAAAAGCGCAGAGTTCCTCCTGTAATTGGGGTGAAAATCCTAATTTAACCCTCCCAGAAGTAACCGGGGCAGGCTTATGTATAGGGTCTCCACCTAAAAGTAAACAACACTTATGTACCCAGATAAAAAATATTGGCATCACACAGGGTTTCCTTACTCCTGAAAATGGAACTTTGTGGGCATGTGACACCGGGTTAACTCCCTGCATTTCAGCCCAGATATTTAACAGCTCTGTAAATTATTGTGTAATGGTGCAGATGTTTCCCAGAGTGTTCTATCATGATGCAGGTTCATTTGAAGATCAAATAGGGGTGCATACAATCCAGTTTTGCCGGGAACCTGTATCCCTCACTTTAGCCATCTTATTAGGAATGGGAATTGCTGCAGGGGTGGGGACAGGGACCACTGCCCTGGTCCATGGGACACAACAAATGACCCAATTAGAAAGAGCAATGGACCAAAACTTAAAGATATTAGAAACATCCATCAAAGCTTTGCAGGAATCTTTAACCTCTCTCTCTGAAGTTGTTTTACAGAACAGGCGAGGGTTGGGCCTCCTCTTCATGAGAGAAGAGGGACTTTGTGCTGCATTGAGGGAAGAATGTTGTTTTTATGCCGACCATACTGGAGTTGTAAAAGAATCTATGAGCAAACTAAGAAGACGCCTTGAAGAGAGTCAGAGAGAGAGAGAGAGAGAGGCCCAAAAAGGGTGGTATGAGTCTTGGTTCACACAGTTCCCCTGGTTAACTACGCTTTTATCAGCCCTGGCCGGTCCTTTAATAATTCTTATATTGTTGCTAACTCTAGCACCCTGTTTGCTCAACCGTGTAGTTTCCTTTCTCCAAGCCCAAATTGGACAAGTCAAACTTATGGTAATCAGACAACAATATACCCCACTAGCAGACACAGAATGTGACACCCCCCAATGATCACTTTTATGATTAAAAGTAGCCAGAAGAAGAAGTGGGGAATGAATGGTTAATAAAATAGGTACTTGTCACTCCGTTTTTCTGTATGCTTAACAAAACACTGTTGAAATCCTGAGAACTGTTTGCTAATCTTGTTCCCAGAATGTGCTGTCCCCAACTGCCAAACTGCAGAATGCACTCTTTCACTTGGTTGCAGGCAAACTGCCCACTCGCCTTGACCCGTCAATGAACTTCCCTCCCTGCCCTCTCCAAGAAAAGTATATAAGTTCTGCTTAAGCTGTTCCCAGTGCTCTATCTCTCTTTGCTCTAGAGAGCTCTGAGCCCCAGCATGCTGGTCTCCAAACAAACCCTTTTTGCTGTTGCATGAGACAGTCTCTTGGTGGTCTCTTCCTCCAACGTTTCGCAGGTCCCTTACACTTGAAACTTCACACACTCAGTCAGTTCTCAGTGAATATTCTCTGGTTTGTTTCCTGTGAAGTATCCCTAAGCTGAAGTAGAAAGAAACAGCTTTATCTCTGAGTGCTTTAGGAGCAAGCAAATTACACATGTACTGAAAGAGCTTTGAATGTATTTTGGTCCGTTTACTTTGATACTGTACAGGATTCATCTTTGACCAACCTTAGTAGGCTCCCCAAGTTTGGGCCATCAAGGTTCAATGGTTCATTGTTAGGAAAGTTTGGATATTTAGTTTTCACTACATTATGGCCTATAGGTGTGAATGGAAATGGAGCTGGCAATCAAACAGGGTTGGTGCTAGCTGCCTGAAACTTCACACACTCAATCACTTTGCTGTCGGCAGGCTCTGTTTTATTCTTGTGAAAGTATCTTAAGCTGAAGCATGAAAAAACAATTTATCCAAGAGCACATTAGGAGAAAACATGGTAAATAGGCATGTACTGAAACACCTTCCCCAAATATTGGTCAGAATTTTTGATGCTGGGCAGGATTCATCTCTTACCTTGCCCTAGTAGGCACCCCAAGTTTAGGACTTTTATGATCAAGCTCTCTAAACAGGAAAGGCTTAGTTTTCAGATTAGGGTTAGGGCTAGGGTTAGAACTAATGTTCGGGTTAGAGTTAGTTTTGTTCAAATTTCTTTGATACTGGTCAGGATTCATCTTTTACCTAGCATTACCATGTTTCCCAGGTTGGGCATTCTCAGTTCAAGGTTTGCTGTCAGGAACAGTTTATGTTTTCTGGTTTCACTCATCTTGACTTTTATGCGTTAGTGTTAGGGTTAGGCCTATGGCTCGGTTTTCTTTTACGGCTAGGGATAGGGTTAGGGCTAGATTTTGAATTAGTGTTAGAGTTAGGGCTAGTGTTAGGGTGAGGTGTAGGCTTAGGGTTAGGGTTAGATTTAGAGTTAGGGTTAGATCCAGGGTTAGGGTTAGGGCTAGGGTGAGTGTTACGATAATGAAAAGGTTATAACGAGGGAAATGGCTAGGATGAGAGTTAGATATAGATTTAGGACTATGCTTAGGCTTAGTGTTAGGGTTAAAGCTAAATTAGTGCTAGAATGAGGGTGCTAAGGTTAGTGTTAGGGATAGGCCTAGGGGTAGGGCTAGGTTTAGGATTAGCATTAGAGTTAGGATTAAGTTTAAAGGAATGGGTGGGTTTATAGCTAGCTTTAGGGCTAGGGTGAGGGTTAGAATTAGGATTAGGGCTAGGGATAGTGTTTAGGTTAGGATTAAGGTGAGGTTTAGGGCTAGGGTTTCTTTTAGGTTAAAGGCTAGAACTAGGCTAGGGCTAATGTCAAGTCTAGAGTTATGATTAAGGATAGTTTTAGGGTTAGGTAATTGCTAGGTCTAGTGTCAGAGTGATGTTTCGGGTAAGGGTCAGATTTAGAGTTAGGGGTATTATTAGGGTTAGCGTCAGGTTTAGCATTTGGTTTTGGTCAAAGTTTAGGTTTAGGGCTTTAATTAATGTTAGGTTTAGGCTTAGGGTTAGGGTAATGGATAGGGTTAGGTTTAGGTTTCAGTAAAGCTTTAGGGTCATGGATGGGTTAGGTTTAGCAATAGGATTAAGGTTAGCATTAGGTTAGGGTTATGTTTAGTATAATGGATAGATTTAGAGCTAGGGTTAGGGCTAGGTGATAGTTTGGATTAAGTCTAAAATTAGAGTTAGGTTTAGGGATAGGGCTAGGGTTTGGTTTACGGTAAGTGTTAGGTTTAGGGCTAGGGTTATGGTTAGGTTAGGGTAAGGGTAAATTTTTGAACTAGGGTAATGGCTAGTGTGAGGGTTAGGTTTACGTTCAGGTCTAGGAATATGTTTATGGCTAATTTTGGTTTAGGGTTTGGGTTATGGCTAGAGTATTCATTACAATTAGGGTTAATTTTAGGGTAATGGATAATGTTAGATTTAGGGTTAGGGTTAGGGTTAGGTTATGATTTAGGGCTAGTCTTAGGATTAGGTTTAGTGTAAGGCTTAATGTTTCTGCTAGGGCTAGGGCTATGGTGAGGTTTAGGTTTATGGTTAGGTCTTGGGATACGTTTATGTTTAGGGTTAGATTTAGTGTTAGGAATAGGGTTATAATTAGGGTTAGGTTTAGGGTTAGGGTAATTGACAGGGTTAGAACTAAAGTTTGAGCTAGGATTAAGGTTAGGATAAGAGCTAGGGTTAGGGTTATGGTTTAGTATAGGGCTAGGGTTTTGTTTAGGGTAAGGTTTTGGCTTTGAGCTAGGGTTAGGTCTAAGGCAAGTGTTAGTGTTAGGGCTAGGGTTAGGGTTACGGTTATGCTTAGGGCTAAGTTTAGGCCTAGGATTATGGCTAGGTTTTGTATTAGGTTTAGGGCTTGGGTTGGGATTATATTTAGGGTTAGGGCTACTGTTAGGGTTAAGATTAGGGTTAAAATAGTGTTAGCCCTAGGGTTATGTTTAGGGCTAGTATTAGGGTTAGGGTTATGGCTACATGTAGTATTAGGACTAGGTTTTGGGTTAGGTTCAGGTTTAGAGATAGGTTAATGTTAGGGACAGGGTCAGTGTTCCGGATAGGATAAGGGTTAGGGTTAGAGCCAAAATTAGGACTAGTGTTAGGTCTAGGAGTAGGGTAAGTGTTTAATTTAGGTTAAGGGTTATTGTTAGGGCTAGAGCTAGGGTTTTGTTTAGGTCTAGGGCTAGAATTATAGCTATATTTAGGATTAGTTTTGGATCTAGATCTAGTGTTATGGTCCAGTATAGGAATAGGCTTACTGGTAGGGCTATTGTTAGGGTTTGGTTTAGGGTTAGAGTCAGGTTTAGACCTAGGGTTACTGTTAGGATCAGAATAAGGGTCAAGGTTAGGTTTAGAACTAGAATGAGGGCTAGGGTTAGGACTAGTGATACTGTTAGTGTTTAAGTTAGGCTTTGGATTAGGGTTAGGACTAGGGTTAGCATTTGGTTTAGAGTTTGTCTTAGGGTAAGGGATAAGGTTAGAGCTAGGGATAGGGCTCGTTTTAGGGTTAGGGTTATGTCTAGTTCGGGTTAAGATTAGGGTTTAAGCTAGTGTTAGGTTTAGAATTAGGGGTAGAATTTGTGTTAGGGTTAGGGCTAGTGTTATGGCAATGTCTAATGTATGAACTGGGGTTAAAATTAGGGCTAGTTTTAGGGTTAGGGTTAAGGAAATTCTTGTGTTAGGGTTAATTTAAGGTTAGGGTGATGTTTAGAGCTAGGATTAGTGTTAGGATCAGGTCAGGGTCAGAGTTATTTTTAGAGTTAGGGATAGGGCTAGGTGTAGGTTTATGGTTTGGTTTAGGTTAGGGGTTAGGGTTATGGATATGGCTTGGTTTTAAGGCTAGGGCTAGGGTTAAGGTAAGTTTTAGGATTAGCATTATTGTTTGGGCTAGTGTTAGGGTTTGGTTTAGGATTATGGTTATGGTTAAATTTAGAGTTAGGTTTAAATTTAGAATTAGGTTTAGATCCAGGGTTGGGCTAGGTCTAAGGATAGAACTAGGGCTAGGGCTAGGGCAAGAGTTAGAGTTAGTCTTAAGGCTAAGTTTAGGGTTAGGATAGGACTAAATTAGGGTTAGTGCTAGGCTTAGTGTTAGGGTTAGGCCCAGGGTTAGGGCAAGGGTTATGGTTAGGTTTAAGATTATGGTTAGTTTTAGGGTTATTGTTAGGTTTAGGGTAAGGGATTGGGTTATAGCTAGGTTTAGGGATAGGGCGAGTGTTAAAATTAGGGTAAAACTCGAGTTATGTTTCGGGTTAGGATTAAGGCTAGGTTAAGAGCTAGGGCTAATTTCAGGTCCAGCTTTACAGTTAAAAATAGTTTAGGGTTAGTTTAGATGTAGTGTAAGGGTTAGGATTAGAGTTTCGGTCAGGTTTAGAGCTAATGGTATTGTTTGGGTCAGGGTGGTGATTAGTGTTTTGCATAGGTTAAGGTTTAAATTTAGGGCTTGAATTAGCATAGGTTTAGGATTAGGGAAAGGATATAGTTAGGTTTAGGTTTCAAGTTAGGTTTAGAGTAATGGATAGGGTTAGGATTAGGGATATGGTAATGTTTAGGCCTAGGGTTAGCATTAGCATTAGGATTATGGTTAGGGTAATGGATAGGGTTAGAACTAGGGTTAGAGCTAAGGTTATGGTTATTCTTAGTGCTAGATTTAGGGTTACGGTTAGGGTTAGGGTTAAAGCTCGGTTTAGGGCTCAAATTATGCTAGGTTTTGGGTTAAGTTAGGACTAGGGTTAGGGTTATGGCTAATGTAAGTACTAGGGTTACAATTAGGGCTAGCTTTAGGGTTAGGGTTAGGGTTAGGGCTAGGTCTAGTGTTATGTTTAGGGTTATGTTTAGGGTGATGTTTAAAACTAGGGTTAGTGTTTGTGTCAGAATCAGGGTTATGGCTAATTTTAGGGTTCTGCTTAAAAGTAGAATTAGGGCTAGATTTAGAGCTAGGTGCAGAGTTAGGGTTTGGTTTTGGTTACGGGTTAGGGTTAGGAATATGGCTTGGTTTTGTATTAGGGCTAGGCCTAGAGTTAGGGCTAGTTTTAGGAGTAGCATTAGGTTTAGGTTTAGGGTTAGGGTTAGTGTTAGATTTAGGCTTAGGCTTTGCATTAGAGTTAGATTTAGAGTTAAGGTTAGATCCAAGGTTAGGGCTAGGGCTAAGGAAATGTCTAGGGTTAGGCCTAGGATTAGAGCTAGGTTTATAATTCCAAAAGGGATATGGTAAGAACTAGTTTTAGGGCTAGGGAGAGAGTTAGACTTAGTTTTAGGGCTAGGGTTAGGGTTAGGGTTAGGGATAGGGCTTAGTTATGTCTAAGATTAGGGATAGGTTTGGTTTTAAGTTAGGCCTAGTTTTAAGGTTAGGGTTATGATTAAGGCTATGCTTAGTGCTAATATGGGCTATGGTTTGTGTTCAGGTTAGGGCTAGGATAATATCTAGAGCTAATGTCAGGTCTAGGGTTATGGGTATAGATAGTTTTAGGGTTAGGTTTTGGCTAGGTCTAATGTAAGGATTAGGTTTAGGGTAAGGGTCAGGTTAGAGCTAGGTGAATTATAAGGGTCAGGGTCATTGTTAGGGTTTCTTTTAGGTTTGATTTATGGTTAGGGCTCAAATTAGCCTTAGGGTTACGGTTAGGGTAATGATAGGGTTAGATTTAGAGTGAAGGTTAGGTTTAGGGTAATTGATAGGGTAGGGTTAGTGATAGGTTTAGGGTTAGGCCTAGGGTTAGCATTAGTGAAAGGGTTATGTTTAGGGTAATGGATACAGTTAGAGTTAAGTTTAGGGCTAGGGTTATGGTTAGGATTAGGTCTTGAGATAGGGTTAGGCCTAGAATTAGCATTAGGGTATGAGTTATGATTAGGGTAATGGGTACAGTTAGAGTTAACTTTATAGCTAGACTCATGGTTAGGATTAGGTCTTGAGTTATGGTTAGGGTATGGCTTAGAACTACGGTTAGAGTTAGTGTTATGTTTAGTGTAAGAGTTAGGTTCTGAGCTATGATTAGTGTTAGAGCAAGTGTTAGGTTCAGGGTTATGTTTAGGGATAGGATTATGGTAGGTTTAGTGTTAGAGTTAGGGTTAGGGGAATGGTTATAATTAAGTTTAGGGTTAGGGTTAGTGTAATAAATATGGTTAGATGTAGGTTTAGGTTTAGGGACAGGGCTAGATTTAAGTTTAGGGTTAGGGTTAGGTCTATGGTTATGTTTACGTTTATGGTAAGGCTTAGGGTTTGATCTATGGTTAGGGCTATAGCAAGTATTAGCTTAGAGTTAGGTCTAGGGTTAGTTTTCTGTTTAGGGTTTAGGATTATGGTTAGGGTTGAGGCTAGGGTTACATTTAAGGTTAGAGTTAGGGTAATGGGTAGGTTTAGAGCTAGGGTTATGGTTAGGGTTATGTTAGAATTAGGACTAGATTTAGGGTTAGATTCAGGGATAATTCTAGGTTTATTTTTATAGTAAGGGCTAGGTTTTGAGCTACAGTTAGGACTAAGGCGAGGGTTAGGTTTGCGTTAGGGCTATGGTTAGGGTTAGGGTTATGCTTAGGGCTAGGTTAAGGCCTAGGATTAGATCTAGGTTTTGAGTTAGGTTTAGGCCTAGGGTTAAAACTGTGGGTAATGTAAGAGCTAGGATTATGATTAGGGATAGTTTTAGGGTTAGGGTTATGCCAAGATCTAGTGTTAGGTTTAGATTTTCAGTTAGGGTCAGGTTTAGAAGTAGGTCTACGTTTAAAGGAAGAGTCAGTGTTTGGGTTAGAGTTCAAGTTAGGGTTACAGCCAGAATAGAAGTAGGTTTATATCTAGAGGTAGGGTAGTGATTTGTTAGGCCTAGGACTAGGTTTTTGTTTAGTTCTAAAGCTAGATATAAGGCTACATTTAGGATTAGGTTTGAGTCAAGGTCTAGTGTTAGGTTTTAGTCTAGTGTTAGGGTCAGGTTTAGAACTAGGGTTTGTGTTAGGTTCAGTATAAGTGTCAGGGTTAGCATTCAAATTTGGGATAGGATTAGAGCTAGAATAAGGGCTAGGGTCAAGACTACTAATAAGGTTAGGATTTTGATTAGCCTAAGGATTAGGCATAGGTCTAGGTTAACCATTAGTATTAAGGTTTCACTTAGGGTAAGGGACAGGTTTATAACTAGGTTTAGGGCTAAAGTTAGGGTTAAATTTAGGTTTAGGGTTCATATTAGGGCTAGTTTTGTGTTAGAGTTAGGACTAGGGTTAGGGCAATCACTAATATAAGAACTAGGGTTACAATTAGGGTTAGTTTTAGGTTTAGGGGTAGGGGTAGGTGTAGTTTTAGTGTTAGGGTTAAGTTTAAGTTTAGGGTGATATTTAGAGGTAGGGTTAGTTTTAGGATATGAGTCAGGGTCAGGGTTAGGTTTAGGACTCAAATAAGGGCTACGGTCACTGTTAAGTTTAGGTTTAAGTTTAGGATGGTGTTTCAAGCTAGGGTGAGTTTAGCATATGAGTCAGTGTCAGGTATACTTTTAAGATTATGTTTAGGACTCAAATTAAGTCTATGGTTAGGTCTAGGTGTAGTGTTAGGGTTTGGTTTATGTTAGGTTTAGGGTTGGGATTATTGCTCATTTTTGTTTTACTGCTAGTGGTAGGGTTAGGGCTAGTTTTATGAATAGAGTTAGGGTTAGGGTTAGGGTTAGGGAGAGGGATGAATTAGGGCTTGGATGAGGTCTATGGTTAATGTTCAGTTTAAGCATAGAATTAGGGTTAGATTTAGGATTTAGTTTAGGGTAAGGGATGGTGTTATGCTAGTTTTAGAGATAGGGTGATGTTTAAAATAAGGGTTAGGATTAGGGTTATGATTAAGGCTAGGTTTAGGGCTAGGATCAGGGCTGGGGTTTGTTTTAGGGTTAGAGCTAGGATTGGGAGTATGGCTAATTTCAAGTCTAGGATTATGTTTAAAGATAGTTTTAGGGTTAGGATTATGGGTATGTCTAGTGTAAGGTTTAGGTTTAGGGTTTGGGTCAGGATTAGGGCTAGGGGTATTATTAAGGTGAAGGTCTAGTTTAGGGTTTGGAATAGGTTCAGGCTTAAAGTTAGGGATTCAATTAGCATTAGGCAGGGTTAGTGTAATGATAGTTTTGTATTTATGTTTCACTTTAGGTTTATGGTAATTGATAGGGTTAGGTTTAGCGATAGTGTTTGTGTTAGGCCTAGGGTTAGCATTAGGGTAAGGGTAATGGTTAGGAAAATGGATAGGGTTAGAGCTAAGTTTAGGGCTAGGGTTATGGTTAGGAATTGGTTTTGAGTAGGGTTAGGGTTAGGGTTAGAACTAGGGTTAGTGTTAGGGTTATGTTTAGCATAAGGGTTAGGTTTTGACCTAGGGTTAGGGCTAGGGCGAGGGTTAGGTTTAGAGTTAGGTCTAGGGATAAGATTAGAGTATGGGTAGGGTTAGGGTTAGAGTAATGGAT
Organism: Marmota flaviventris; assembly: GCF_047511675.1. NCBI lineage: Eukaryota > Metazoa > Chordata > Mammalia > Rodentia > Sciuridae > Marmota > Marmota flaviventris. Next base: position 418,476 of record NW_027288411.1, on the reverse strand, counting down.
ATGGTTAGATGTAGGCACAGGTTTATGGTTAGTGTTAGATTGAGGTTTAGGTTTAGGTTTAGGACTATGGTTATGTTTAGGTTTATGGTAAGGGTTAGGGTTTGAGCTAGAGTTAGGTCTATGTTGAGTGTGAGGTTTAGGGTTAGGTCTAGTGTTAGTTTTCTGGTTAGGTTTAGGGTTAGGGTTAGGCCTAGGTTTATCAATAGATTTAGGGTTAGTTTTAGGGTAATGGGTAGGTTTAGAGCTAAGTTTAGGGCTAGAGTTGAGTTTAGGATTAGGGCTAGTGTTAGGGGTATATTTAGGGATAGGTGTAGTTTTATGTTTAGGATGAGTTAGGCTTTGAGCTATGGTTAGGCCTAATCAAGTGTTAGGTTAGGGTTAGGGTTATGCTTAGGCCTAGGATTAGCTCTAGGTTTTGTGTTAGTTTAGGCCTAGGGTTAGGGCTGTGGGTAATGTAAGTGCTAGGGTTATGATTAGGGCTAGTTTTAGGGTTGGGATTTTGGCTAGGTCTAGTGGTAGGTTGAGATTTTTGTTAGGGTCAGGTTTAGAGGTAGGTTTACTCTTAAAGGCAGGTTCAGTGTTTGGGTTAGAGTTTGAATTAGGTTACAGCCAGAATTAGAACTAGGTTTAGGTCTAGGTGTAGGGTTAATGTTTGTGTTAGGTTAAGGGTTACTTTAAGGGCTAGGGATAAGCTTTTGTTTAGGTCTAGGGCTATAGTTAAGGCTTGATTTAGTATTTGGTTTATGTCTAGGGTTAGTGTTAGGGTTTGGTCTAGGGTTAGGGCCAGGTTTAGACCTAGGATTACTGTTAGGGTGAAAAAAATGGTCAGGGTTAACATTAGGGTTTGGAATAGTGTTAGAGATAGAGTGAGGATAGGGTTATGACTATTAATAGTTAGGGTTTTGGTTAGCTTAAGGATTAGGGATAGGTCTAGAGTTACCATTAGGGTTAGGGTTTCACTTTGGGTAAGGGGTTGGCTAAGAGCTAGGGTTAGGGCTAGAGTTAAGGTTAGGGTGAGGGTTAAATCTAGGTTTAGAGCTCAGATTAGGGCTAATTTTGGGGTTAGGGTTAGGGCTAATATTATGGCAATGGATAATATAAGAACTAGGGTTACAATTAGGGTTAGGGGTAGGTGTAAGTCTAGTATTAGGGTTAGGTTTAATGTTAGGGTGATATTTATAGCTAGGTTAGTATTAGGATATGATTCAGAGACAGTGTTAGTTTTAGGGTTAGGGTTAGGTCTCAAATAAAGGCTAGGATTACTGTTAGGGTTAAGTTTAAGTTTAGGGTGTTCTTTAGAGCTAGTGTGACTGTTAGGGTATGAGTCAGCATCAAGGTTAGTTTTAAGGTTAGGGTTATGACTTAATTTAAGGCTAGGGTTACTGTTAAGGTTCGGTTTAAGTTTAGGATGGTGTTTAGACCTAGGGTGAGTGTTAGGATATGATTCAGGGTCAGGGTTAAATTAAAGTTATTATGAGGACTCGAATTAGGGCTTGGGTTTGGTCTAGGTGTAGTGTTAGGGTTTGGATTATGTTAAGGTTTAAGGTTAGGAATATTGCTCATTTTTTTTTTAGAGAGAGAGAGAGAGAGAGAGAGAGAGAGAGAGAGAGAATTTTTAAATATTTGTATATTTTTAGTTTTGCTGGAAACAACATCTTTTTTATAATTATATTTTTATTGTTGCTGAGGATCAAACCCAGCACCCCACACATGCCAGGTGAATGCGCAACCACTTGAGTCATATCCTCATCCTCTATTGCTCAGTTTTGTTTTAGTCCTAGGTTATATGATTAGCGGTGGGGTCAGGGCTAGTGTTTTTGTTAGGTTTAGGCTGAGGGTTATGTTAAGACTTGGAGTTAGGGTTCGATCTAGGGTTAGGGCTAGATCTAATGATAGGGCAAGGGTTAGGGCTAGGTTTAGGGTTATGGTAAATGATAAGGATAGAACTAGGGATAAGGCTAGGGCGAGAGTTAGAGTTAGTCTTAGGCCTAGGGTTATGGTTAGTTTTAGGGATAGAGCTAAATCAGTGCAAGGTTTAGAATTAGGGTTAATGTTCAGCTTACTCCTAGCACTAGGACTAGGTTTAGGGTTTAGGGTAAGGGATGTATTATAGCTAGGTTTAGAGGTAGTGTGAGGGTTATAATTAGGATTAGGACTAGGTTTAGGGTTACAGTTTTGATTAAGGCTAGGTTTTAGGGCTAGGATGAGTGCTAGGGTTTGTTGTAGGGTTAGGACTAGAATTAGGGCTAGGGATAATGTCAGGTATAGTGTTACATTTAGGAGTAGATTTGTAATTAGGTCTATGTCTTAGTCTACTGTAAGTGTTAAGTTTAGGGTAAGGGTCAGTTTTAGATCTAGGTGTACTTTTAGGTTCAGGGTCAGGGTAACGGTTTGTATTAGGTTAAGATTTAAGGATAAGGCTCAAATGAGCATTAGGGTTAGAGTTAGGTTTAGGGTAATGAATATGGTTAGGTTTCGGTTTCAGGGTAAGTTTAGGGTAATGGAGAGATTTAGGGTTTTCTATAGGGTTAGGGTTCTGCCTAGGGTTAGCATTAGGATTAGGGTTATCATAAGGGTAATGTATAGGGTTAGGGTTAGAACTAGGGTTAGGGTTATTATTAGGGATAAGCCTAGGGTTAGGTTTAGGCCAAAAGTTAGGCTTTGAGCTATGCTTAGGTCTAAGGTGAGGGTTAGGCTTAGGGTTAGGGATAGGTTTAGGGTTAGGGTTATGCTTAGGGTAAGTTTAGGCCTTGGATTAGGGCTAGGTTTTGTGTTAGGTTTAGGTCTAGCTTTAGTGCTATGGGTAATATAAAATCTAGGGTTCTAATTAGGGATATTTTTAGGGTTAGGGTTATGGCTAGGTCTAGTGTTAGGTTTAGATTTTGGTTTAGAGTCAGTTTTAGAGCTAGGTTTAGTGTTAGTGTCAGGGTCAGTGTTCTGATTAGAGTTAGGGTGAAAACCAGAATCAGGAGTAGTGTTAGGTCTAGAGGTAGTGTTATTGTTTGGTTTAAGTTAAGTGTTATTGTTAGGGCTAGGACTAAGTTTTTGTTTAGGTCTAGGGCTAGAGTTATCAGTAGATTTAGGATTAGGTTTAGGTCTAGGGGTAGTGATAGGGTTAGGTTTAGGTAAAATTTACTGGCAGGGCTAGTTTCTGGGTTTAGTTTAGGTTTAGGGTCTGGTGTAGACCTATAATTAGTGTCATGGTCAGAATAAGGGTGAAGATTAGGGTTAGGTTTTGGGTTAGGTTTAGAGATAGAATGAGGGCTAGGGTTTGGACTAGTAATAGGGTTAGTGTTTGATTTAGGCTAAGGATTACTATTAGGACTAGGGTTAGCATTATGGATAGGGTTTGGCTTAGGATAAGGGATAGGGTTACAGCTAGGTTTAGAGCTAGATTTAGGGTTAGGGTTAAATCTTGTTTTAGGGCTCAGATTAGGGCTATTTTTGTTTTTGGGTTAGGGCTAGGGTTAGGACTATAGCTAATGTAAGAGCTAGGGTTATTATTAGGGTTAGTTTTAGGGTTAGGTTTTGGGCTAGGAATGGTGTTAGCATTTTCTTTATGGTTAGGGGGATATATATATATATATATATATATATATATATATATATATATATATAATCTAAGGTTAGTGTTTGGATATGAGTCATTGTAAGGGTTAGTTTTAGTTCTAGGACATAAATTTGAGCTAGGGTTATGGCTAGTTGTAGGGTTAGGGTTTGATTTAGGTTAGGTTTAGGTTTAGGGTAATGGCTTGGTTTTGTTTTAAGGCTAGGGCTAGGGTTAGGGTTAGTTTTATGATTAGTGATAGTGTTCAGCTAGTGGTAGGGTGAGGTTTAGGCTTAAGGTTAGGGTTAAATTTAGAATTATGGTTTGATTTAAGGTTAGGGCTAAGGTTAGGGCTAGTGTTAGGGTTACAGTAATGGACAGGTTTAGAAATAAAAATAGGGCTAGGTTGAGAGTTAGAGGTATTCTTAGGGCTAGAGTTAGGGATTTGCTTAGGGTTCAGGCTAAATTAGGGCTAGATTAGCACTAGGTTTAGGTTTAGGGTTAGACACATTTTTAGGGCTAGAATTAGGGTTAATGTTAGTGTTAGGGTTATGGTGAGTTTTAAGTGAAAGGGTGAGGTTATGGCTAGGTTCAGGGCTAGGGAGAGGGTTAAAATTAGGTATAGGAAAAGGGTGAGTGTTCAGGTTAGGATTAAGGCTAGGATTAGGGCTAGGATGAGGGCTAGGGTTTATGTTGGGGTTAGAGCTAGGATTAGGGCTAGGGCTAATGTCAGGTCTAAGGTTATGGTTAGGAATAGTGTAAACTTTAGGTTTACTGTTAGGTCTAGTGGAAGGTTAGGTTTAGAGTAAAGGTCAGGTTTAGAGCTAAGTGTATTATTAAGGTCAGACTCCAGTTTAGGGTTTGGTTTAGGATAAGGTTTAGGGTTAGGCCTCAAATTAGCATTAGGGTTAGGTTTCTAACCTAAACTTATCCTTAACTCTAACCTGACATCGAAATCTATTACCTACACCCTAATGATAACCATAGCCCTAACCCTAACACTAACTATGACCATAACCCTAGCACTAACCTTACCCTAGCACTAACCCTAGATCTAACCCTGAACCATTTCCAAAACCTAATCCTAACTCTAACCCTCGCTCGCTCTAACCCTGACCCTAAACCTAATTCAAGCCCTAATCCTAACCATAACCCTAGCCCTAACCCTAGGTCTAACCCTATAAATTACCCTAATGATACCATAACACTAATGCTAACTCTAGGCCTAACCCTAAACTTATCACAAACCAAAACCATATCTATTACTCTAAACCTAAACTGAATCCTAATCCTAACCATATCCATTACCCTAACCCTAACTCTAACATTAATGCTAATTTGAGCCCTAAACCTAAACCTTATCCTAACCCAAACCCAAAGCCTGACCATGACCCTAATAATATGCCTAGCTCTAAACCTGACCTTTTCTCTAAATGCAACACTTAAAGTTGACCTAGCCATAAACCTAACCCTAAGACTCTCCCTAACTGTAAACCTAGACCTGACATTAGCCATAACCCTAATTCTTGCACTAAACCTAACACAAAACCTATCCCTAATCCTAGTGTTAAACCCAGCCTTAATCAAAACCCAAACCATCATCCTAGCCCTGACCCTAAAGCTAATCATAAAACTAGTCCTAACCTTAACAATAGCACTAAAACAAAACTGAGCAACAGGCCTAACGCTAAACCTTAACTTAAACCAAACACTAGCACTACACCTAGAACTAACCCTAGCCCTAATTCAAGTCCTAATCCTAACCTTAAATATAACCCGGAACCTGACTCATATCCTAACACTCATCCTAGCTCTAAAGAGCACCCTAAATTAAACCTAACCCTAACAGTAACCCTAGCCCTAAATTCGAGTCCTAAAACTAACCATAAAACTAACACTGACCTGACTCGTATCCTAACACTATCTCTAGCTATAAATATCAATCTAACTTTAAACCTAACCCTAACACTGACCTACCCCTAACCTAACCATAAAACTAATCCTAATTGTAACCCTAGTTCTTATATTTGTCATTGCCCTAACCCTAGTCTTAAACCTCACACAAAAACTAGCCCTAATCTGAGTGTAGCTAAAACTAGCTTTAACCCTAACCAAAACCATAACCCTAGCCCTAAACCTATGTCTAACCCTATCCATTACCCTAAGCAAAACCCTAAACTTAATGGTAACCCTAGACCTATTCCTAATTCTTAGGCTAAACAAATATTAACCCTATAAATAGTCCTAACCCTAGATCTAATTCTAGCTCTAACCCTTACCAAAACCCTAAACCTAACCATGACCATTATTCTGACCATCACACAAACCAGAGGTCTAAACCTGACCATAACCCTAAACCAAACACTAACACTAGCCCTACTGGTAACCTTATACCTAAACCTAACCCTACCATTATCCCTAGATCTAAACCTAATTCAAAATTTAGCCTTAACTTTAGCTCTAGACCTAAAGAAAAACCTAGCCTTAGCCTTCACAATAACCCTTAACCTAACCCAAACACAACTTCTACCTCTGGATCTAAACCTAGTCCTAATTCTGGCCATAACCCTAACCCAAACACTGTCCCTTTCTGTAACACAAATCCAAGCTCTAAATTTTATACTAACCCAAAATCTAGCCATAACCCTAACTCTAGGTCTTACATTACATATATCCCTAATGTTAGCCCTGAACCTCACACAAAACCTAGCTCTAAGTGTAACCCTAACCCTAACCCTAGACCTAACCCTAACCCGAACCCTTGACTTAACCCTAGCTCAAACACTAACCTTTGCCAAAAAATTAATCTAGACCTAACCCCAACCCTAATCCTAGTCCTAATACTAACCATAACCAAGGCCAAACCTGGTTCTAACTCTATCCATTACCCTAAACAAAACCCTAACCCTAATGCTAAACCTAGCTCTAAACTTAACCCTAACCCTAAAACTAGATGTCACACTAACCCTAACCATTGCACTAGCCCTAAACATAGCTCAAACCCTAATGCTTACCCTAAACCTAGCATTAACACTAACCCTAGGCTTAACCCTAAACCTAACCTTAGCCCTGATCCTAACCATAACCCTAGCCCTAAACCTATCTATTACCCTAAGCATAAGCCTAATCCAAATGCTAACCCTAGGCCTAACTCTAAACCTATCTCTAACACTAAATCTATCCATTTCCTAAAACTAACCGGAACACTAAACCTAACCTTATTAATTACTCTAACCCAATCCCTAACCCTAATGCTAAATCAAGCCCTAAACCTAATCCATAACCTAAACCAAACCCTAAACAAGACAAGTACCCTAACAATACACCTAGCTTTAACCTGGACCCTTTCCCGAAACCTAACCCTTACAATGGACCTAGCCATAAACCTAACCTTAACACTATCCCTAAGCGGAACCCTAACTGACATTATCCATAGACCTAATTCTCGCCCTAAACGTAACACAAACCCAAGCACTCATTGGAGCCCTAAACCTAGCCTTAATCCTAACCTGAACCTAACCTTAGCCCAATCCCTAATTTCAACCGGCGCCCTAGTTCTGAACCTAGGTATAACCACATCCCTTCCCCTAACACTAACCTTAACCCTAATCCAACACTAACACTAACGCTAACCCTATCCCTAACCCTAGCTCTAATCCTAGCCCTAATTTAATGCTAATCATAACCCTAACTCTAACCCTACCCCTAAGACGAACTCTAACTCTCGCCCTAGACCTATTTCTAGTACTAACTGTGTTACCATAACCCTAACACTAGCCCTAAACTAAACCCTAAACCTAGCCCAAGTCCTAGCCCTAGATCTAATCATAACTCTAAATATAACCCTAACCCTAAGCCTGAGCCTCACCCTACCACTAGCCCTAACACTATTGCTAATCCTAAAACTAGTTCTAAACCTAGCTGTAGCTCTAAAACAAAACTGAGCCCTAGCCCTAACCCTAACACTAACCTAACTGTAATCTCAGACCTGACATTAGACCTAGCCCTAATTCTTGCCCTAACCCTTGCCGCAGTCTGGCTGGGCACAAAATCACGAGCCACTCAAGCAGGAACAAACTTTGTATCTGAACTCCACCAGCACACTCCACATACGCTCTCGGGTAAAAATGCTGAACCACGCCACGTGGCCCACTACTCCATCAGGCAAATCCCTCCTCTGGAAATCCCTCCTACTGCACTTCCCCAACCAATGGGAACTCTCAGGGAGTCCCGCTAGAGCTCCAAAGTAGCAGGCCGAGGCATACATCAGGGGTCTAATATCCAATTGAATGCAGATCTTAACATAATCATATCATCTCAATGGCTTGCTGGCATCACCTTTCAACCAAAAATGCCATGCGTCATTCCTACTTGGCTATGGCTCTCAGCATCTCCCCCCTTTTGTTTAATTAAGCAACAAGCAATGTGGCTTAGGGACTGTGCCTGTTAGGTTGTCCAATACAACATATGGTCCTTACCCATCATCGGATGAGATGACCTCTAGGCGTCAGCCTCCTGTCTTAGGTTGGTACCACTGCAATTGGATCATACCCGTCACTGACTACCGGTCCAGCATACAGCCATACTTGTGGATAGGCCTATGCACCAGTGGGGGGGGTGAGGTTCTTTGCCTCACCTCTGTTGGCCCCCAAATTTGGCCTTTGAACCAGTGGGGGGGGGTGAGGTTCTTTGCCTCACCTCTGTTGGCCCTCAAATTTTAGACCATCACTAGCAGAAGGGAGGAGGATACAGAAATGCCACGACACCAAACCAATTGATGGCTCCTTTGGAAAAATTGTACCACCGGTGACACCATTAGCAAAGATACGCCAGCACTACCACAATTCGCTGTACCAACAGATAGTTCACAACATATACAAGTGATAAGTTCACAATGTATACAAGTGATACATAGTCCAGGCAAATTCTGCAAGCAGTTCAAAGTGGAGGAATCTATCAATATGTCCATTTCCTCCCAAAGTAAATTGACTCCTTGATTGAGCATTACTTGTTGAGTTATTATTCATTGATGCATCAGTTTATACAGTGTACTGTGATAGCTATTGAAGAAGCTGTAGTTTGGTTTCATCTTTGTCTTCACCAGCACTTGGATGAAGATAGGAATTCTGACAATGATGCAAAAAAAATTATGTAACATTCCAACAGGTACTAAGAAAACAATTTTCTGAACAATTTATATTATCCTGAACAGAATTATTAAATATAATGAAAAGGAAAGGTGAATGTAAACAAACAGATCTGTTAACCTCCTTATTTGTTCACATATTAAAACAATCCTCAACAGCTGTATACCCAATTTAAATTAAACCCTCCCCTTCTGCTTGTAGCAGATTATTTTGGTGTTTGTGTAAAAACCACTATGGTCGTTATTTAAATTAAACAAAAGGGGGGAAATGTTAGGGTCTGTAAAAAAGTCAAGATGGTGCCTGGCATTTTGCCAGAGGGAGTGGTTTGTGAAGTAACGCCAGTGAGCCATTAAGTTTGGAGATTCCTTATTGGTTGACTTCTGTATCTAGTTTATGTTAATTAAGATAAGCTGTGTGGAATATATATATACCCCTCCTGTCCTACAATAAAAGGCTCCCACTCCTGCAGTATCAATCTACACAAGTTGCTTGTCACCAGCTGGTTATTTTGCTGCAGCCTGACTGCAGCAACCCTTACACAAAACCTAACCCTAAACCTACCCATAACTCTAGCCTTATTTATCCCTAACCCTAAAACTTACACTGACCTTGACTCTGACCCTAACACTAACCCTATTTCAAATCATCACTCTAATCATAACCTAACCCTAACACTAGACCTAGCCCTAACCCTAACCCTAAAACAAGCCCTAATCGTAACCCTAGTTCTTATAATAGCCATAGCCCTACCCTAACCCTAACCTAATCTAAAACCTAGACCTAACCCTAACCCTAACACTAAATTTAACCCTAACCTAGCTCTAAACCTAATCCTAACCCTAGCCTTAATCCTAATCATAACCCTAGCCCTAACTCTAGCTCTAATCCTATCAATTACCTTAACCCTAACCCTAATACTAATCCTAGGATAACCATAACTCTATCCATAACCCTAACCCTATTCATTACCATAAACCTAAACTGAACCCTAAACCTAACCATATCCATTATCATAACCATAAACATAATCCTAACCTAATTTGAGCCCTAACCCTAAAACTTAATCTAAACAAACCCTAACCATTACCCTGACCCTAATAATACCCCTATCTCCAAAAGTGAACCTAACCCTCAACATAACCATTACACTATACATAGCCATAAAACTAACCCTGAAACTATCCCTAACCATAACCCTAGACCTAACATTAGCCCTAGGCCTTATGTTAGCCCTTATGCTAAAAAAATAAAGCCCTTATCCTGGCCCTAAAACTATCCTTAATCTGAACCCTAACCCTGTCACTAGGCCTAACCCTAAAGTGAACCTTCACCCTAGACCTTAACCTAGGTATAATATTATAACGAACCTTAAACCTAATTCTAAACCTAGCCCTAAACCAAGGCCTCGCCCTAATACTAAACCTAGCTCTAATCCTAGACCTAATTTAGCCCTAAACCTAAATCTAATCATACCCCTAACCCTAAGACTAACTCTAACTCTTGCCCTAGGTCTAGCCCTAGTTCTAAATTTTCCCCTTACCATGATCCAAAGCCTAGCCCTAACCCTAGTCCCAAACTTAGCCCTAGCCATAAACCTATATCTAACCCTCACTCTAAGCCTAAACCTAACCTAAAACCTAAACCTCACCCTAACACTAGCCCTAATCCTAATGCTAATTTGAAAACTATCCCTCACCATAGACATAGCATTCAAGCAAAACTGAGCTACAGCTCTAATCCTAAACCTTAACCTAAACCAAACCCTAACACTATGCCTAGCCCTTACCCTAGCCCTAATTTAAGTCCTAAACCTCACTGTACAACTAATAATGACCCTAACTCTGATCCTAAAACTAACCTTAGATCTAAACATCAACCTAATGCTAAACCTAACCCGAACAGTAAACCTAGCCCTTACCCTAATCCTAAAACTAGCCCTAATCATAATGCCAGGTCTTACATTAACAATAGTCCTAAACCTAACACCAATTTTAGCCTTAATGTGAACCCTAACCCTAGCTTTAACCCTAATGCTAACACTAACCCTAACCTTAACCCTAGCTCTAACCCTATCCCGTACCCTATGCCAACCCTCACCCTAATGCTACCCTAGTCCTAACCCTAATCCTTAGCCTACCCCAAACCCTAACTCTATTACTAGTCCTATCCCTAGGCCTCATTCTATGTCTAACCCTAAGCCAAACCCTAAGCCTAGCCCTGACCCTTATTCTGACCTTAAAACTAACCCTAGGTCTAAGCCTGACCCTAACCCTAAACCAAACACTAACACTAGCCCTATAGGTAAACGTATAACAAAATCTAACCATAACATTAACACTAGACCTAAACTTAATCCTAAATATAGCCATAACTCTAGCCATAGCCCTAAACAAAAACCTAGCTACAGCACTAACAATAACCATTAATCTATCACAATGACTAACAATACCCCTAGAACTAACCCTAGTAAAATTGTGCTCCTAACTGTAAATCCAATGCTAACCTGAACACTGACCCTTACCCTAACACAAACACTAGCTCTAAAGCTTATACTAACCCAAACTTTCCCTAACACTAGACCTATCCATAACCCTAACCTTAAAACTAGCCATAACCATAATCCTAGTTCTTACATTACCCATACTCCTAACACTAGCCATAAACCTCCTCCCAAAACCTAGCCCTAAATGTAGCTCTAAAACTACCTCTAAGCCTAATCCTAACCTTAGTCCTAGCCCTAACCCTCACACTTGCCTTGCCTAATATCATAGAAATTTGAAGAAAACTAGGGCCACTCTGGAGCTCTCTGAGCAGATGGAAGGCTTGGCTGTGTTCTTGCTCTTGGTTCACTGGGAAGTCGGAAGTCTCGGCCACACATGAGCTCTCTGCACAGAAGGAAGTCTCAGCTGCACATGTGCTCTCAGCTCAGATGGAAGTCTCAGCCATGTGTTTGCTCTTGGTGCAGAGGGAAGTCTTGGCTGCGGTTTCACTCTTGACTCAGACAGAAGTCTCCGCTGTGCAGGCGATCTAGGCGCAGAGGACAGGTAGCACAGAACACAGAGGCTTTGCTTGTGAGTCACCAGGCAAAGCTTTGGACATGGCTAAAGGTCACCCCAGCACCACCTACCTCACCAAACACCCTACACAGGTAACAGATGGAATGCATCTTGGAAAACCTTACTCACCATCTGTCAGTGACCGTGGCTACCAGCTGAGTTCTGCGGCTGCTCAGGTACCCGGTTTCCGACTCCCCTACCTCCAGCTGTGATAACTCAAGATTTTTCTCACAAGATTTTTTTTTTGGGGGGAGGAGCAATCAATGCAGAACAGCAACTGTACAGGTACCTGGTTTCCAACTCAGAGACTAAGAGTAGGGAGGCTCCATGTAGAAGCTCAAGCACTCTCAAATTGGCTACCTCCACCACCCTTAGCACAGAGACTCAAGCTAGGAATAGACAACTCAACCTACTGGAAGAAAACAGAGTTCTGAGAGACTTTTCTATTCTCGCTCTTTTCATCTATTCTCCTCTACCCTTCCCCCTCTGGCCCTCACAATCTCAACATATGTGAAACCAAGAACTTTGCATGAAATTGGACTTTAAGAACTGAATCAGCAGAATTGCTTAATATAGAGGAATTGCATAGGCCCACCTCACACCCTTTTATATTATTTTCATTCTCCCTATCTTTCTTTCTTGTTTTTTTTTTTCTTCTTTTTTCTTCCTCCCTCTATCCCACTTTCAACCTCCCAACTTTTAGTATTTATACATAGGGTAATATTATGAATACTGATAATAAATTTGAATTTATACATTCTTCTATAAATTACCCTTGTCTATTCATTTCAGTTCTCCTCCAATTTACTAAGATAGATTATTCTCATACCCTCACTCCTTTCCACCTTAACATAGCATATTACCCCTGATCATCAGTTCTCATCAGTTTATGAAACTAATGACTATATTCTAAATAATAATTTAAGCCAACATCTATAGATATGGAATCTAAATATAAATGTATTTATAATGGTTCGGCTTAGGCTTCAGGTTAGGGTTAGGTTTAGAGTTAGGATTTGATCTATGGTTAGGGCTAGGACTAAGGATAGGGCAAGGTTTAGGACTAGGTTCAGGGTTAGGGTTAGGGTTATGGTAAGGGATAGGGTTAGAACTAGTGATAGGCTAGTTTGAGAGTTAGAGTTAGTCGTAGGGCTAGGGCTAGGGTTATGTTTAGGGATAGGGTTAAATTAGGGCTAGGTTTAGTATTAGTTTGAGACCTCAGGTTAGGTTTATAGTTAGGGTTATATGTAGGGTAAGGGAGTGGGTTATAGCTAAGTTTTGGGGTAGGGCTAGGGTTAGTATTAGGGTTAGGGCTAGGGTTAGGTTTAGGGTTATGATTAAGGAAGTCTTAGGGCTAGAATGAAGGCTAATGTTTGTGTTAGGGTTAGGGCTAGTATTAGGGCTAAGGCTAATGCCACGTCTAGGGTTGTAGTTAGGGATAGATTTAGTGTTAGGTTTATGGCTTGGTCTAGTGTAAGGGTTAGGTTTAGGGTAAGGGTTAGGGTTAGAGCTAGGGTTATTATTAGTACCAGGTTCAAATTTAGGGTTTGGTTTATGTTAGAGGTAAGGTTTAGGGCTTGAATTAGCATTAGGTTTAGGGTGAGGGTTAATGACAGAGTTAGGTTTAGGGTTTAGATGTGGTTTAGTGTAATGGATAGGGTTAAGGTTAGGCCTAATGTTTAGCATAAGGGTTAGGGTTATCATTAGGGTAATGGATAGGGTTAGACCTATGATTAGGGCTAGGGATATGTATAGGATTAGGGCTTTTTTTAGGTTAGGGTTAGGTTTAAGTTTAGGGTTAAAGCTAGATTTAGGACTCACATTAATGCTAGGTTTTGGGTGGGGTTATGGCTAGGGTTAAGGATACGTGTAATGTATGAAGTAGGGTTATGGTTAGCACTAGTTATAGGGTTAACATTAGGGATAGGTCTAGTGTTAGGGTTAGGTTTATGGTTATGACAATATTTAGAGCTAGATTTAGTGTTAGGTTCAGAGTCAGTGTCCTTATTACTTTTCAGGTTTGATTTAAGACTGGAATCAGAGATAAGTGTAGGACTACTTGTAAAGTTAGGGTTTGGTTTAGGTTAAGGGTTAGGATTAGGGCTGTGACTCGGTTTTGTTTTAGGGCTAGTGGTATGGTTAGGGCTAGTTTTAGGATTAGTTTTAGGGTTAGGGCTAGTGTTAGTGTGAGGTTTAGGCTTAGGTTTAGGGTTAGATTTAGAGTTAGGTTTAGATCTAGGGTTTGAGCTAGGGTGAAAGATAGGACTAGGGTTAGGGCTAAGTTTAGGGCTAGGTTTAGGGTGATGGTAAGGGATTGGTATAGAACTCGCTATAGGGCTAGGGCGAGAGTTAGAGTTAGTCTTAGGGCAAGGGTTAGTGTTATGGTTAGGCCTAGGTTTAGGGCTAGGGTTAATATTAGGTTTAGGGTTACAGTTAGGTTTAGGGTAAGGTTTGGGATTACAGCTAGTTTTATGGCTAGTGTGAGGTTTACAATTAGGTAAGTGTTAGGTTTATGATTAAGGTAAAGTTTATGTCTAGGATATGGGCTAAGTTTTTGTGTTAGGTGTACAAGTAGGATTAGAGCTAGGGCAAAAGTAAGATCTAGGGTTACAGTTAGGGATAGTTTATGGTTAGGTTTATAACTAGGTCTATTTTAAGGGTTAGGTTTATGGTTAGTGTAAAGTTTAGAGCTAGGGTATTATTAGAGTTAGGGTCAGGCTTAGGGTTTTTGTTAGGTTAAGGTTTAGGTTTTGGGCTCGAATTAGCATTATTGTTAAGGATAGTGTAATGATAGGTTTAGGGTTCAGGTTAAGTGTTGAGTAATTTATAGGGTTAAGTTTAGGTATAGTTTTAGGTTTTTGCCTATGGTTAGCATAATGGTTAGGGTTATCATTAGAGTAATGGTTAGGTTAGAGCTAGGGTTAGGGCTGGGATTCTGCTACGGACTAGGTCTAGGCTTAGGCTTAGGCTTAGGCTTAGGGCTATGGTTAGGATTTGGATTAGCTTTAGGGTTAAAGCTAGGGTAGACCTTGGATTAGGGCTAGGTTTTGCAATAGGGTAGGGCTACAGCTAATGTAAGAACTTGCTATGATTCAGGCTAGTTTTAGGGTTAATGTTAAGGCTAGGTATAGTTTTAGAGTTAGGTTTAGCATTGGGGTCGTGTTTAGAGCTAGGGTTACTGTTAGTGTCAGGGTCAGTGTTCAGGTTAGTGTTATGGTTAGAATTAAATCCAGAATTAGGTCTAGGGGAAGAATTACTGTTTGGCTTAGGCTAAGGTTATTGTTAGGGCTATGTCTAGGTTTTTCATTAGGTCTAGTGTTCGAGTTATGGCTAGATTTATGATTAGGTTTAGGTCTAGTGCTAGTGTTAGGGTTAGGTTTAGGTATAAGTTAACCGGGCGGGTTACTATTAGGGTTCAGTTTAGGGTTAAGTTCAGGTTTAGATTTACAATTAGTTTTAGGGTCAGAATAAGGGTCAGGGTTAGGGTTAGGATTTGGTTTATGGTTAGAGCTAGAATGAGTGCTAGTGTTAGGACTAGTAATGGGGTTAGCGTTTGTGTTAGGTTAAAGATTAGGGTTAGCATTAGGGTTAGGGCTTGGAATAGAGCAAGAGTTAGGTTAAAGCTAGGTTTAGGGCTCAGATTAGGGCTAGTTTTGTGTTAGGTTTAGGGTTAGGCAACGGCTAATGTAAGAACTAGTGTTACAAATAGGGTGAACTTTGGGGTTATGGTTAGGGGTTAAACATCTAGTGTTAGGATTAGGTTTAAGGTTAGGGTGATGTTTAGAGCGAGTGTTAGTGTTAGGTTAATAATCAGGGTCAGAGTTAGTTTTAGAGTTAGGGTTAGGATTCCAAATAAGGCTAGGGTTATTGTAAGGGTTTGGTTTAAGGTTAGGGTGGTGTTTAGAGCAAGAGTGGGTCTTAGGATATGAGTCAGAGTCAGGGTTAGTATTCAGGTTAAGGTTAGAACTCAAATTAGGGCTAGGGTGAGGTCTAGCTGTAGTATTAGGATTTGGTTTAAGTTAAGATTTAGTGTTAGGGCTATTACTCAGTTTTGTTTTACTGCTAGGGTTAGGGTTAGGGTTAGTTTCATGAGTAGTGTTAGGGTTAGTGCTAGTATTAATGTTAGGCTTAGGCTTAGGATTAGTGTTCGAGTTAGAGTTAGAGTTGGATCTAGGGTTAGGACTAGAAATAAGGATTAGGCAAGTGTTCTGCCTAGATTTATGGCTATGTTTAGGGCTAGGGTTAGGGTTAAGTTAAGGGATATGGTTAGAACTAGGGATAGGGCTAGTGTGAGAGTTAAAGTTTGTCTTAGGTCTTTGGTTAGTGTTAGAATTATAAATAGGGTTAAATTAGGGCTATGATTAGGGGTAGGGTTACTGTTCAGCATAGGTCTAGTGTTTTTAGGGTTAGTGTTAGGATTAAGATTAGGCTAAGGGATGGTGTTTTAACTAGGTTTAGTGGGAGGGTGAGTGTTAGAATTAGGTTAGGGCTATGGTTAAGGATAGTGTTATGATTAGGGCTAGGTTTAGGGCTAGGATGAGGGCTAGGGTTTGTTTTATGTTTAGGGCTAGGATTAGGGCTAGGGCTAATATCAGGTCTTGGGTTATGGTTAAAGATAGTTTTAGTGTTAGGTTTATGGCTACATGTAGTGTAAGGGTTAGTTTAAGGGTTAGGGTCAGGTTTATAGCTAGAACTATTTTTACAGTCAGGCTCTGGGTTAGGGTTTGGGATAGGTTAAGTTTTAAAGTTAGGGCTCAAATTAGCATTAGGGTTAGTGTTATGTTAATGATAGGGTGAGGTTTAGAGTCTAGGTTTTGGTTAGGGTAATGGAATGGGTTAGGATTAAGGATAGGGTTAGGTTTAAGACTAGGTTTAGCATTAGAGTTAGGGTCCTGTTTATGGCAATGGATAGGGTTAGAGCTAGGTTTAGGGCTAGGGTTATGTTTATGATTAGGGCTAGGGTTAGTTTTGGATTAGGGTTAAAACTTGGGTTATGGCTCAGATTAGGTCTAGGTTTTGTGTTAACTTAGTGCTAGAGTTAGGGTTATGGCTAATGTAAGGACCAGGTTTATGTTTTAGGCTATATTTGGGGTTAGAGTTAGGGCTATGTCTAGTCTTAGGTTTAGGTTTAGGATTAGGGTTATGTTTACAGCTAGAGTTAGTGTTATGGTCAGAGTCAGGGTTAGGGTTAGTTGTATTGTTTGGATTAAAACTCAAATTAGGGCTAGGGTTAGGGTAATGATTTGGTTTTGGTTAAGGATTAGGGTTAGGGATATCGTTCTGTGTAGTTCTAGGGCTAGGGCTAGTGTTAGGGCTAGTTTTAGGATTAGCATTAGGGTTAGGGCTAGTGTGAGAGTTAAAATTAGTGAAAGGGCTAAAATTAGATTTAGGGTTTCAGATAGGGTTAAATTAGGGCTAGGATGAGGACTAGGGTTAGTGTTTAATTAAGCCCTAGCGATAGGGATAGGGTTAGGTTTAAGTTTAGGATAATGAATGGTGTTTTAGCTAGGTTTAGATGTAGGGTGAGGGTTAGAGTTAAGGTTAGAGCTAGAGTTGGAGTTAAGGTTATGATTAAGGCTAGGGTTAGGACTAGGATGAGGGATAGTGTTCATTTTAGATTCAGTGCTAGGATTAGTGCTAAGTCTAATATCATGTTAGGGTTAGGTTTAGGTTTACCATAAAAGTTAGGTTTTGAGCTAGGGTTAGGGCTAGGTTTAAGGTTAAGTCTAGGGATAGGATTATGGTAGGTTTAGGCTTAGGGTGGTGTTTTGAACTAGGTGAGCGTTAGGATATAAGTCAGGTAAAGGTTTAATTTTAAGATTATGTTTAGGACTTCAATTAGGACTAGTATTAGATCTAGGTGTAGTGCTAAGTTTTGGTTTAAGATAAGGTTTGTGTTAGGCCTGTTGCTCGGTCTTGTTTTAGTGCTATGATTTGGGTTAGTGCTAGTTTTATTATTAGCTTTATGGTTAGGGATAGGGTTATGGTTAGGTTTAGGATTAAGGCTAGATTTAAGGCTAGGATTAGGGTTAGGTTTTGTGTTAGGTTTAAGGTAACAATTAGGGCTAGGACTAATGTCAGGTCTAGGTTTATAGTTACTGGTATTTTTAGGATTATGTTTATGGCAAGGTCAAATTAAAGTGTTAGTTTTAGGGAAAGGGTCAATTTAAGATGTGGGGTATTATTAGGGTCAGGGTCAGGCTTTGGTTTTGGGTTAAGTTTTAGTGTTAAGGCTCAAATTAGCATTAAGTTTAGAATTAGGGTTAGGGTAATGGATAGTGTTAGGTTTAGGGATAGGTTCGGTTTAAGGTAATGGATATGGTTAGGGTTTGTGATAGGTTTAGGGTCAGGCCTAGGGTTAGCATTAAGGTTATAGTTATCGTTAGGGTAATTTATAGGTTTAGACCTAGGGTTAGTGCTAGGACAATGGTTAAGATTAGGGCTAGAGTTAGCGTTAGGGTCAGGGCTAGGGCGAGGGTTACACTTAGGATTAAGTTTAGGGTACGGTTTAGGGTTTGAGCTAGGAATTTTGCTATGGCTAAGATTAATTTATGGTTTGACCTAGGGTTATGGTCATGGTTAGTGTAAAGGTTAGGGCTAGGGTTATCATTAGGGTTAGGGTAATAGGTTTAGATGTCAGGTTAAAGATAGTTTTAGGTTTAGGTTAGCATTATCTTTAGGTTTAGGTTTAGGGTTAGTAATTTGAGCTATCTTAGGTTTAGGGTTAGTGTTAGGTTACATTCACTGTTATTTCTAGGGTTAGGTTTATGTTTAGGGTTAGGGTAGGCTTAGCTTTTGGTCTAGTGTTATTATTAGGGTTAAGTTTAGGGTTAGAGTAATGGATAGAGTTCAAGCTAGGGTTAGGGCTTGGGTTAAGGTTAGGATTAAGGCTGGGATTAGGTTAAGAGTTTGACCTTGGGCTAGATTAGGGTTAGATTAAGTGTAAGGGTAAGGAATGAGCTAGGTTTAGGGCTAGGTTAAGGGATAGGTTTACAGTCTGGGCTAGGGTAGATTTACAGTTAGGTTAAGGGCTAGGATAGCATTACTTTTAGGGTTATTGTTAGTATAATGGATAGAATTAGAGCTAGGGTTTGGGCTACGGTTAGAGTTAGGATTAGGACTAGAATTAGGGTGAGGTTTAGGGTTTGGGCTAGGGTTATTTTATGGTAAGGTTTAGTGTTTGAGCTAGGGTTAGGGCTAGAACGAGGTTTAGGGTTAGGTTTAGGGCTAAGTTTAGGTTTAGAGTTATGCTTTGGGTTAGGTTTAGGGCTGTAATTAGGGCTAGGTTTTGTGTGACGTTAAGGGCTACAGTTAGGTATATGGGTAATGTAAGCGCTGGAGTTATGGTTATGGCTATATTTAGAGTTCATCTAGTGTTAGGGTTAGTTTTTGGCATAGAATAAGGTTTCGAGCTAGGGTTTTTGTTAGGGTAAATGTCAGGTTTCAGGTTAGGATTAGGTTTAGGACATGGTCCAGAATGAGGACTAGGGTTAGGTCTAGGGGTAGAGTTAGTGTTTGGATTAACTTAAGGGTTATTGTTAGGCTAATGCTAGGGTTATGGCTATATTTAGGATTAGGTTTAGGTCTAGTGCTAGTGTTATTGTTAGGTTTAGGTTTAGGGTTAATGGTAGGGCTGGTGTTAGTTTTCGGATAAGGGTTAGGGTCAGGTTTGAACCTAGGTTTAGTGTTAGGATCAGAATTAGGGTCAGGGTTAGAGTTAGGGTTTAGGTTAAGTTTAGAGCTAGAATGAGGGTTAGGATTAGGACTAGTAATAGAGTTAGGGTTTGGGGTAGGCATAGAATTAGGGTTAGGACTACGGTAGGAATAGGGTGAGGTTTGACTAAGTGTAAGAAATAGAGTTAAAACTAGGATTAGGACTAGGGATAGGGTTAGGGTTAGGGCCAGAGTTAGGATTAGGGTTAAATCTAGGGTTAGACCTTGGATTTGTTATGGCTAGGTTTTGTGTTACGTTTAGGACTATGGCTAATTTAAGAACTCACATTACGATTAGGGCTAGTTTTAGTGTTAGGTTTTGGGCGAGGTCTAGTGTGAAGAATAAGTTTAAGGATAGGTTGATGTGTAGAGCTAGGGTTAGTGTTAAGGTCAGAGTCAGTGTTTGTATTCTAGGGTTAGGGTTAGGATTCGAATTAGGGCTACATTTAGGACTACCTGTAGTGTTAGGATTTGCTTTAGGTTAAGGGTTAGGTTCAGTGAAATGGCACGGGTTTTGCTTGATAGCTAGGGCTTTGGTTGGGGCTAGTTTTCAAATTAGCGTTAGAGTTACAGCTAGTGTTAGTGTGTGGTTTAGGCTTAGGGTTAGGGTTATATTTAGAGTTAGGGTTATTTCTAAGTTTAGGGCTACAGCGAAGGGTAGGACTAGGGTTAGGGCTAGGATTTGAGTTATTATGAGGGATAGGGTGCTCCATATGCACACAATACACACACACACACTGTTTTTTTCATAACTCACTTCTTTTATAAAATATATATTATTTTAGTTATACATGGACACAATATCTTTGTTTATTTTTATGTGGTGCTGAGGATTGAACCCAGTGCCTCACATGTATGAGGCCAGCACTCTGCCACTGAGCCACAATCCCAGCCCTCATGAGCATTAGGAAAAGATTAAAATTAAACAGAGACGAGTGGTGGGAGGGAAAGTGAGAGAGAAGGGAAACTGTATGGAAATGTAAGGAGACCCTCATTGTTACACAAAATTACATATAAGAGATGGTGAGGGGAAAGCGGGGAAAGAACAAGGGAGAGAATTGAATAACAGCAGATGGGGTAGAGATGGAAGATGGGAGGGAAGGGGAGGGGCGATAGTAGGGGATAGGAAAGGTAGCAGAATACAACAGTCACTAATATGGCATTATGTAAAGATGTGGATGTGTAACTGATGTGATTCTGCAACTTGTATTTGGGGTAAAAATGGGAGTTCATAACCCACTTGAATCAAAAGTATGAAAGATGGTATGTCATGAGCTATGTAATGTTTTGAACAACCAATAAAAAAATTTTAAACTAAAAAAAATAAGGGATAGGGTTGGAAATAGGGATAGGGCTGGGCCAGAGTTAGAGTTAGTGTAAGGATTAGATTTAGTGCCAATGTTAGGGGTCGGTTTAGGGTTAGGGCCAGGTATAGACCTATGGTTAGTGTAAGGGTCAGATTAAGGGTCAGGGTTAGTGTTAGGGTTTGGGATAGTGATAGAGCTAGATTGAGGATTAGGGTTAGGACTAATAATAGTGTTAGGTTTTGGGTTTGACTAAGAATTAAATTTAGGACAAGGGTAGCTTTAGGGTTATAGTTTGGCTTAGGGTAAGGGATACGGTTAGCACTACTGTTAAGACTAGGGTTAGGGTTAAGGTTATGGCTAGGGTTAGATTTAGGATTAGGGTTAAAGCTAGGGTTAGAGCTTGGGTTAGGTCTAGGCTAGGTTTTGTGTTATCTTTAGGGTATGGCTAATGTGAGAACTAGGGTTACAATTAGGGCTACTTTTAGGGTTAGTGTTATGTCTAAGTTTAGTTTTGGTTAGGTTTAAGTTTAGGGTTATGTTTACGGTAATGGATAGGTTAGGGTTAGCAAATGTGTTAGGGTTAGGCCAAGGGTTAGCATTAGGGTTAGGATTAGGGTTAGGGTTAGGGTAATGGATAAGGTTAGAGCTAGAGTTAGGGCTAGGGTTATGTTAGTGTTAGTGTTTGGGTTAGTGTTAGGTTTATGGATATTGCAAGGATTAAATTTAGGTTTAGGTTTAGGGTAAGGGTTAGGACTTGGTTTAGGTTTATAGTTAGGGTTAAAGCTAGGGTTGGGGCTCGCATTAGGGGTAAATTTTGGGTAACATTAGTGCTAGTATTAGGGATACAGCTAATGTTAGAACTAGAGTTATGATTAGGGGTAATTTTAGGGTTATGGTTAGGGCTAAGCCTAGTTTAATGGTTAGGTTTAAGTTCACAGTGATGTTTTGAGCTAGGGTTAGTGTTAGGTTCCGAGTCAGGGTCAGGGTTAGTTTTAGGGTTGGGGATAGGATTCGAATTAGGGTAGGCTTAGGGCTAGATGTAGGGTTAGGTTTTGGTTAAGGTTAAGGGTTAGGGTTAGTGTTATGGCCCTTATGTTTTAGGGCTAAGGATAAAGTTAAGGGTAGTTTTACAATTAATCTTAGTGTTATTGCTAGTGATAGGGTGAGTTTAGGCTTAGTGGTACATATAGAGTTATGGTTAATTATAAGGTTAGGGCTATGACTAGGGTTAGGGCTAAGGTTAGGTCTAGTGTTTGGGTTACAGTAAGCGATAGGGTTAGAACTAGGAGTAGAGCTAAGGCGATAGGTAGAGTTAGTCTTAAGGCTAGGGTTAGTGTTAAGTTTAGGGCTAAATTATGGCTAGGAATATGTCTAGGATTGGTGTTAAGGTTAGGCCTAGTGTTAGGGCTATGTTTAAGATTAGGTTTATGTTTAGGGTTAGGTTTAGGGGAAGGGATGGGGTTATAGCTAGGTGTAGGGCTAGGGCAATGATTAGAATTAAGTTAAGGTCTAGGGTTAGGTTTGTATTAGAATTAAGGCTAGATTTTGGGTTAGGATGAGGGCTAGGGTTTGTGTTAGGGTTAAGGCAAGTTTTAGGGATTGAGATAATGTCAGGTTTAGGGTTATGGCTAGGGATAGTTATAGGGTTCGGTTCATGGCTAGGTCTAATGTTAAGTTTAGGGTAAGGCCCAGGTAAAGAGTAAGGTGCATTTTTAGGGTAAGGGTCAGGTTTTGGGTTTGTGTTAGGTTAATTATTAGGGTTAGGGCTCAAATTAGCATTAGGGTTAGAATTAGGGTTAGGTTTATTGGATAGGTTTAGATTTAAGATTCAGGATAAGATTAGGGTAATTGGTAGGGTTAGGGTTAGTGATAGGGTTAGGGTTAGGCCTAGGGTTTGCATTTGGGTTAGGGTTATTGTTAGGGTAATGAACAGCATTAGATTTAGAGTTAGGGCTAGGGTTTTGGATAGGATTAGGGCTAGAGTTAGCGTTAGGGATAGGACTAGGATTAAAGTTTGGGTTTGGTTTAGGGTACAGGTTAGGTTTTGAGCTAGGGATAGTGTTAGGGTGAGTATTAGGTTTAGGATTATGTCTAGGGTTAGATTTACGGTTAAGGTTAGGGTTAGTTTTAGGGTTAGGGCAAAGGTTATCTTTAGAGTTAGGTTAATGGTTAGGGTTAGATGTTAGGTTATTTTTAAGGGGAGTTTTAGGTTTAGGGTTTGTGTTAATATTAGGACTAAGATTATCATTTGATTTAGGGTAATGGATAGGGTTAGATGTCAGGTTAGGTTAAGGGGTAGTTTTAGGTTTAGGGTTAGTGTTAGGATTTGTGCTAGGGTTAGAGTTTGATAAGCGTTAGGGTTTTATCTAGGGTTAAGGTTATGATGAGGGTTGGGTTTAGGGTTAGGTCTATTATTAGGTTTAAAATTAGGATTAGAGCTAGTGTTATCATTAGGGTTAATGTTCTGTTTAGGGTATGGATAAATTTAGAGATAGTATTAGGGCTAGTGTTAACATTATGATTAGGGCTAGGATTAGGATTTGGTTTAGGGATAGGGATAGGGTTATGTTTAGGGTTCAGTTTTGGGTTTTATCTAGGGTTAGGTCTAAGACGAGGTTCAGGGTTAGCATGAGTGTTAGGCTTACGATAAGGGATAAGGTTAGGTTAGGGTTAGGGTTACGCTTTGGGCTAGATTTAGGCCTAGGATTAGGGCTAGGTTTGTGTTAGGTTTAGAGCTAGTTTTAGTGGTATGGTAATGTAAGGGTTATGTTTATGGTTATGGCTAGTTCTAGTGTTAGGTTTAAGTTTCGGTTAGCATCAGTTTTATAGCTAGGTTTAATGTTATGTCAGGGTCTGTGTTTGGATTAAGGTTAGGGTTAGGGCTAGAGCCAGAATTAGGATTGGTTAGGTCTAGAGGTAAGGTTAGTGTTTGGCTTAGGTTAAGGGTTATCATTTGAGCCAGGGCTAATTTTTGTTTAGGTCTTGGTTAAAGATATGGCCAGATTTATGGTTAATTTTAATCTAGGTCTAGTATTAGGATTATGTTTAGATATAGGGTTTTGGGTAGGGCTAGTGTTAGGGTTTGGTTTAGGTTCAGGGTCAGAATAAGGGTCAGGGTTACGGTTAGAATTTGTGTTAGGGTTATAACAAGAATGAGGGCTAGGGTTAGGACTAGTAATAGGGTTAGGGTTTGGGTTAGACTAAGGACTAATTTTACGACTAGGGTTAGCATTAGGTTTGGGGATTGGCTAGTGTAAAGTATAAGGTTAGTGCTAGCGTTAGAGCTATGGTACGGGTTAGGGTTAGGGATAATGTTAGGGTTAGGGTTAGGGTGAAACCTAGGGTAAGGTGTCTGATTTGGGCTAGGGATGCGTTAGCATTAGGTTTAAGGTTATGGCTAATGTATGATCTAAGTTTATGATTAGAACTAGTTTTAGAATTAGCGTTAGGACCAGGTATAGTGTTAGGTTAAGGTTTAGGTTTAGGGTGATGTTTAGAGTTAGGGTTAGTGTTAATGTCAGAGACAGGTTTAGGGGTAGATTTAGGGTTAAATTTAGAACTCAAATTAGGGCTAGACTTAGGGCTAGATATAAGGTTAAGGTTTGGTTTAGGTAAAAGTTTAGGGTTATTGTTATGGCTCAATTTGGTTTTAGGTCTAAGCCTATGGTTAGAGCTAGTTTTAGGATTAGCTTTAGGGTTAGGGCTAGTGTTAGGGTTAGGTTTAGTTTTAGAATTAGGGTTAGATTTAGAGTTAGCTTTAGATCTACGGTTAGGGCAAAATGTAAGGTTAGGGCTAGGGTTAATGTAGGCTATGTCTAGGAATAAGATTATGGTAAGTGATTGAGTTAGAATTAGGGCTAGGGTTAGGGCAAGAGTTGTAGTTATTCTTAAAGCTAGTATTCAGGTTAGGTTTAGGATTAGGGCTAGGTTTAGTGTTAGGATTAGTCCTAGGGTTAAGGTTAGGGCTACGTTTAATGTTAATGTTAAGGTCTAGGTTAGGTTTAGGGTAAGCAATGGGGTTATAACTAGGCTTAGGGCTAGTGAAAGTGTTAGAATTAGGGTTAGGGTTATGATTAAGGCTAAGTTTTATTCTAGGATAAGAGATAGTGTTTGTGTTTGGGTAAGGGCTAATATTAGGGCTAGGGCTATTGTCAGGTTTAGGGTTACATTAGAGATAGGTTTCGGTTTATGTTTATGGTTAGGTCTAGTGTAAGGTTTAGATTTAGGGCAAGGGTCAAGTTTAAAGCTATGTATTATGGTCAGTATTTGGCTTAAGGTTTTGTTTAGGTTAATGTTTAGGTTTAGGGCTTGAATTAGCATTAGGGTTAGAGTTAGGGGGTTAGGGTAATGAATAGGCTTAGGATTAGGGTTCAGGTTAATTTTACGGCAATGGATAGGTTTAGGGATTGTGAAAGGGTTAGGGTTAAGCCTAGGATTAGCATTAGTGTTAGGATTGTGGTTAGCGCAGTGGATAGAATTAGAGCTAGGTTTAGGGCTAGGCTTATGGTTATGATTAGGGTTAGGGTTACGGTAGTTGATATAATTAGAGCTATGTTTAGGGCTATGTTTAATGTTAGGATTAGAGCTAGTGTTAGATTTGGGTTTGGGATACTGCTAGGGTTATGTTAAGGGTAAATGTTAGGATTTGAGCTAGGGTTAGGTCTAAAGCGAAGCTTAGGGTTAGGGTTAGGTCTAGGGTTGTGTTTAGGGTTACACTTAGGGCTGTGTTCAAGCCTAAAATTAAAACTAGGTTTTGTGCTAGTTTAGGCCTAGGGTTAGGGCCATGGGTATTGTAAGAGCTAGGGTAATGATTAGGGCTAGTTTTAGTGTTAGGTTTATTGCTAGGTCTAGTGTTATGATTAGGTTTGGTTTAGAGTGAGCTTTGGAGGTAGGATTATGTTAGGGTCAGGGCCAGTGTTCAGGTTAGAGTTAGTGTTGGGTCTAGTGCCAGAATTAGGACTAGGGTTAGGTCTAGGGGTATGGTTAGTTTTTGAATTAGGTTAAGGGTTATTGTTAGGGCTCGGGCTAGGTTGTTGTTCAGGTCTAGGGCTAGAGATATGGCTAGATTTAGGATTAGGTTTAAGTCTAGGGCTAGTGTTAGGTTTAGGTTTAAGTATATGATTACTGGTAGGGTAATGTTAGGGGTCAGTTTAGGGTTAGGGTCAGGTTTATACCTGCTCTTAGTATTAGGGTCAGAATATTTGTCAGGGATAGTGTTTGGGTTTTGGTTAGGGTTAGAGCTGGAATGAAAGTTAGGGGTAGGCCTAGTAATAGGGTTAGGGTTTGGGTTATGCTAGAATTAGCGTTAGGACAAGGTTTAGCTTTAGGTTTAGGGTTTAGCTTAAGGTAAGGGATAGGGTAATAGCTCAGGGTAAGATCTACGGTTAGGGTATGGATTAGGGGTACTTTTAGGGTTACTGTTAAAACTAGGGTTAGCGCTCGGCTTAGGGCTTGGTTTTGGGTTAGTTTGGAGCTAGTGTTAGGCCTACAACTAATGTATGAATCAGGGTTATGATTAGGACTACTTTTTGGGTAAGTGTTATGGCTAGATCAAGTGTTAGGATTAGGGTTACCATTTTCGTGATGTTTAGAGCTAGAGTTAGTGTTAGGGTCAGGTTCAGTTTTTGGGTTATATTTAGGGTTAGTGTTAAACCCAGAATTATAACTAGAGTTAGGTCTAGGGGTAGGATTAGTGTTTGTGTTAGGTTAAGGTTTATCATTAGGGCTAGGGCTAGTTTTTTATTCAGGTCTAGGGCTAGAGATATGGCTAGAGTCTAGATTATGTTTAGGTCTAGGGCTAATGTTAGAGTTACGTTTAGGTATAGGTTTATTGCTAGTGGTAGTGTTAGGGTTTGGTTTATGGTTAGGATCAGGTTTAGACATACAGTTACTGTTAGGGTCAGAATAAGTGTCAGGGTTAAGTTTAGGGTTTGGGTTATGGTTAGAGCTAGAATGGGGGCTAAGTTTAGGACTAGTAATAGGGTGACGGTTTCACTTAGGCTAAAGATTAGGGTTAGGTTTATGGATATGTTTAGTGTAAGTGTTAGGTTTCAGGTAGGGGTCAAATTTAGAACTAGGAGTATTATTAGGGTCAGCTTCAGGTTTAGGGTTTTGTTTAGTTTAGGGTTTAGGGTTACGGCTCAAATTAGCGTTAGGGTTTGTTTTAGGGTAATGATAGTGTTTGGTTTAGGGTTCAGGTTAGATTTAGCATAATGGATAGGGTTACAGTTAGGGATAAGGTTAGATTTAGGCCTAGGATTAGCATTATAATTAGGGTTATGTTTAGGGTAATTGATAGGGTTAGGCTAAATTTATGGCTAGGGTTATGGATAGGATTAAGGTTAGGGTAAGAGTTAAGGTTATGGGTTTGTTTTGTGTTAAGTTTAGGGCTAGAATTACGGCTAGGGCAAATGTCAGGTCTAGGATTTTGGCTAGCGATAGTTTTAGGGTTAGGTTTATATCTAGGTCTAGGATTAGGTTTAGTGGTAGGTTCAGGGTTAGAGCTATGTATGGGAAGGGGCAGAGTTAAGGTTTGTGTTGTGTTAAGGTTTAGATTTAAGGCTTGAATTAGCATTAGTGTTAGAGTTAGGGTAATGATAGGTTTAGCTTTAGGATTCAGGTTAGGTTTAGGTTAATGAAATAGGTTCGGGTTATGGATAAGTTTAGGGTTAGGCTTAGGGTTACCATTAGAGTTATGGTTATGATTAGGGTAATGGATAGGGTTAGAGCTAGTGATAGGGGTAGGGTTATGGTTAGAATTCAGGCTAGGTTTAGGGTAAAATTTAGGACTATGTTGTGGGTTAGGGTTAGATTTAGGGTTAGGTTTAAAGCTAGGGTTAAGGATCAGATTAGGGCTTGATTTTGGTTTTGGTTAGGGCTAGGATTAGGATGATGGCAATGTATGAACTAGTGTTGCAATTAGTGCTGGTTTTAGGGTTAGGGTTAGGGCTTGGTCTAGTGTTACGGTTAGGTTTAGGGTTAGGGTGATGTTTAGAGCAAGGGTTATTTTTAGGGTCAGTGTCAGATTCAGGGTTAGTTTTCGGGCTAGGTTTAGAACTCAAATTATGGCTAAAGTTAGTAGTAGTTTTACCTTTAGGTTTTGGTTTAGGTTAAGGGTTCGGGATATACCTTGGTTTTGTTTTAGGGCTAGGGCTACAGTTACGGCTAGTTTATGGATTAGTATCAGGGTTAGGGCTAGTGTTAGGTTGAGGTTTAGGTTTAGGGTGAGGGTTACTTTTATAGTTAGTGTTAGGGTTATGGCTAGGTCTAGTGTTAGGTCTAGGTTTTGAGTTAGTGCCATGTTTAAAGCTAGGTTCAGTGTTAGAATTAGGATCAGTTTTGGGGATAGGGTTAGGGTTAGTTTTAGAGCCAGAATTCGGACTAGGTTTAGGTCTAGGGGTAGAGTAAGTGTTCGGTTTAGGTTAAGGGTTTTGTTAGTGCTAGTGCTAGGTTTTTGTTTAGGTCTAGGGCTAGAGTTATAGCTATATTTAGGATTAACTTTGGGTCCAGGTCTGTTGTTAGGCTTATGTATAGGTGTAGGTTTACCAGTAGGTCTAGTGTTAGGGTTTGGTTTATGGTTAGGATCAGGTTTAGACCTAGGGTTACTGTTAGGGTCAGATGAGGGTCAGGGATAGGTTTAGAGGTAGAATGAGGGTAGGTTTAAGACTAGAATTATGGTTAGAGTTTAAGTTAGGCTACGGATTCGATTAAGATTAGGGTTAGCATTTGGGTTAGGTTTTTGCTTAGTGTAAGGAATGGGGTTAGAGTTAGGGTTAGAGCTAGTGTTAGGGTTAGGGTTAGGCCTAGTATTATGGTTAAAGCTAAGTTTAGGGCTTGGATTATGTGTAGAATTTGTTAGGGTTAGGGCTACTTTTAGGACAATGACTAATGTATGAACTCGAATTATGATTAAGGCTAGTTTTACGGTTAGGTTAAGGCTAGATATAGTGTTAAGGTTAATTTTAGGTTAGGGTGGTGTTTAGAGCTAGGATTAGTGTTAGGGCAGTGTCAGGGTCAGGGTTAGTTTTAGAGTTAATTTTAGGGTTAGTTGTAGGGTTAGGGTTTGTTTTAAGTGAAGGGTTAAGATTAGGGCTATGGCTTGGTTTTGGTTTATGGCTAGGGCTAGGGATAGGGCACGTTTTAGGATTAGCATTATGGTTAGGGATAGTGTTAGGGTTTTATTTAGGCTTATTTTAGAGTTAAATTTAGATTTAGGTTTAGATTTGGACTTCGGCTTAGATCTTGGGTTAGGATTAAGTTTAAGGATAAAACTAGGGCTAGGGCTAGGGCAAGAGTTAGATTTAGTTTTATGGCTATGTTTAGGGTTAGGTTAGGATTAAATAAAGGCTAGGATTAGCACTAGGCTTTGTGTTAGGCCTAGGTTTAGGGTGAGGGTTAGGGTTAGGTTTAGGGTTATGGTTAGTTTTGTGGTATAGGATGAGTTTATATGTAGGTTTAGGGCTAGGATGAGGAATAGAACTAGGGTTAGCGCTCGGGTTATGGTTCAGGCTAGGATTAAGCCTAGGTTTAGTGCTAGGTTTTTGGCTAGAGATAATTTCAGGTCTAGTGTTATGGATAAAAATAGTTTTAGGTTTAGGTTTATGGCTACATCTAGTGTAAGGATTAGGTTTAGGGTGAGGTTCAGGTTTAGAGCCAAGGGTACTCTTAGGGTCAGGGTCATGAGTAGTGTTTTGGATAGGTTATGGTTTAATATTAGGACTCAAATTAGCATTAGATTTAGGATTACGGTGAATATAGTGTTAGGTTTAGGTTTTAGGTTAGGTTTAGGTTAATGTATAGGGTTAGGATTAGTGATACGGTTAGGTTTAGGCCCAGGTTTAGCATTAGGGATAGGGTTATGGTTAGGGTAATGGATAGGGTTAGAGATAGGGGTGCAGCTAGGGTTATTGTTATGATTATTGATAGGGTTATTCTTAGGGTAAGGGATAGTGTTAAATCTAGGTTTACAGCTAGGTTTATAGTTACGATTACTGATAGGATTATGGTTAGGGGTAAATTTAGGGATAGTGCTTGGAATAAGGCTAGGTTTTGGGTTAAGTTAATTCTAGGTTTAGGTAACAGCTAATGTAAATTCCTGGGTTGAGATTAAGGCTAATTTTATGGTTAGGGTTAGTGTTAGGTCTATTGTTATGTATAGGTATAGGGTTAGGGTGATGTTTAGAGCTAGGGTTAGTGTTAAGGTCAGAGTCAGTGTCAGGGTTACATTTAGCGTTTGGGTTAGAACTCAAATTATGGATAGAGTTATGGCTAAGTGTAGGGTTAGGGCTTAGTTTTTATTAAGGGTTATGGTTAGGTCTATGTCTTGGTTTTGTTTTAGCACTAGGATTAGAGCTAGTTTTAGGATTAGCCTTAGGGTTAGGGCTAGTGTTAGGTTTAGGTTTAGGCTAAGGTTTATTGTTAGATTTAGAGTTAGGGTTAGATCTACGGTTGCTGCTAGGTATATGAATTGGGCTAGTGTTAGACCTATGGTTTGGGCTAGGATTATGGTTCCAGTAAAGTATAGGGTTAGAACTAGGATTAGGACTAAGGTGATAGTTAGAGTTAGTCTTTGGGCTAGGGTTAGGGTTAAGGTTAGGGATGGAGCTAAATTAGATCTAAGATTAGGGATAGAAGTAGTGTTAGTGTTGGGCCTAGCTTTATGGTTAGGGTTATAATTAAGGCTATGTATAGGGCTAGGATAAAAGCTAGGGTTTGTGTTAGGGTTAGGGCTAGTATCATGGCTAGAACTAATATCAGGTCTAGGTTTATGCTTAGGGATAGTTTTGGGGTTAGTTTTATGGCTAGGTCTAGTGTAAGGGTTAGGTAAGGTAAGAGTCAGGTTTATAGCCTGGGGAAATATTATGGACATGGTTAGTATTAGGGTTTGGTTTATATTTGAGGTTAGGGTTAGGGCTTGAATTAGCATTCAGGTTAGGGTTAGTGTAATAATCAGATTAGGTTTAAGGTTCAGGTTTGGATAGGCTAATTGATAGGTTTGTGGAAAGCGATAGGGTTAGGATTAAGCCTAGGGTTAGAATTATGGTAAGGGTTATGTTTAGGGTAATGGATACAGTTAGAGTTAAGTTTAGGGCTAGGTTTATGGTTAAAATTAGGTCTTGTGTTAGGATTAAACTGAGGTTTAGAACTAGGATTAGGTTTAAGTTTTGTTTAGCATAAGGGTTAGGTTCTGAGCTATGGTTAGGGCTAGGCTGAGAGTTAGGTTCAGAATTAGGTCTAGGGATAGGATTATGGTAAATTTTGGGTTAGGGTTGGTGTTAGGGTTAAATGTAGGATTAGTGTTAGGGTCAGAATAAGGATCAGGGTTAGGGTTAGTGTTTGGGATGGTGTTAAAGCTAAAACAAAGGCTAGGGTTAGGACAATTATTAGGGTTAGGGTTTTGGTTAGTCTAAAGACTAGAGATAGGTCTAGGGTTACTCTTCGGTTTAGGGTTTTGCTTAGGGTATGTGCTATGGTGAGGGTTAGAGTTAGAATTAAATCTAGGTTTAGGGCTCGGTTTAGGGCTAGATTTGGGTTAGGTTTAGGGCTAGGATTAGGGCACCGACTAATGTAAGAATGAGGGTTACAATTAGGGTTAGTTTTAGGGTTAGGATTAGGAGTAGTTTGAGTGCTAGTGTTAGGTTTAAGGTTAAGGTGATATTTATAGTTATGGTTCTTGTTAGGATAGGAGTCAGGGTCAGGGTTAGTTTTAGGGTTGTTGTTAAGACTCGAATTAGGGCTATTGTTAATGTTAGTGTTTGGTTTGAGTTTAAGGCAGTGTTTAGATCTAGGATGAGTATTAGAATATGAGTCAATGTCAGGATTAGTATTAAGGTCAGGCTTAGTACTCGAATTAGGTCTAGGTTTATGTCTAAATGTAGTGTTAGTTTTTGGTTTAACTTAAGGTTTAGGGTTAGGGCTATTGCTCGGTTTTGGTTTACTGCTAGGATTGGGTTACGGTTAGTTTTACTATTATCATTAGCGTTAGGGCTAGTGTTAGTGTTAGGCTTAGGCTTAGGTTTAAGGTTAGATTTAGAGTTATGATTAGGGTGGGACTAACTTTCGGGCAAGTGTTAGGGCTAGTGTTAGGTTTATGGTAGCAGATAGGGATAGAACTAGTGCAAGAGTTAGAGTTAGTCTTAGGGCTAGGGTTAGGATAGGGTTAGAGATAGAGCTAAATTAGGGCTAGGATTAGGGCTAAGTTTTGTGTTTAGGTTAAGCCTATGGTTAGGGTTAGGGTTAGGTTTAAATTTAGGGTAAGAGATGACATTATAGGTAGATTTAGAGGTAGGGTGAGGGTTAGAATTAGGGTTAGGTATAGGGCTAGAAATAGGGTTATTTTTAAGGCTAGGTTTAGGACAAGAATGAGGGCTAGGTGTGTTTATAGGGTTGGTCTAGGATTAGGGCTAGGGCTAATTTCAGGTCCAGAATTATGGTTAAAGTTAGTTTTATGTTTAGGTTTATGACTAAGTCTAGGCTAAGGTTTAGGTGTTGGGTTATGGTCAAGTTTAGAGCTAGGGGTATTATTAGGGTCAAGGTCTGAGTTAAGGTTTGAGATAGGTTAAGGTTTGAATTTTGGGCTTGAATTAGTTTTAGGATTAGCATTATGGTAATGATAGGGTTAGTTATAGGATTCAGGTTAGGTTTAGCCTACTGGAACAATTACGAATCAGGATAGGGTTAGATTTGTGCTTAGGGCTATCATTAAGGTTTGGGTTTCGTTATGTTAATGGATAGAGTTAGAGATCAGTTTAAGGCTACAGTTATGGTTACAATTAGGACTAGTGTTAGGGTTAGGTTAGGTTTAAAGCTAGGGTTAGGTCTCTGATTATGACTAGGTTGGGTGTTATATTGAAGCTAGGGTTAGGGTTAGAGCTAATGTAAGTACTAGGTTTAAGATTAGGTCTAGTTTTAGGGTTTGAGTGCTAGGTTTAGTGTTAGGGTTAGGTTTACAGATACGGTGGTGTTTAGAGCTAGAAGTGTTAGGGTCAGTGTCAGGTTCATGGTTAGTTTTAGGATTTGGCTTCCAACTCAAATAAGTCTAGGTTTAGGTCTAGGTGTAAGTTTAGGGTTTGGTTTAGGTTAATGTTTAGGGTTAGAACTATGGCTCAGTTTTGTTTTAGGGCTAGGGCTAGCGTTAGGGCTCATTTTAGAATTAGTGTTATGGTTTGGGCTAGTGTTAGGTTTAGACTAAGGCTTCGGGTTAAGGCTTGTTTTACAGGTAAGTTTTGCCTAAGGTTAGTGCTAGGGATAAGTATTGGGAAAGGATTAGCACTAGGGTTAGGGCTAGGGTTAGGTTTATGGTAAGGGATAGGGTTAGAATGAGTGATAGGGCTAGTATCAGAGAGTTAGTCTTATGGCTAAGGTTAGGGTAAGGTTTATGAATAGGGCTAAATTATGGCTAGGGTTATGTTAGGGCTAGGGTTAGGGCTAGTTTTAAGATTAGGCTTTGGCATCGAGTTAGGGTTAGATTTAGAGTTAGATTTTGATCTAGGGTTAGTGCTAGGGCTAAGGATAAGGCAAGGGTTGCCACTAAAGTTAGGGTTAGAGTTAGGGTTTAATTTAGGCTAAGGGATGTGGTTATAGTTAGACTTAGGGCAAGGGCAAGGGTTAGTGTTTGAGTTAAAAATAGGGTTAGACATAGGGTTATGATTAAGGCTATATTTAGGGCTATGATGAAGACTAGGATTTGTTTTAGGGTTAAGGATATTATTAGGGCTATGGCTAATGTCAGGTTTTGGTTTACAGTTAGGGATAGATTTAGTGTTAGGTTTATGGCTTGGTCCAGTGTAAGGGTTAGGTTTTGGTTAGGGTCAGATTTAGATCTAGGGTTATTTTTAGAATCAGGGTCAGGATTAGTGTTTGGGTTTAGTTAGTGATTAGGTGCAGGGCTCGAATTAGTGTTAGATTTAGGGTTAGTGTAATGTATATGGTTAGGGTTAGGCCTAGTGTTATCAGTAGGGTTAGGGTTATTGTTAGGGTAATGTATATGGTTAGCCCTAGGTTAGGGCTAGAGTTATGTATAAGATTAGGGCTAATGTTTGGGTTAGGGTTAGGTTTATGTTTAGGGTTATAGTTAGATTTAGGACTAAGATTAAGGCTAGGTTTTTGGATTACATTAGGGTTAGAGTTAAGGCTACCACTAACGTATGAATTAGGTTTATGACTACAGCTAGTTATATGTTTAGAGTTAGATCTAGGTCTAGTGTTAAGGTTAGGTTTATGGTGATGATGATGTTTAGACCCAGGGTTAATGTTAGGGTCAGTGTCAGGGTCAGGGTTAGTTTTCGGGTTAGGGTTAGACTATAATTAGTGATAGGGTTAGGGCTAGGTGTAGGGTTATGATTTGTTTTTGGTTAAGGGTTAAGGTTAGGGCTATGACTTGGTTTTGTTTTATGGCTAGAGGTAGGGTTAGGGCTAGTTTTATGATTAGTCTTAGGGTTAGGGCTATTATAAGTGTGAGATTTAGGCCTACGTTAAGGTTTAGGGATAAGAGTAGAGTTATGGATAGGTTTAGATTTAGGGTTAGGGATAAATTTAGAGTTATGTTAGATCTAGGTTTTGTGATAGGGCTAAGTATAGGTCTAGGGTAGGGCTACGTTTAGCGCTAGGTATACGGTGATGGTAAGGGATAAGGTTACAACTAGGTACAGGGTTAGTGTGAGAGTTAGAGTTAGTCTTAGGGCTAGGGTTAGGGTTAGCTATAGGGCTAATTAGGGCTTGGATTAGGGCTAGGGTTAGTGTTAGGGTTAGGCCTTGGGTTAAGGCTAGGTTTAGTGTTAGGTTTAGCATTAGGTTAGGTTTAGGGTAAGGGATGGCAATATAGCTAGGGCTAGGACTAGGATAAAAATTAGCGTTAAGGTTAGGGTTACGTTTATGATTAAGGTGAAGTTCCTTGCTAGGATGTGCCCTAAGTTTTGTATTAGCTTTAGGGCTAGATTGGAGCTAGGGCTAATGTCATGTCTAGGGTACGGTTAGGGATAGTTTTAGGGTTTGGTTTATGGCTAGGTCTATTGTAAAATTTTGTAAATCTAACCCTAGAACTAACAGTGAAACTAACCTAACCCTAACCCTAAACCTAATATAGCTCAAATGCTAACCCTAATCATAAACCTAAACCTAACTCTATCATAAACCTAAAACTATCTTTAACCTGACATCTAAACCTATTACCCTAGCCCTAACCGTTACACTAACCAT
Source organism: Marmota flaviventris (assembly GCF_047511675.1). Classification (NCBI taxonomy): domain Eukaryota; kingdom Metazoa; phylum Chordata; class Mammalia; order Rodentia; family Sciuridae; genus Marmota; species Marmota flaviventris. The sequence continues at coordinate 383,510 of NW_027288411.1, read as the reverse complement.
GACTGTAACCCTAGACCAAACCATAAATTAATCTTAGCTATAGCAAAATTCCTAGCTCAAACCCTAAACTGTACCCTAAACTTATTCCTAAGTGTAACCCTCGCCCTAACCCTGACCCTAATGCTAGCTCTAGCCCTAATCCTAACCATTAACCTAGACCTAACCATAGGTCTAAACCTATAAATTACCCTGACAATAATTATTACCCTAATGTTAACACTAGGCCTAACCCTAAACCTACCACAAACCCTTACGATATCCATTTCCTTAAACCAAACCTAACCCTAAACCTAACACTATCCATTACCTTAACCCTAATTCTAACCTTAATGCTAATTTGAGCCTTAACACTAAATCTTAACCTAACCAAAACCCAAAGCCTGACCCTGACCCTAAATTACCCCAGATCTTAATCTGACCCTTTCCCTAAACATAACACTTTAATTTGACCTTGCCATAAACCTAATCCTAAAAATATCACTAACTATATACCTAGACCTGACATTAGTCCTAGCCCTAATTGTTACCCTAAACCTAACACAAAACCTAGCCCAAATCCTAGCCTTAAATCTAGCCTTAATCCTAAACCTAACCATAACCCTAGCCCTAACCCTAAAGCTAATCATAAAACTAGCCCTAACCCTAATCATAGCACTAAAACAAAACCGAGAAACAGGCCTAACTCTAACCTTAACTTAAACCAAACCCTAGCACTACACCTAGATCTAACCCTAGCCCTAATTCAACTCCTAATCATAATCTTAAAATTAACTCTTTATCTGACTTATATCCTAACACTCCTCTAGTTCAAAACACCACCATAAACCTAAACCTACCATAATCCTGTCCCTAGACTTAACCCTAAACCTAGCCCTAAACCTAGCTCAAAACCTAACCTTTATGCTAAACATAACTCTAAACCTAACTCTAAACCTAGTTCTAACACTAACTCTAACACTAACTCAAGGCATATTCCTAACCATAACTCTAGTTCTAACCCTATCAATTACCCTAACTATAACCCTTACTCTAATGCTAACCTTAAGCCTAACCCTAGCCCTATCTCTAATTCTAACCATATCAAATACCCTAAAACAAACCTGAACCTTTAAACAAACCGTAACTATACTCTAACCCTAACACTAATGCTAATTTGAGCCGTAAACCTAAATCCTTACCTAAGCCAAATCCTAATCCTAATAATTCCCTGAGCTCTAAACCTGACCCTTACCCTGTACCTAACCCTTACACTAGATGTAGTCATAAGCCTAAGTTTAAGATTAGGTTAAGAGATGGCATTATAGCTAGGTATAGAGGTAGGGTGAGTGTTAGAATTAGGGTCAGGAGTATGGTTAGGGTTAGGGTCATGATTAAAGCTAGGCTTAAGGCTAGGATGAGGGCTAGGGTTTGTTTTAGGTTTAGGACTAGGATTAGGGCTAGGCCTAATTTCAGGTCCAGAATTATGGTTAAAAATAGTTTTAGGGTTAGGATTATGGCTATGTCTAAAGTAAAGGTTAGGTGTAGGGTTATGTTCAAGTTTAGAGCTAGGGTTTTTATTAGGGTCAATGTCAGGGCTAGGCTTTGGGATAGGTTAAGGTTTAAAGTTAGGGCTTGAATTAGTGTGTTAGGGTTAGGGTAATGATAGGTTAAGTTTAGGTTCAGGTTTGGTTCAGGGTAATAGATTGCATTAAGATTAGGGATAGGTTTAGGTTCATGCCTAGGGTTAGCATTAGGGTAATGGTTTTCATTATGGTAATGAATAGAGTTAGATATCAGTTTAGGGCTAGGTTTATGGTTATGAATAGGGCTATGGTTAAAGCTAGGATTAGGGCTAGGTTTTTGATTACATTAGGGATAGGGCTAGGGATAGGGCTAATGTAAGTTCTAGGGTGAAGTTTAGGGCTAGTTTTGGGGTTTTAGGGCTAGAGTTATTCTTAGGGTTAGGTTTATGGTTAGGGTGATGTTTAGATCTAGTAGTGTTAGGGTCAGTGTCAGGTTCAGGGTTAGTTTAAGGGTTTGGCTTACAACTAATATTAGGGTTAGTGTTAGGGCTAGGTTTAAGGTTAGGGTTTGGTTTAGGTTAAGGGTGTTAGTGTTATAGCTATAGCTCAGCTTTGTTTTAGGGCTAGGGCTTGTGTTAGGGATAGTTTTAGGATTAGTGTTATGGTTTGGGCCCGTGTTAGGGTTTGGCTTAGTCTTTGGGTTAGGGCTCGATTTAGAGTTAGGTTTTGTCTAAAGTTAGTGCTAGGGCCAAGGATAGGGCAAGGGTTAGGGCTAGGGTTAGGGCTAGGGTTAGGGTTATGGTAAGGCTTAGAACAAGTGAAAGGTCTAATGTTAGAGTTAGAGTTAGTCTTAGGACTAGGGTTAGGGATAGGGCTAAAGAATGGCTACGATTAGGGCTAGGGTTAGTGTCAGGGTTAGGCCTAGAGTTTGGGTTAGGGTTGTAATTAAGGATATGGTTAGGGCTAGGATAAGGTCTAGGGTTTGTGTTATGGTTAGGGCTAGAATTATGGCTAGGGCTAATGTCAGGTCTAGGGTTACAGTTAGCAATAGTTTTAGGGAAATGTTTATGGCTAGGTCTATTGTACTGGTTAGGTATATGTTAAGAGTCAGGTTTTGAGCTAGGGGAATTATTAGGGCCAGGGTCAATGTTAGGGCTTGATTAAGGTTTGAGTTTATGGTTACAGCTGGAGTTAGAGTTAGGTTTAGGGTTAGGGTAAAAATAGGGTTAGATTAAGGTTTCAGGTTAGTTTTAGGGAAATTGATAGTTTTGGGTATAGTGATAGGTTTAGGTTTAGTCCTCGGGTTACCATTAGGCTAAGGGTTATGTTTAGGGTAATGGATACAGTTAAGGTTAGGGCTAGCATTATGGTTAGGATTAAGTCTTTGGTTAGGGTTAGGGTGAGAGTTAGGATTAAGGCTAGGTTTATAGCTCAGATGAGGGTTTGTGTTAAGGTTAGGGCTAGAATTATGGCTATGGCTAATGTCAAGTCTAGGGTTAATGTTAGGGACAGTTTTACAGAAAGGTTTATGGCTAGGTCTATAGTAAGGTTTAGGTAGAGGGTAAGAGTCAGTTTTAGAGCTAGGGGAATTATTAGGACCAGAATCAGTGATAGGGCTTAGTTTAGGTTTGAGTTTAGGGTTGCAGCTCGAATTAGGTTTAGGTTTAGGGTAAAGATAGGGTTAGGTTTAGGGTTCAGGTTAGGTTTAGGGTAATTGATATTTTTGTGGATAGTGATAGGGTTCAGTTTAGTTTTAGGGTTAGCATTAGGATAAGGGTTATGTTTAGGGTAATGGATACAGTTATATTAAGGTTAGATCTAGGGTTATGGTTAGGATTAGGTCTTGGGTTAGGGTTAGGGTGAGGGTTAGGATTAATACGAGGTTTATGGCTCAGATGAGGGTTTGTGTTAGGGCTAGGGCTTGGATTAAGGCTAGGTCTAGCATTACAGTTAAGGGTAGTTGTAGGGTTTGGTTATGAACAGGTCTACTGTGAGGGTTAGGTTTAGGGTAAATGTCAGACTTAGAGGTAGGTGTGTTATTACGGTCAGGGTCAGGATTAGGGATTGGTTTTGGTTAGGGTTTAGAGTTCTGGTTTAATTAGCATTAGGTTCAGGGTAATGGATATGGTTAGGTTTAACGTTCAGGATAGGTTTTAGGTTTTAAATAGCCGTAGGGATAGCTCTACAGTTAGGTTTAGTCCTATCGTTAGCATTTGGTTAGGGTTAAGTTTAGGGTAAAAGACGATTACAGCTAGGTTTAGGGCTACGTTTATGGTTAAAATTAGGGCTAGTGTTAGGGTTAGGGTTATGTTTAGGCCTAGGGTTAGTGTTAGGTTTAGGGTAAGTGTTATGGTTGCAACTAGATTTAGGGCTAGGGAGAGGGTTATGGTTAGAGCAGGTCTAGGGTAAATAATAGGGTTAGGGATATGTTTAGCATTAGGGTTAGGGTTAGGGTTATGGTAATGGATACAGTTAGATCAAGGCTTTGGCCAATGGTTACAGTTAAAATTCGGGTGAAATTTAGGGTTAGGGATAGGGCTATGTTAATGTTTAGGTTTAGGATTAGGGCTCAGTTTTGAGAAAGAATTAGGGTTAGAGTTACTTTATTCAAATTTCTTTGATACAATCTAGGATTCACCTTTAAATAACCTTACTCTGTTTCCCAGATTTAGGCCTTTTGGTTCAACTGTTTTGTGTCTGAAACAGTTAATGTTTTCATTTTACTTCATTTTGACTTATACGAGTAAATGTAAATGGACCTGGAAATCAAATAGAGTTCATGCTAGCTACTTGAAACTGCACACACATCCTCATTTTTTTCTGCGGGACACTCTGGTATGTGCCTTGTGAGTGTAGGCCTAAGCTGAAGCATGCAAAGACAACTTCATTCGAGAGCCCTTTAGGAGAAAGCAGAGAATATGCATGCACTGAAATTCCTCCCATAATTATTTTGTCAGATTTGTTTGATACTGAGTAGGATTCATTATTTAGCTTTCCCCACAAAGCTCTCCAAGTGTGGGACTTCTAGGATCAATTGTTCTCTAATCAGGTTGGGGTTAGTGTTAGGTTTAGGGTTAGGGCTAGGTTTAGATGTAGTGTTAGGGTGAGAGTAAGTTTTGTACAACTTACTTTGATACTTGGAAGGAGTCATCATTTACCTAGCCTTAATATGTTCCTCAGGTTTGGGCCTTCTCATTTCAATGGTTTGATAACAGGGACACTCTGTATTTTAAGGTTATACTTCATATTGACCTATATAGGTAAATGAAAATGGAAGTTGAAATCAAACCGAGTTGGTGCTAGCTGCTTGAAACTTCAAACACTGAATCAGTTCTCTGTGGGAGCTCTCTGGTTCTTCATGAAAGTAGCCCTATGATGAAGATGGCAAAACGACTTTATCTGAGAGCCCTTTAGCAGAAAACAGAGAAATATGCATGAACTGAAATACCACCTCAATTATTTGGTCATATTTCTTTGATACTGCATAGGATTCATCTGATAGCTTAGCCCACTAGGCTTCCCAAGTTTGGGACTTCTAGGATCATCAGTTTTTCAATCAGGTTAGGGTTTATGTTAAGGATAGTGTTAGGGCTAGTGTTAAAGCTAGTATTAGGATTTGAGGTACTTAAAAAAAAATCCTTGATACTGGACAGGATTCATTATTTTCTTACTATACTCCACCTCTTTGGGCCTCCTGGGTTCCAGGGTTCACTTTAAGGAACAGTTTGTATTTTAAAGTTTTAGTTCATTTTGTCCTATGCAGGTAAATGGAAATGGAGTTTAAAATCAAACAGCATTGGTGCTAGCTGCTTGAAACTTCACACTCCATCAATTCTCTGTGAGCAAACTCTGGTTTGTTCTTGTGACAGTAGGCCTAAGCTGAAGCATGTAAAAACAACTTTATCCAAGAGTCCTTTAGGAAACAGGGAAATATGCATGTACTGATATACTCCATCAAATTTTTGGACAGATTTCTTTGATACTGCACAGCATTCATCCCTTAGCTTTCCCCACTAGGCTGCCCAAGTTTGGAAATTCTACAGTCAAAGTTTCATAAAAATGTTAGGGTTAAGGGAAGAGCTAGGGTTAGAGCTAGTGTTAGGGTTAGAGTTAGTTTTATTCAAAATTCTTTGATACTTGGCATGATTTATCTTTTAGCTAGATTTACTCTGTTCCCTAGATTCTGGCCTTCTCCTTTCACAGGTTCGCTGTCAGAAACATTTTGTATTTTACGATTACACTTCATTTCATTTTGACCTATATGGGAAACTTAGTGGAGTTGAAAAAACAAACAGGGTTTGTGCTAGCTTATTGAAACTTCACACACTCCATCAGTTCTCTCTAGGGACTCTGGTATGTTCCTTGTAAAAGTAGGCCTATGCTTAAGCATGCAAAAAAACTTAATCTGAGAGCCCTTTAGGAGAAAACAATAAAATATGCATGTATTGAAATACCTCCTATAATTATTTGGTCAGTTTTGTTTGATGTTGGATAGAATTCATCACTTAGCTTGCCCCATAAGGCTCCCCAAGTGCGGGAAGTCTAGGATCAATGGTTCTCTAATCAGGTTAGGGTTAATTTTAGGTTTAGGGTTATGTCTAGGGCCAGGGTTAGAGATAATGTTAGGGTGAGAGATAGTTTTGTTCAAATTTCTTTGATACTGGGCAGGAGTCACCTTTTATCTAGCCTTAGTATACTCCCAAGTTATGTTCTTCTCAATTCAATGGTTCACTATCACACTTTGTATTTTAAGGTTTCACTTCATTTTGACACCTATGGGTAAATGGAAATGGAGGTGCAAACAGGCATCCCTTCCCCTAAACCTAACCCTAAACCTAACCATAAACATATCCGTAATCCTAGGACTAAGGCTAACACTAACCCTAGACCTATTCCTAGCCCGAATTTAGCCCTAACCCTAACACAAACTCTAGCCATAAGACTAAGTCTAACTCTTGCCATAGCCCTATTCCTAGTTCTAACCCTTTCCTTTACCATAACCCAAACACTAGCCCTAATCTTAGCTCTAACACTAGCCACAGTCCTAACCCTAGAATTAACCATAACTCTAAATTTACTCCTAAGCCTAAACTCAGCCTATCAGTAGCAATAACACTAATGCTAATCATAAAACTACACTTAACTTCAGCTTTAGCCCTAACACAAACCGAGCCATGGGACTAACCCTAAATATTAACGTAAACCAAATCCTAACCCTACATCTAGCCCTAAGCCTACCTCTAATTTGAGTCCTATCCCTAACCATAAAATGAACCGTTTCCCTGATTCTGACCCTAACACTAACCCTAGATCAAAACATCAACCTAAACCTAAACCTAATCCTATAACTAGACTTATTCTAAAATGTAACCCTAAACTAGCCCTAATAATAACCTTAGTTCTTGCATTAGCTGTATCCTTCTAGGAGAGCCCTAACATAACCCAAAACCTAGCCCTAATCCAAGACCAAACCTAGCTTTAACCCTTACTCGAATCCTAAACCTTGTCCTAACCCTTACACTAAACCTAACCCTAACTTTAATCCTTGCACTAAACCTAAACCTAACCCTACCCCTAGCCCTGACTCTAACCATAAACCTAGCCCTAACCCTATATCTACCCTATCTAACACTAAACCTATTGCTAATCCTCAGGCTGACCCTAGCCATATCCCTAAACCTAAACTGTCAATTACCCTAAAACTAACCTTAACCCTCCCCCCAGAATAGCATTATCCTTTATGGAACCTTAAACCTAATGCTAACTTGAGCCATAATCCTAACACTAAACCTAACCCTAAACCTAATCCTAACCCAAGCATAATACCTAACCCTAACCCTAAAACTAACCATAATACAAACCCTAACCCTAACCCTAACACTAACCCTAACCCTCACCCTTACACAAACCCTGATACTAACCCTAAGCCTATCCATAACACTAACCCTAACCCTAAAACTAACCCTAACCCTAAAACTTACTCTATCTGTAACCATAACCCTAACCCTAACACTTACCCTAATCCTAACCCAAACCTTAAATTTAACCCTAATAGGAAACCTACCCCTAACCCTAACACTAAAACTAACCCTAACACTAACCTAAACCCTATCCCTGACCCTAATCTAACATAAACCATAACCCTAACCATAACCCTAAACCTAACACTAACACTAACCCTAACCCTAAACCTAACTCTTAAACTAACCCTAACCCTAACCTGATCCCTAATCTTGATCCTCACATGAATTCTAAAACTAACCATAAACTTAACCCTAATCCGTACATTAATAATAACACTAACTCTGACCTAATACTAAACCTAAACCTAACCTTAAGCCTATCATTAACCCTAACCGTAACCCTAACCCTAAACCTAACACTAACCCTAACTTTAACACTAACCCTAACCCTAACTCTAATCCAAACCCTAACCCTAACTCTCAACCTAACATGATCCATAACTCTAACCCTAATGTTAACCCTAACACTAAACCTAAAATTAATCCTAATCCTAACTCTTAAACTAACCCTTACCGTAACCCGATCACTAACCCTGATCCTCACCCTAATTTTAAAACTAAACCTAAACATAACCCTATCCCGATCCCTAACCATAATCCTCACCCTATTTCTAAAACTAACCCTAAACCTAACCCTAACCTGATCCCTAACCCCGATCCTCTCCCTAATTCTAAAACTAAACCTAAACCTAATCCTAACCCGTACACTAACAATAACCCTAACTCTTATCTAATACTAAACCTAAACCTAACCCTTACCCTATCACTAACCCTAACTGTAACCTTAACCCTAAACCTAACACTAACCCTAGCTTTAACACTATACCTACCCCTAACCCTAACAGTAACACTAACTGCAATCCTAACCCTAACCCTAACACTTACCCTAACCCTACCCTTAGCCCTAACATTAACCCTAATCCTCATAACTCTAACCCTAAATCTAAACATAATCCAATTGTAACCCTAACACAAATCTTATCCCTAAACCTTACCCTAACACAAACCCTAACCCGAACCTTAACCCTAACCCAATCCCTAACCCGAACCCTAACCCTAACTTTTACACTATCACTAAACCTATATCTAACCCTTACCCTAACACTATCCCTAATCCTAACCACAAACCAAACCTAACACTAACTGTAACCCTAACCCTAATGCTAACCCTAACCCTAACACTAACACTAACACTAAACCTATCCCAAATCCTAAACCTAACACTAACACTAGTCCTAAACCTAACCCTCACACTAATCCTAATCCTAACCTTAACCCAAAACCTAATCCTAACACTAAACCTAACCCTAAACCTAACGATAATTGTAACACTAAACCTAACACTAAACAAAACCCTAACACGAACACTACCCCATATTTTTACCCTAAAATGACTCTTAACCCTAACACGAAACCTATTTGTAACACTAACCATAATTTTAACCCTAACCTTAACACCAAAACTAAACTTAACCCTTACTCTAACACTAACCCTAAGTATAAACCTAATTCTAACCATAACACTAACCCTAACCTTAACCCTATCACCCTAATACTAAACCTAAACCTAACTCTAACCCTAACAATAACCCTAAACCTATCCCTATTCCTAACCGTAATGCTAACTCTAACCCTAACACAAACCCTAACCCTAACCTTAACCATAAACCTAACCGCAACCCTATCCCTAACCCTAACTCTGACACTAACCCTAATCCTAACCCTTACTTTAACTCTAACACTAACCCTAACTTTAAGCCTAACCCTAAACCTAAGCCTAAACCTCACCCTAAGCCTAACCCTACCCCTAACACTAATATAAACCCTAAACCAAACTCTAATCCTAAGCGAAACACTAATCCTTAACTGAACCCTAACTCTTACCGTAAAACTAACCAAATGCTAACCAAAAATTTACACGTAACCCTAACAATAAACCTAGCCCTAACCCTAACAAGAACCCTGACCTGAACCCTAACTCTAACCCTAACTAAAACCCACACCCTAACCCTAATCCGAACACAAAACCCTAACCCTAAACTTAACACAGGCCTAGGGTTCACATTAAGGTAAGGGTTATGGTTAGTATAATGGATAGGATTAGAGCTAAGTTTAGGGCTAGGTTTATGGGTAAGAATAGGTCTTGAATTAGGGTTAGGATTAGGGTTAAAACTAGGGTTAGGCTTAGGTTTATGTTTACCATAAGGGTTCAGTTTTGATCTACGGTTAGGGCTAGGGTGAGGGTTAGGTTTAGTGTTACTTCTAGGGATAAGATTATAGTACTCATAGGGTTAGGGTTAGTATTAGGGCTAGGGACATCATTAGGGATAGGGTTATGGTTAGGGTAATGTATAGGTTTAGATGTAGATTTAGGGCTATGTTTAAAATTAGACTGAGGTTTAGGCTTAGAGTTAGGGCTATGGTTATGTTTAGGTTTATAGTAAGTGTTAGGGTTTGAGCTAGGGTTAGGTCTATCTGTGAGGTTTAAGGTTAGGTCTAGGGTTAGTTTTCCAATTAGGTTTAGGTTTAGCATTAAGCCTAGGATTATCAATAAGGTTAGGTTTAGGTTTAGAGTAATGGGTAGGTTTAGAACTAGGTTTAGGCCAAGGGTTAAGGTTAGAATTAGGGCTAGGGTAAGGGTTAGATTGAGGGATAGGTGTAGGTTTATGTTTAACGAAATGTTTAGTCTTTGATCTAGGATTAGGACTAAAGCAAGAGTTACGTTTGGGTTAGAGCTAAGTTTAGTGTTAGGGTTATGCTTAAGGCTTGGTTTAGGCCTAGGACTAGCTCTAGCTTTTGTGTTAGTTTTAGGGCTAGGGTTAGGGCTATGGCTAATATAAGAGCTAGGGGTATGTTGAGGACTAGCTGTAGGGTTAGGGTTATGGCTAGATCTAGTGTTAGGTTTAGATAAGTGCTAGGGCTACTCTTAGTGTTCGGTTTATGGTGAGGGCTGTGTTTAGAGCTAGGGTGACTTTTAGGATATCAGTCAGGTCAGGGTATGATTTAAGGTGAGGGTTATGACTATAATTAGGGCTAGGGTTACTGTTAGGGTTTGGTTTAAGTTTAGCATGGTTTTTAGAGCTAGGTTCAGTGTTAGGTTATGCATCAGGGTCAGGGTAAGTTTAAAGGTTAGGGTTAGGACTCGAGTTAGGGCTAGGGTTATGTCTAGGTGTAGTGTTAGGGTTTGGTTTAATTTAATGTTTAGGGTTAGGGCTGTGGCTCAGTTTTTTTTGTTTGTTTGTTTGTTTGTTTTTTTTTTTTTTTTTTTCCTAGGTCTAGGGTTTGGGCTAGTTATAAGATTAACATTAGGGTTAGGGCTAGTGTTAGTGTTAGGCTTAGGCTTTGGGTTAGGGTTAGATTTAGATATAGTGTTAGATCTAGGATTAGGGCTAGGTCTAACTATAGGGCAAGGGTCAGGGCTAGGGTTATGGTTACATTAACAGATAGGGATAGAACTAGGTCTAGAACTAGGGTGAGAGTTACACTTAATCTTAGCCCTAGGGTTTTGGTTAGTTTTAGGGATAGGGCTAAGTTAGGACTCGGATTAGGTCTAGGGCTAGTGTTCAGCTTAGGCCTAGTGTTAGGGCTAGTGTTACAGATAATTTTAGGGTAAGGTATGTTGTTATAGCTAGGTTTAGAGGTAGGGTGAGGGTTAGAGTTTTGTTTAGGAATAGGGTTAGGGTTAGGGTTATGATTAATGCTAAGTTTAGGGCTAGGATGAATCCTAGGGTTAGTTGTAGTGTTAGGTCTAGAATTAGGGCTAGGGCTTATGTCAGGTCTAGTGTTACAGTTTGGGGTAGATTAAGGGTTAGGTTTGTGTCTAGGTCTAGTGTAAGTTTTAGGCTTAGGGTAAGGGTCAGGTTTAGAGCTAGGTGTATTTTTAGGGTCAGGATCAGGTTTAGGGTTTGTTTTAGGGTAAAGTTTAGGGATAGGGCTCAAATGAGCATTAGGGTTAGTGTTAGGGTTATGGTAATTGATTGGGTTAGGTTTAGGTTTCAGGGTAGGTTTAGGGCTTGGAGAGCTTTAGGGCTAGCAAAAGGCTTAGGGTTTTGCCTAGGGTTAGCATTAGGATTAGAGTTATCATAAGGATAATATATAGGGTTAGAGCTATGGTTAGGGCTATGGTTAGGTTAGGATTAGGGCTAGAGTTAGGTTAGATTTTGAGTTAGGGCTAGTAACCCTAGCTTAGGGTAGGGTTAGGGTTAGGGCTAGGGTTTTCATTAGGGTTAGCATTAGGTTTAGGGTAAAAGATTGGGTTAGATGTAAGGTTAGCTTTATGGCTAAGGTTAGGTTTAGATTTAAGTTTAGGTTTAAGGCTAGGTTTACTGTTGGTTTTAAGGTAAAATTTAGGTTTTGAGTTAGGTTTAAGGCTATCGCAAGTTGTAGGTTTAGGGATAGGTCTAGGGGTCAGATTATGGTTTGGGTTCAGTTTTCGGTTAGGGTTAGGGACAGGCTTATTATTAGGGGTAGGGTTAGATGTAGGCTAATGCCTAGGGTTAGAGCTAGTGTTAGGTTTAGATTTAAGGTTAGGATTAGGGCTATGGTTAGGTTTATGTTTAGGAATAGTGCTAGGGTCATGTTTGGGCTAAGGGTTAGTCTTTGTGCTAAGGTTAGGACTAAGGTGAGGATTAGGGTTAGGGTTAGGACTGGCGTTAGTGTTAGGGTGAGGGTTATGCTTAGGGTAGGTTTAGGCCTCGATTAGAGTTAGGGTTATTTAAGTTTTGTGTTATATTTAGGCCTAGGGTTAGTGCTATGTGTAATGTAAGATCTATGGTTCTGATTAGAGCTAGTTTTAGGGTTAAGATTAACACTAGGTCTAGTGTTAGGTTTAGGTTTTGGGTTAGGGTCAGGTATATAGCTAGGTTTAATTTTAGTGTCAGTGCCAGTGTTCAGGTTAAAGTTAGGGTTAGGGTGAAAGCCAGAATAGGACTAGGGTTAGGTCTAGTGGTAGTGTTAGTGTTTGGTTGAGGTTAAGGTTTATGGTTACGGCTAGAACTATGTTTTTGTTTAGGTCAAGGGCTAGAGTAATAGCCAGATTTAGGATTAGGTTTAGGTCTAGGGCTAGTATTAGTGTTAGGTTTAGGTATAATTTTTCTAGATAGGGCTAGTTTCATGTTTCAGTTTCGGTTTAGCATCAAATTTAGACCTAAAATTAGTGTTAGGGTCAGAATAAGGGTGAAGGTTAGGGTGAGGTTTTAGGTAAGTGTTAGATCTAGAATGAGTCTAGTGTTAGGACTAGTAATAGGGTTATTGTTTGGGATTGGCTAAGGATTAGGATTAGGACTAGAGTTAGCATTATGAATAAGGTTTGTTTTGGGGTAATGGATAGGATTACAGCTAGGGTTAGGGCTAGGATTAGGGCTAAGTTTAGGGCTAGTTTTAGGGTTAGGGTTAGGGTTAAATCTAGTTTTAGGGCACAGCTAAGGACTATTTTTGTGTTAGAGTTAGTGCTAGGTTTTGGCTACGTCCAATGAAAGAACTAGGGTTATGATTAGGATTTGTTTTAGGGTTAGGGTTACAGCTAGGTCTAGTGTTAGCATTAGTTTTAGGTTTAGGGTGATATTTAGAGCTAGGGTTTGTGTTTGGATATGAGTCAGTGTGAGGGTTAGTTTTAGGCCTAGACTCGAATTAGAACTTGGGTTATGGCTAGTTATGGTTTAGGGTTTGGTTTTGGTTAAGATTTAGGTTTAGAACAATGGCTAGTTTTAGGGGTAGGGTTAAGGTTAGGGTTCAAATAGGGCTAGGATTAGTGCTATGATTAGTGTTAGGGTTAGGCGTATGGTTAGGGCTAATGTTAGGGTTAGTTTTAGGGAAAGGGTTGGGGTTATATAGCTAGTTTCAGTGCTAGGGCGAGGGTTATATTTAGAGATAGGGCTAGGTGAGAGTTTTTTTTTAGGATTTAGTCTAGGTTTATGGTTAGGATCAGGTCTAGTGTTTGTGTTAGTGTTAGGGCTAGTATAAGGGCTAGGGCTAATATCAGGTCTAGGGTTATGGTTAGGGAAAGGTTAGGGATAGGTTTATGGCTAGGTCTAGTGTAAGGGTTAGGTTTAGCATAGGGGTTTGGTATAGAGCTAGGTTATTATTACAGTCAGAGTATGTGTTAAAGATTGGTTTTGGTTAAGGTTTAAGGTTAGGGCTCAAATTAGCATTAGGGTTAGGGTTAGGGTTAGAGTAATGGATAAAGTTCGGTTTACATTTTAGTTTAGGTTTAGAGTAATATATAGGGTTAGTGTTAGGGATAGGGTTCAGGTTAGGCCTAGGGTTAGTATTTGGTTTAGGCTTATATTTAGAATAATGAATATATTTAGTGCTAGTGTTAGGCCTTAAGTTAAGGTTAGGATTAGGGCTAGGGTTTGGGTTACAACATGGGCTAGTGTTAGGGTTAGTTTTAATGAAAGTGTTAGGGTTTGAGGTAGGGTTAGGGCTAGGGCGAGGGTTATGGTTAGAGTCAGGGCTACAGTTAGGGTTAGGGTTAGGGTTTCGGCTAGGTTTAGCATTAGGTTTAAGGTTATTCTAAGGTAATGGATAAAGTTAGAGCTAGGATATGGGCTATGGTATCAGTTAGGATGAGGGATAGGGTTAGAGTTAGGGTTAGAGCTAGGGTTATGTTTAGAGTAAGGTTAGAGTTTGAGCTAGGATTTGATCTAGGGCAAGCATTAGGTTTAGAGTTTGTGCTACAGTTAGGGTTAAGGTTATGCTTAGGTCCAGTTTTTGGGCTTGTATTAGGGCTAGCTTTTGTGCGAGGTTTAAGGCTAGTGTTATGGCTATGGAGAATGTAAGAGCTAGGGTAATGGTTATGGCTAGTTTTTTGTGGTTAGGATTAGGTCTAGGGTTTGGGTGAGGTTTTGGTTTTGGGCTAGGGTTATGTTTATGGTAATGTTAAGGGTTTGAGCTAGGGTTAGAGCTACGACAAGGGTTAGGGTTAGGTTTACGGCTAGGTTTAGGGTTACAGTTATGCTTAGGGTTAGTTTTAGGGCTACAATTAGGGCTAGGTTTTGTGTGGGGTTTAGGGCTAGTGTTAGGTGTATTAGTATTTTAAGAGCTAGAGTTATGATTATGGCTAGATTTAGCGTTTTTCTAGTGTTAGGTTTAGTTTTGGGGTTAGGATAAGGTTTAGAGCTAGGGTTTTTCTTAGGGTAAGTGTCAGGGTTCAGGTTAGGATTAGGCTTAGGTCCAGAATGTGGACTAGGGTTAGGTCTAGGTGTAGGGTAAGTGTTTGGTTTAGATTAAGGGTTATTGTTAGGGCTAAGGCTAGGGTTAAGGCTATATTTAGAATTAGGTTTAGGTCTAGGGCTAGCATTAGTGTTAAGTTTAGGTATAGGATTACTGGTAGGGCTAGTGTTAGGTTTTGTATAAGGGTTAGGGTCAGTTTTAAACCTAGGTTTTGTGTTAGTGTCAGAATAAGGGTCAGGATTAGGGTTAGGGTTTGAGTTAAGTTTAGAGCTAGAATAAGGGCTATGGTTAGGACTAGTAATAAAGTTACTGTTTGGAGTAGGCTTAAGATAAGTGTTAGGACTTGGGTAGCAATAGAGTGAGGGTTTGTCTTAGGGTAAGGGATAGAGTTAGAGCTAGGGTTAAGACTACAGCTAGGGTTAGGATTAGGGCTAGGGTTAAGGTTAAATCTAGGGTTAAGCCTTGCATTAGGGCTAGTTTTTGTGTTAGCTTTAGGGGTATGGTTAATGTAAGAACTGGCACTA
The DNA here is from genome assembly GCF_047511675.1 of Marmota flaviventris. Lineage (NCBI taxonomy): Eukaryota > Metazoa > Chordata > Mammalia > Rodentia > Sciuridae > Marmota > Marmota flaviventris. The sequence continues at coordinate 368,288 of NW_027288411.1, read as the reverse complement.
CAATTAGGGCTAGTTTTGGGTTAGGTTTGGGGTGAGGTGTAGTGTTAGGGTTAGGTTTAGGGTGAGGTGTAGTGTTAGGATTAGGTTTAGGGATAGGGTGATGTACAGAGCTAGGGTCAGTGTTAGGGTCAGAGTCAGGATTAGAATTAGTTCTAAGGTTAGGGTTAAGACTTGATTTAGGGCTGGTGTTAGGGCTAGATGTAGGCTTAGGCTATGGTTTATGTTAAGTGTTAGTGTCAGTGCTATGGCTTGGCTTTGCTTGAGTGCTAGGGCTAGGGTTGGGGCTTGTTTTCAAATTAGTGTTAAGGATAAAGCTAGTCATAGGGTATGGTTTAGGCTTATGGTTATGGTTAGATTTAGAGTTAGGTTAAATCTAGGTTATGCCTAGGGTTTGGTCTAGGGTTTGGGTTATCATAAGGGATAGGGTTAGATCTAGGGATAGGGCTAGGGTGAGTGTTAGAGTTAGTCGTAGGGTTAGGGTTTTGTAGAATTAGGTTTAGGTTTAGTGTTAGGATTAGGGCTCGAATTAGCATTAGGGTTAAAGTTCCATATAGGATAATGATATTTTGGAGGTAGGGTTAAGGTTAGTTTTAGGGTAATTGACAGGTTAGATTTAGGGATATGGCTAGGGTCAGCCTGAGGATTAGCATTAGGTTTACTGTTAGGGTTTGAGTAATGGATAGGGTAGAGCTAGGTTTAGGCCTAGGTTTATGGTTAGAGTCAGGGATAGGGGTAGGGTTAGGTTTAGATTTAATGGAAGGATTAAAGTTAGGGTTAGGTTTAGGGTAAAACTAACACTAATCCTAACCACAACCCAAAACCTAACCCTAAACCTAACCATAAACATAAACCTAACCCTAACACAAACCCTAAAACTAACCCTAGCACTAATCATAACCCTAACCCTAATATTAACACTAAAGCAATCTCCAACCCTAACCTTAACCTTAACTGTAAGCCTGGCCCTAACACTAACCCTAAACTTAACTCTAAATTTAAGTCTAACAGTAACCCTAACCCTAACAGTAACCCTAACCCTAACCCTAAAACTAACACTAACTCTAAAACTAACCCTAAACCTAACCCTAACCCTAACACTAACTATAACCATAACCCTTAAACAAACCTAAACCTAACTGTAACCCTAAGCGAAACACTAATCCTAACCCTAAACCTAACCCTAGCTGTAACACTAACTGTAACCCTAAGCAAAAATTTACACCTAACCCTAACATTATACCTAGCCTATCCCTAACATGAACCCTAACCATAAACCTAAGAGTAACCCTAACACAAACGAACACCCTAACCCTAAACCTAACGCAAACACTAATCCTATTTCTAACCCTAACACAAACCCTAAACCAAGTCACAACCCTAACCCGAACCTTACCCTAAACCTAACACTTACCTAACTCTAACCCTAACTATAAAACTAACCCTAACACTAAACCTAACCCTAACCCTAACCCTAACCCTAACTGTAACACTAACATTAACCCTAACCCTAAACAACTGTAAAACATGATTAGCACATTCACTGGCGGGAACAAGTTGGGTAGGGGTGATTGGTCAGTACAAAAGTGGTATTCATTTGAACTGATTGGTTTAAGCCAAGAGGGGCGTACGTGCTGAACTACATGGTTTCCCAACTTTTATTAACCACCATAAACTCCTGGAAGGGTTATCTGATATCCCAGGTATTTCCCTGTCTCATGCTGATTGGTGGCTGCTAGGGGGCTGCTATGGATCCCCACCTAGCCTGACTGAGTCAGGGACACCTGGTGCAGCAGATCTCTCCTGTTATTTGTAGATACACAACAGGGTGGGAATGTGCCTAGGAGTGATTTGTGGGTTTTTCCAAGGACAAAGGCAATGTCACTTCCTTGGACAGGCTTTGCTCTGAGATAGAGGCTGGTTTTTCAAACAATGGCCCTAACCCTAACCCTAGCCTAACCTAAAACCTAGACCTAAAGTATGGTTGGAGGGAAGATGGCGGCGATGGGAGTGCATTGCCCCCGTGTGCTGCTTCACAGTGTGGGAGTATGACAAGTCAGGACGGCTAAAGGCTATCTTGTTAGGAATTTCCAGCAATAGTGGGGTGCTCCAGAACCTGGAGGAAGGATTTCCATCGCACAAGGATTGGCTACGGGGACTCAAACGCGAGAGGTTTGTTGCACGGAGGGTAACACTTCTTATTCAGCAAATCGCCCTGCGGCTAGAGTCTGCAGCACGCGCTGGGAAACGAGGAGATAGCGACGCAGGGATACAGCGCTGCAGTTTCTGCCAGCCGTGCAAGCACCATACTCAGGGCTGAATTCTGGGTTCGAGGCGGGGGAAGGAAGCGGTCCATCTCGGTTCTCCACACCGGTGAGACCACAGAGGAGGCCAGTAGCCACCATGTTGGAAAGCTGACGTCACCATCCCTGTTTTCGACTGACCGCAGCTCATTCAGCCATAGAACAGGTAATTTCAGGCTGCCATTCGCCTGCGGCTTGCAGACAGATTGCTAGGGTTCAGTGCCTGGGTGCTTCTTAGAACCTGATCTTATTGGAGCGAACACCGAGCGCCCTGGCCCAGGGCTGTGGAGCCTGCAGAGGCTGCTTCTTGGACCCTGCTCCTATCAGAGCATACACCAAGCACTAAGCGGACGAATTCCGGCTCCCGGAACTGAGCCTGCGGGGACTGCTTCTTGGAGCCTACTCTTATAGGAGTTTACACCCAGCACGGAGCGGCCGAGTTCCGGCTCCCGGAACTTCCCTGGCCCAGGGCTAGAAGCCCGCAGAACCTGCTTCTCGGTCCGGGTCCTTCTGAGGGCCAGTCAGGACTCACCCGTTGCTTTGGTTGCCCGGCAAGGGGAACGAAATGCTGCCATTTGCATAGGATACCAACGTGGCAGAGATCTGATGTCATCAGAAAGCGGCGGAGGAGAGAACTTCATCAATACCAGCGGCGACAGAAACAGTTGGTCTCCTGGTAGGGGGGGTGAGGCACAGACACCCGAGTCTCCTCAATTTGTCCTCGAGCCAGAGGGGAGGAGCCGGGCCGCCACCCGAGCGCCCGGAGCAGGCCCAGCGGCTCGCCAGCGTGGTGACCGCGTGACCCCAATTGGAGAGGGGGCGGAGCGGAGCCGCCACCCACACCCGCAAGGTGGGCAGACCCGCGACCCAGTGGTACATGGGTGTGGTAGGAGGGGCAGGGAAGAGCCGTCGTTCGCGCTTGCAAGGTAAACAGACCTGTGACAGCCTGGCGGGTCAGGCCCAGTGGCCTGCCAGTGTGGTACACACGTCACCCCAACTGGAGTAGGGGCAGAGCAGATCCTTCTCCCATGCCCGGATCAGGCCCTGCCGGTGTGGTGGCCATGTGACCCCAATTGGAGTGGGGGCGGAGCGGAACCACCACCCGTGCCCGCAGGGTGAGCAGACCTGTGACCAACCTGCAGATCAGGCCCAGGGGTCCGAAGGTGTGGTAGGAGGGGCAGGGCAGATCCGCCGCCCGTGCCTCCAAGGTAGGCAGACCTGCGACAGACCGGCGGATCAGGCCCAGGATCCTGCCGGCGTGGTACACACACCACCCTAATTGGAGTAGGGGCAGGGCAGAGCAGAGTCGCCGCCCGTGCCAGGAACAGGCCCAGCGTCCTGCAGGCAGGGTAGTCACGACATCCCAATTGGAGTAGGGGCAGAGCAGAGCCTCCACCCATGCCCGAAAGGTGGGCAGATCTGCGACCGACCAGCAGGAGAGGTGCAGTGGCCTGCTGGTACGACAGACACGTCACCCCATTTGGAGTAGGGGCAGAGTAGAGCCGCTGCCAGCGCCTGCAGGGTAGGCAAACCTGCACCCGACCGGCGGATCAGGCCCAGTGGCCTGCCGGCGTGGTACACTCGTCACCCCAATTGGAGTAGGGGCAGGACAGAGCCACCGCCAGTGCCCAGAACAGGCCCAGTGACCTGCCGGCGTGATAGCCACAACACCCTAATTGGAATAAGGAGAGAGCAGAGCCGCCGCCCATGCCTTCAGGAAAGATACGCAAGCAGTATGAAAAGACAAGGAAAGAAAGGACCACAAGCAAAGCAGGTCAACCCAACTTTAGAAGAGGTAACAGCTGCAGTAGATGGAATGTCAGATAAATAATTCAGGATATACATGCTTCAGATGATCCGGAGTATCAAGGAAGACATTAAACAGCAAAATCAGACAATGAAAGATCACTTCGACAATGAATTATGCAAACAAATCCAGGAAGCAAAGGATCAACTATACAGGGAGATAGAGGTTATAAAAATCAAACAAACAGAAATCCTAGAAATGCAGGAATCAATAAACCAACTTAAAAACTCAATGGAGAATACTACCAGCAGAGTAGAACACTTAGAAGATAGAACATCAGACAATGAAGACAAAGTATTTCAACTGGAAAAGAACATAGACAGCTCAGCAAGACTGTTAAGAAACCATGAGCAGAACATCCAAGAAATATGGGATAACATTAAGAGACCAAACTTAAGAGTCATTGGGATACAGGAAGGTACAGAGCTCCAAACCAAAGGAATGAGCAGTCTATTCAATGAAATAATACAAGAAAACTTCCCAGACTTGAAGAATGAGACAGAATCCCAAATCCTAGACGCCTACAGGACGCCGAATGTGCAAAATCATAAGAGATCCACACCTAGACACATTATAATGAAGATGCCCAACATACAGAATAAGGAGAGAATTTTAAAAGCTACAAGAGAAAGGAAGCAGATTACATTTAGGGGTAAGCCAATCAGGATAACAGCTGATCTTTCAACATAGACTCTGAAAGCTAGAAGATCCTGGAATAACATATTTCAAACACTGAAAGAAAATGGGTTCCAACCAAGAATTGTGTATCCAGCGAAATTAAGCTTCAGGATGGAGGATGAAATTAAAACCTTCCACGATAAACAAAAGTTTAAAGAATTCGCAGCTAGAAAACCATCTCTTCAAAACATCCTCGCCAAAACATTACAGGAAGAGGAAATGGAAAATAACAATGAAAACCAACAGTGGGAGGTAGGACAGTAAAGGGGGGGGAAATAATCAAAGAGGAAAACAAACCATGTTTAGTAACATAAATAAACAAATATAGCTGGAAGAACAACCCATATCTCAATAATAACCCTAAATGTTAATGGCTTAAACTCACCAATTAAGAGACACAGGCTAGTAGAATGGATCACAAAACAAGACCCAACAATATGCTGCCTACAGGAGACACATTTGATAGGAAAAGACATACATAGGCTGAAGGAGAAAGGTTGGGAAAAATCATATCACTCATATGGACTTCGGAAACAAGCAGGAGTGTCCATACTCATAACAAATAAAATAGATTTCAAGCCAAAGTTAATCAAAAGGGATAAAGAGGGACACTACATACTGCTTAAGGGAACCATACACCAACAAGACATAACAATCATAAATATTTATGCCCCAAACAATGGTGCAGCTATGTTCGTCAAACAAACTCTTCTCAAGTTCAAGAGTCTAATAGACCACCATACCATAATCATGGGAGACTTAAACATACCTCTCTCACCACTGGACAGATCTTCCAAACAAAAGTTGAATAAGGAAACTATAGAACTCAATAACACAATTAATAACCTAGACCTAATTGACATATATAGAGTATACCACCCAACATCAAGCAGTTACACTTTTTTCTCATCAGCACATGGATCCTTCTCAAAAATAGATCATATATTATGTCACAGGGCAACTCTTAGACAATATAAAGGAGTAGAGATAATACCATGCATCCTATTTGATCATAATGGAATGGAACTGAAAATCAACGATAAAAGAAGGAAGGAAAAAGAATACATCGCTTTGAGAATGAACAATAGGTTACTGAATGATCAATGGGTTATAGAAGACATCAAGGAGGAAATTAAAAAAATTCTTAGAGATACATGAAAACACAGACACAACATATCGGAATCTATGGGACACATTGAAAGCAGTTCTAAGAGGAAATTTCATTGCTTGGAGTTCATTCCTTAAAAAAAGAAAAAAAACAACAAATAAATGATCTCATACTTCATCTCAAAATCCTTGAAAAAGAAGAGCAAAGCAACAGCAAGAGAAGTAGAAGGCAAGAAATAATTAAAATCAGAGCTGAAATTAATGAAATCGAAACAAAAGAAACAATTGAAAAAATTGACAAAACTAAAAGTTGGTTCTTTGAAAAAATAAACAAAATTGACAGACCCTTAGCCATGCTAGTGAAGAGAAGAAGAGAGAGAACTCAAATTACTAGCATTCGGGATGAAAAAGGCAATATCACAACAGAAACTTCAGAAATACAGAAGATAATCAAAAACTATTTTGAATCCTTATACTCCAATAAATTAGAAGATAGTGAAGGCATAGATAAATTTCTTAAGTCATATGATCTGCCCAGATTGAGTCAGGAGAATATAGACAACCTAAACCGACCAATATCAATTGAGGAAATAGAAGAAACCATAAAAAGACTACCAACAAAGAAAAGTCCAGGACCGGATGGGTATACAGCAGAATTTTACAAAACCTTTAAAGAAGAACTAATACCAATACTTTTCAAGCTACTTCAGGAAATAGAAAAGGAGGGAGAACTTCCAAATTCATTCTATGAGGCCAACATCACCCTGATACCTAAACCAGACAAAGACACTTCAAAGAAAGAAAACTACAGACCAATATCTCTAATGAACCTAGATGCAAAAATCCTCAACAAAATTCTGGCGAATCGGATACAAAAACATATCAAAAAAATTGTACACCATGATCAAGTAGGATTCATCCCTGGGATGCAAGGCTGGTTCAATATACGGAAATCAATAAATGTTATTCACCACATCAATAGACTTAAAATAAGAAACATATGATCATCTCGATAGATGCGGAAAAACCATTCAACAAAGTACAGCATCCCTTTATGTTCAAAACTCTAGAAAAACTAGGGATAACAGGAACATACCTCAATATTGTAAAAGCAACCTATGCTAAGCCTCAGGCTAGCATCATTCTGAATGGAGAAAAACTGAAGGCATTCCCTCTAAAATCTGGAACAAGACAGGGATGCCCTCTCTCTCCACTTTGGTTCAACATAGTTCTCAAAACACTGGCCAGAGCAAATAGACCGACAAAAGAAATTAAAGGCATAAAAATAGGAAAAGAAGAACTTAAGTTATCACTATTTGCAGATGATATGATTCTATACCTAGCAGACCCAAAAGGGTCTACAAAGAAACTATTAGAGCTAATAAATGAATTCAGCAAAGTGGCAGGATATAAAATCAACACGCATAAATCAAAGGCATTCCTGTATATCAGCGACAAATCCTCTGAAATGGAAATGAGGACAACCACTCCATTCAAAATATCTTCAAAAAAAAAAAAATACTTGGGAATCAACAAAAGAGGTGAAAGACTTATACAATGAAAACTACAGAACCCTAAAGAGAGAAATAGAATATCTTAGAAGATGGAAAAATATACCCTATTCATGGATAGGCAGAACTAACATCATCAAAATGGTGATATTACCAAAAGTTCTCTATAGGTTTAATGCAATGCCAATCAAAATCCCAACGGCATTTCTTGTAGAAATAGAGAAAGCAATCATGAAATTCATATGGAAAAATAAATGACCCAGAATAGCAAAAACAATGCTAAGCAGGAAGTGTGAATCAGGCGGTATAGCGATACCAGACTTCAAACTATACTACAGAGCAATAGTATCAAAAACAGCATGGTACTGGTACCAAAACAGGCGGGTGGACCAATGGTACAGAATAGAGGACACAGAAACCAATCCACAAAACTACAACTATCTTATATTTGATAAAGGGGCTAAAAGCATGCAATGGAGGAAGGATAGCATCTTCAACAAATGGTGCTGGGAAAACTGGAAATCCATATGCAACAAAATGGAACTGAATCCCTTTCTCTCGCCATGCACAAAAGTTAATTCAAAATGGATCAAGGAGCTTGATATCAAATCAGAGACACGCCGTCTGATAGAAGAAAAAGTTGGCTACGATCTACATACTGTGGGGTCGGGCTCCAAATTCCTCAATAGGACACCCATAGCACAAAAGTTAATAACTAGAATCAACAAATGGGACTTACTCAAACTAAAAAGTTTTTTCTCAGCAAAAGAAACAATAAGAGAGGTAAATAAGGAGCCTACACCCTGGGAACAAATCTTTACTCCTCACACTTCAGATAGAGCCTTAATATCCAGAGTATACAAAGAACTCAAAAAATTAGACAATAAGAGAACAAACAACCCAATCAACAAATGGGCCAAGGACCTGAACAGACACTTCTCAGAGGAGGACATACAGTCAATCAACAAGTACATGAAAAAATGCTCACCATCTCTAGCTGTCAGAGAAATGCAAATCAAAACCACCCTAAGTTACCATCTCACTCCAGTAAGATTGGCAGCCATTATGAAGTCAAACAACAACAAGTGCTGGCAAGGATGTGGGGAAAAGGGTACACTTGTACATTGCTGGTGGGACTGCAGATTGGTGCAGCCAATTTGGAAAGCAGTATGGAGATTTCTTGGAAAGCTGGGAATGGAGCCACCATTTGACCCAGCTATTCCCGTTCTTGGTCTATTCCCTAAAGACCTAAAAAGAGCATGCTACAGGGACACTGCTACATCGATGTTCATAGCAGCACAGTTCACAATAGCAAGACTGTGGAACCAACCTAGATGTCCTTCAATAGACGAATGGATAAAAAAAAAATGTGGCATTTATACACAATGGAGTATTACTCTGCATTAAAAAATGACAAAATCATAGAATTTACAGGGAAATGGATGGCATTAGAGCAGATTATGCTAAGTGAAGCTAGCCAATCCCTAAAAAACAAATGCCAAATGTCTTCTTTGATATAAGGAGTGTAACTAAGATCAGACTAGGGACGAAGAGCAGGAGAAGAAGATTAACATTTAACAGGGATGAGAGGTGGGAGGGAAAGGGAGAGAGAAGGGAAATTGCATGGTAATGGAAGGAGACCCTCAGGGTTATACAGTGGAGGGGGTAGAGAGAGAGGAGGGGAGGGGAGGGGAGAGGTGGGGAGGGGGGAGTGTGGAGGATTGGAAAGGCAGTGGAGCACAACAGACACTAGTATGGCAATATGTAAATCAATGGATGTGTAACTGATGTGATTCTGCAATCTGTGTATGGGGTGAAGGTGGGATTTCATAACCCACTTGAATCAAAGTGTGGAATATGATATGTTAAGAAATTTGTAATGTTTTGAACAACCCACAATAAAAAATTAAAAAAAAAATAAAAATAAAAAGGCAAAGTATAAAACAAAACAAAACAAAAAAATAAAACCTAGACCTGACATTAGCCCTATCCCTATCTTTAATCCTAGTTCTAAGCCTAGACTTAATCCTAACCCTAATTTTAACCCTAGCCCTTACCCTAAATTTATCCATTATCCTAGCACCAAACATAGCTGTAACATCATACCTTACACTAACCCTAATGCTAACCCTAGCCCTAAACCTAGGCCTAAATCTCACTAACTCTACCCCAACCATATCTCTCTTACTAGTCCTAATCCTAGCCCTCATTCTAGCTCTAACCCTAACTCTAACCATGTCCCTTATTCTGAACATAACACTAACCCTAGGTCTAAACCTGACACTAACCCTAAAGCAAACACTACCCCCACCTCTACTGGTAGACCTATACCTAAATCTAACAGTAACAATAGCGCTAGACCAAACCTAACCCTAAATAGAGTCATAAATCTAGACTTAGCCCTAAATAAAAACCTAGCACTAGCCCTAACAATAACCGTTAACCTAACGTAAAAACCAACTCTATCCCTAGACCAAACGCTAGCCATAAATCTGGCCCTCACACTAAGCCTAACCCTAACCCGACAATGACAGTTACCCCAAATCAAACCCTAGCTCTAAATCTTATCCTAACCCAAAACCTAACTAGGACACTGGACTTATCCATAACCCTAACCCTAAAACTAGCCATAACCATATCCTTAGCTCTTACATTTCCCATAGCCCTAATGATAGCCATAAACCTCACACAAAACATTGCCCTTATCCTAGCCGTAAACCTAACGTAAAGACTATATTGTAACCCTAACCATGAGCCTAGACCTAACCCTAAACCTAACCCTCGCCCTAACCCTAATTCTAACTCAAACTCTAACTTTAATCTAAACATTACCCTAACACTAAACCTAACATTAGACCTCACTCTAAACCTAACCCTCACACTAGCCCTGATCCTAGCTCAAACGCTAACACTTACCCCCAAACTAACCCTGACTCTAACCCAAGGCCTAAACCTAACCCTATCACTAATTCTAACTTTAACCCTAGCTGTAACCTTACTTCTAACCCTATCCATTACCCTAAAGGTAAGTCTAACACAAATGCTAATCCTAGGCCTAACACTGACACTATTACTAACACTAACCCTATTCCTTACTCTAAATCTAACCAGAAATCTTAACCTAACCCTATCAATTACCCTAACCCACACCCTAACCCTATCCCTAAAGCTATTTCAAGCCTTAACCCTAATCTTAACCTAAACCAAACCCTACTCAAACCCTGAACCTAATATTACACCTAGCTTTAAACCTTTAACCCTTACCCTAACCCTAACACTAGTCCAATCCGTAACCATAACGCTAACTCTAGCCCTAGCCCTAACACTAAACCTTGCCCTATCCTAGTCCTAAGTTAGCCCTATTCCTAACCCTAACCCAAACCCTAGAATTAAGTCTAGCTATAATTCTCATACAATACCCATCCCTATTTCTAACCCTATACTTACTGTAACCCTAAACCAAGCTCTAATCCTAGTCGTAACCCTTGCACTATTCTTAGCCCTAGGACTAACTCTATATCGAAACCTCTCTCTAAAACCAACCCTAAACCGATGCCTCAGCCTAACCCTGAAACTAGTTCTAACCCTAATGCTAATTCTAAAATAGCCGTAACCCTAGCCCAAGCCCTAAAACAAAATGGAGTCATACCCCTAACACTAACCCTTACCTTAGAACAAACCTTAACACTACACCAGCCGTAACCCTAGCCCTAATTTGACAACTAATCCTAACCCTATACATAACCATGACCCTGACTCATATCCAAACACTAAACCTAGCTCTAAACATCACCCTAACCTTAAACCTAAACCTAACACTAGACCTAGCCCTAAACCTAACCCTAAAACTAACCCTAATAGTAACCCTAATTCTTACAATAGCTGTAACCATAATACTAGCCCTAACCCTAATACAAAACTAGCCCTAATATAAGGCTTAACACAAGTTTTAACCCTAAACCTAACCCTAACTCTAGTCCTAACCCTAGCTTGAACTCTATTTCTTACCCTAAGCAAAAGCTCACCCTAATGCTCACCATATTCTTAGCACTAATCCATACCCTTACCAAAGCCTAACTCTATAACTAGTCCTAACCCTACCCTTCATCCTAGATGTAACCAAATCCCAAACCCTAACCCCATCCCTGACCATTGTTCTGACCCTAACACTAATCTTAGGTCTAAATCTAAATCTAAACCTAAACCAAAACCTAACACTAGCCCTACTGGTAACCTTATACCTAAACAAACCCTAACACTAGCCCTAGACCTAAACCTACTCATAAATCTAGCCATAACTATAGCTTTAGTCATAAAGACAAAATAGACCTAGCCTTAACAATGACCCTTAACTTAAATCAAACTCTAACCCTACCTCTAGACCTAACCCTGGTCCTAATTCTGCCTTTAACCCTAACCATTATCCTACCTGAGCACTGTCATTGACACTAACAGTAACCCTAGTTATAAACTTAACTTTAACACTAAAAATAACCCTAAAACTACACCATGAAACTAGTGTTAATCATTACACTAATTCTTACATTAGCCACTGCCATAACCTATCACAAACCTAGCCCTAATCCAAGACCTACCTTAGCTTTAACCTTAAAGATAACCCTAACAATAACCCTAGCCCTAACTATAACCCTAAGCCTAACCCTAGATCAAATCCTAACCATAAATCTAGCCCTAATCATAAACCTAACCCTATTTCGAATTCTAACCATTTCATTATCCTTAACCTAACATGAATCCTAAATATAACCCTACCATTACGCTAATCCTAATCCTAAAATCCATTCAAGCCCAAACTTGAAACCTTAACCTATCCCAAACCCAGACCTTGACCCTAATAATACCCCTAGATCGAAACTTGACTGTAACTCAACACCTAACCCTTAGCCTAGATGTAGCCATAAACCTCATCCTAAAACTATCTTTAACCATAATTCCGGAACTAAAATTAGCCCTAGCCCTAATCCTAGCCCTAATTCTAAAAACACACCTAGCCCTCATCCTAGTCCTAAAACTATCCTTAATCATAACCCTAACTCTAGCCCTACATCTAACCCTAATTCTAAGCCTCACCCTACCTCTAAATCTACTGATAACATCATCTCTTACCCTAAATTTAAACCTAACCCTAACCCTAACCCTAGGCTTAAACACAGAACCTAGCCCTAATCCTAGCCCTAATTTAGCTATACCTATAACCCTATCCTATCGCTAGCCCTAAGACTAACTCTAACTCTTGCCATAGCCCTAGCCCTATCCCTTGTTCTATCCCTTTCTGCTACCATAAACCTAACACTAGCCCCAATACTTGCCCTCAAGTTAGTCCCAGCATAACCCTAACTCTAAATCTAACATTAAACCTAAGCCTAAGCCTAACACTAACACTAGCCCTAACCATAAGGATAATCATAAAACTAGCCCTAACCCTAATCCTAGCAGTAAACCAAAACCGAGCAATAGCCCTAACCCTAAACCTTAACTTAAACCAAACACTAACACTTCACCTAGATCTAAACTTAGCCCTAATTCGAGTATTAAGTCTCACTTTAAAAATAATCTTGATCCACTCACCCTAGTTATATACACTGCCCTAAACTCAAACCGAACACTGACATTAACAATAGCCCTAATTCGACTCTTAACGCTAACCTTAAAACTAACCCTGACCCTGACTCTTATCCTAACAAGGACCGTAGCTATAAATATCACCTTAACCTTAAAAATAACACTAACACTCAAACTACACCTAACCCTAACCCTAAAACTAACCCTAATGGAAATCTTAGTTGTTACATTAGTTGTTGCCCTAATCCTAGCCCTAACCCTAATGCATATCTAGCCCTAAACCGAGCCCTAAACCTAGCTTTAACTCTAACTCTAACCCTAACCTTAGCCCTAATCCTAGAATAAATCAATCCCTTACCCTAAGTGAAATCCTAAACCTAAGAGTAACCTTAGACTTATCCATAGTCCTCAGACTAACCAAAATCCTAACACTATTAATAGTCCTAACCCTAGCCTTCATTTTAGCTCTAACACTATGTCAAATGCTAACCCTAACCCTGACACTTATTCTGACCCTAACACTAAAACTAGGTCTAAACCTAACACCAATCCTAACCCAAAATTTACCATACTCCTATCCCTAGACCTAACTCTGAACTTAACTCTCAGCCTCGCTGTAATCATACCTCAGAACCAAACACTTACACTAAACATAATCCTAAACCTAATCCTAGTTCTGACAGTCACCTTAACCCTAACACAAACCTAATCCTAACCATAACCCTAGCCCTAACCTTAATTCTAACTGTATCCATTACCATAAAAATAACTCTTACCATAATGCTACCCCTAGGCTTAACCCTAAACCTATTGCTTCCCCCAAAACTAGCAATTACCCTAAAGCTACTCTGAACCCTAAACCGAACCCAATCATTATGGTAATCATAACCCTAATGCTAATTTGAGCCCTAACCTAACCTCAAACCTAAACCAAACCCTAAAACTGAGCGTGACCCTAATAATTCCCCTAGCTATAAACCTCTTACCCTACCTAACCCTTATACTATACCTAGCCATAAACCTAACTCTAATACTATTCCTAACCTTAACCCTAGACCTGATATTAAGCCTAGCCTTAATCCTATCCCTAACCCTAACACAAACCCTAACCCTTATCTGATCCTGAACATAGCCTTAATTTTATCCCTAACCAACACCCTAGGCCTAAACCTAACACTAACTCTAGCCCTAATCTTAGCCTTTATTTAGCCCTATCTCTAATCTTAACCCTAACTCTAGCCCAAAGACTAACTCTAATTCTCACCCTAAACCTAACCCTAGTTCTAAATCTATCCCTTATTAGAATCCTAATCCTAGCCCTAATCCTTGGTGTAACCCTAGCCCTATCCATAGCCCTGGTCATAATCCTAAACTTAACCCTAACTCTAAATCTAACCTGAACCCTATGCCTAAACCTAAACCTAAAACTAGCAATAATGCTAAATCTAATCCTAAAACTAGCTCTAATCCTAGCTCTAGCCCTAAAACAAACCAAGTCATAGCCATAACACTAACCCTTAACCTAAACCAAACTCTAACCCTACACCTAGCCCTAACCATATTCTAATTCTAGTCCTAACCCTAACACGAAAAATAACCCTGACCCTAACACTAACCCTGGCTCTAAACATCATCATCACTGTAAACTTCAACCTAGCACTACACCTAGCCCTAACCCTAACCCTATAACTAGTGCTAATCATAACCCTACTTCATAGATTAGCCACAGCCTTAACACTAGCCCTAACCTAACACAAAACCTAGCCTTAATCTGAGGCCTAAACCTAGCTTTAACCCTAAACTTAAACCTAAGCCTAACCCCAAACTAGCCTTAATCCTATACATAACACTAGCTCTAAACTTAGGTCTAAATCTATCCATTACCCTATCAGTAACCCTAATGTTAAGCTAATCCTAGGCCTAATCTTAACCCTATCCATTACACTAAACCAAACCTAAACCCCAAAAATAACCCTGTCATTACCTTAAACTGAAAACCTAACATAACCCAAACCCTAAACCTGACTCTAAATATAACCCTTGATATAAACCTGAATCTTACCCTAAACCTAATCCTTATACTGGACCAAGCCATAAACCTAACACTAAATCTAGCCCTAACTATAACCCTAGAACTGACATTAGCCCTAGCCCTAATAATATCCCTATTGCTAACACAAACCCTAAACCTTTCCTAGTCATAAACTTAGCCTTAATCATAACCCTAACCCTAACTCTGCCCTAACCCTAATACTAACCCTTGCCCTAGCCCTAAACCTAGCCAAAATCACATCCCTTACCCTAAACGTAACCCTAACCCTAACCCTAACCCTTGTTGTCACAATTGTCCTATACTTACCATTAGCTTTAACACTAGATTGAAAACTAACTTTAAATCTAACCCTAACTCGATGCCTAAGCCTAAAACTAACCCAAACTCTGATACTAATTCTAAAACTAGCTCTAACCCTAGCCGTAACTATAACCTTATCTGTAATTTAGCCCTATCCCTAACCCTAACCCTAATCCTAGCCCTAAGAGTAACTCTAACTCTCACAATGGCCCTATCACTCATTCTAATCCACTCCCTTCCCATAAAACTAACCCTATGCCAAATCGTATTCCTAACACTTGCCCTATACTTATCCCTAGCACGAACCTTAGATAAAAACCTAACTCTTAATTTAACCCTAACCCAAAGCCTAAGCCTAATTCTAAGACTAGCCCTAACCCTAATACTAATCCTAAAATTGGCCCTAACCCTAACCCTAGCCCTAAAACTAAACTGAGCCAAAGTTCTAACCCTAACCCTTAACCTAGACCAAACCCTACCCTACACCTAGCCCTAACCCCTTCCTTAATTCGAGTTTTAAGCCAAACCCTTTAGCTAACCCTGACCCTTACTCTGTCTATAACACTAACCCGTGGTCTAAACATCACCCTAATCCTAACCATAAACTTAACACTAAACCTAGCACTAAAACACTAAAATTAGCCATAATCATGACCCTAGTACTTACATTAGCCATAACCCTAACCCTAGCACTAACTTAACCCAAACCTAGTCCTAATCATAACCATGACCATAGCCCTGAACTGATTTCTAACTCTATCCATTACCATAACCATAACCACAACCAAAATCCTAATGCTAATTCGAGCCCTAAATTTAAGCCTTAACCTATCCCAAACCCTAACTCAGAACTTGACCCTAATAATACCCCTAGCTCTAAACCTGACACTAACCCTAAACCTAACCCTTCAAATAGTCGTACCCATAATCCCAACCCTAAAACTATCTTTAACCATAATTCTGGACCTGACATTAGCCCTAGCACTAATCGTAGCCCTAACCCTAAAAAAAAGTACCCTAGCCCTCATCCTAGCCATAAACCTAGCCTTTATCATAATGCTAACAATAATCATAGTCCTAATCCTAATTATAATCTTCACCCTACCTCTAAACATAGCTAAAAAGCCATCCCTTACCCAAATTTGGCCTAATTCTAAACCTAAACTCTAAACCCTAACCCTAGGCTTAAACTAAACACTAAACCTAGCCCTAATCCTAGCCCTAATTGAGCCCTATCTCTAACCCTAACCCTAACCCTAGCCCTAAGACTAACTCTCACCCTAGCCCTATCCCTAGTTCTAACCCTATCTTTTACCATAACCCTAAACCTAGCCATAACACTTGCCCTATCCTTAGTTCTGTCCCTAGCTCTAGATCTAACCCTATATCCAAATTTAACCCTAACCCAATCACTAAGCCTAAGCCTAACACTAACACTAGCCCTAATCTAACCCTAGGACTGAAACAAAACCAAGTTTTAGCATTAACCCTAAACCATAACTTAAACAAAACCCTAACACTACAACTAGACTTAACCCTAGCCCTAATTTGAGTCTTGACCCTAACCTTAAAACCAACCCTGACCTTGACTCATATCCTAACACTCACCCTAGCTCTAAACACCACCCTCACCTTAAACTGAACCCTAAAAGTAACACTAGCCCTAATTCGAGTCCTAAAACTAACCCTAACACTCCACCTGACCCTGACTCCTATCCTAACATAAAACCTAGCTAAAAATATCACCCTAACCTTAAACCTAACCCTAACACTAAATCTAACACATATCCTAACACTAAAACTAACCCTAATGGTAACCCTAGTTCTTACATTAACCATTGCCCTAAACCTAGCCCTAATTCTAACACAGAACCTAACTCTAAACCTTGCCCAAAACCTAGGAATAACCCAAAGCCTAATGCTAATCCTAGCCTTTATTTAATCCTATCCTTACCCTAAACCTATCCATAAGACTAACTCTAACTCTTGTCCTAGCCCTAGTCCTAGTTCTACCCTTAGCCTTATTCCTAAACCTAGATCTAAGACTAAGTCTAAATCTAAACCTAACTCTAAATTTAACTTTAACAATAAGCATAAACCAAACCCTAACACTACCCATATCCATAATGCTAATCATAAAACTGGCCCTATCCATAGCACTAGCCATAAACCAAAACCAAGCCATAGCCCTAATCCTAACACTTAACCTAAATCAAATGCTAACCCTACAAATAGCACTAAAACTAAGTCTAAAACTAACCCTGACTCTGACACTGACCAAAACACTAATCCTATGTCTAAAAATCACCCTTACATTAATAACATTTATAACACTACATCTAGACTTAACCTAATCCTAAAACTAGCCTTAATCAAAACCCTAGTTCATACATTAGTCATTGTCCTATCCATAGCCCTAACCCTAACACAAATTCTACCCCTAATCGGAGCCCTAACCCTAGGTTTAACCCTAGTACTAGCCCTAACTTTAACCCTAACAGTAGCCCTATCCCTAACTCTATCCCTATTACTTACACTAAGCCAAACCCTAACCTAAAGGCTAATGTGAGTTCTAGTCCTAATCCTTAGCCTAACTTAAACTCTAACTATATTACTAGTCTTAACCCTAGCCCTCATTCTACCTCTAAACCTAACCCTGACCCTCATCTGACCCTAAGAGTAACCCTAGGTCTAAACCTGACCGTAACCCTAAACCAAATCATAACACTAGCCCTACTGGTAACCCTATACCTATACCTAAGCCTAACACAAGACCTAGACCCAAAGCTAAGCCTAAATATAGCTATAACTCTAACCCTAGACTTAAACAAAACCTAGCACTAGCCCTACAATAACTCTTAATATAAACCGAATACTTACCTTACTCCTACACCTAAACCTAGTGCTAATTCTGGCTCTAACACTAACCCTAACCGTACCCCAAAAACTGACCCTGATTCTAACACGGAACCTACCTTTAAACCTGACACTCACCCAAAACCTACCTAACACTACACCTAGCCATAACCCTAACCCTAAAACTAGCCCTAATCATAACCCTAGCTCTTACAGTACCCAAGGCCCTAACCCTAGGCCTAAACTAGCACAAAATCTAGCCCTAATCCTAGGCCTGAACATAGCCCTAAGCATAACCCTAAATCTAACTCTAGCCCTAACCCTAACCCTAAGCCTTGCTTTAGACCTAACCCTAGCTCAAAGCCTAAACTTTACCCTTAACATAACCCAAGTCCTATCCCAAACCCTAACCTAACACTAGCCCTAATCCTAACCTTAACCATAGACCTAATCATAGCTCTAATTATATCCAATACCCTAACCCTAGCCCTAATCCTAACCATAACCCTAGCCCTAATCCTAGTTCTAATTCTATCCATTACCCTAACTATAATCCTAACCCTAATATTAAGCCTAGTCTTAACCCTAAGCCTATCAAAATCCCTAAACGTATCCATTGCCCTAAAACTAACCTGAACCCTAATCCTAAGCCTATTCATTATCCTAACCCTAACTCTAACACTAATGCTAATTTGGATCATAAACCTAAACCTTAACCTAAACCAAACAATAAGCTGTACACTGACCCTAATAATACACATAGCACTAAACTTGACCCTTACTCTAAATCTAACCCTTACACTAGACCTAACTATAAACATAACCCAAAACATATTCCTATCTGTAACCCTAGACCTGACATTAGCCCTAGCCCTAATCGTAGCCCTAAACCTAACACGAACACCAGCTCTCATCCTAGACCAAAACCTAGCCTTAATCATAACCCTAACCCTAATTCTAACATATTCCCTGTCCCTAAACCTAGTTATAACCCCATTGCTTACCTTAAACCTAACCCAAACCCTAACCCTAACACTAACTCTAGACCTAACCTTAACTCTAGGACTAACCCTAACACTAACACTCCCACGAATTCTAAACCTAATCCTAATCCTAGCTTCAAGACTACTCCACCCTAGCCCTAGCCCTAATTCTAACCCTATCACTTACTGTAACCTTATTCCTAGCCATAGTCTAGAATAACACTAGCCCTGACCTTAAAACTTGCCCTAACCCTAGATCTAAACCTAACACTAATTCTACACCTAAATCTAACCCTAATTCTACACCTAAACCTCACCCTAACACTAGTCCTTACCCTAACACTAATCCTAAAACAAGCCCTAATCAAAGGCTTAGCCCTAAAACAAAACAAACAATAACACTAACCCTAAACTTTTACCAAAACCAAAGCCTAACTTTACCTCTAGCCCTAAGCCTAGCCCTAATTCTAGTCATAATGTTAACCGAAAACTACTTTTGAACCTGTCTCTGACATTAACACTAACCCAACCTCTAATCATCACCCTAAACCTAAAACTTACTCTAACACGTGACCTAGTCCTAACAGTAATTCTAAAACTAGTTCTACTCAAAACTCTAGATCATACACTAATGATAATCTTAAAACTAATGCTAACCAAAACCTAGCCCAAATCTGAGACCTAACCCTAGCTTTCACCCTAACCCTAACCCTAACACTAGCCCTAAACTAAACCGGAACCCTAGCTCTAATTTAGGTCTAACCTTATCTTTACCCTAGACAAACCCCAACCCTAATGCTAACTCTAGTCCTAAAACTAATCCTTAGTCTGACCCAAAATTTAACCCTATTACTAGTCCTAACCCTAGCACTCATTCTTGTTATAACCATAACCCAAATTTTAACCCATCCCTGACCCTTATTCTGACCCTCAATCTAAACCAAACCCTAACACTAGCCCTACCCATAACCCTATATCTAAACATAACCCTAAAACTAGCCCTAGATTAAATCTAATCCTAAATCCGGACATATCTTTAGCAAAGACCAAAACAAAAACATAGTCCTAGCTCTAATGATAACCCTTAAGCTAAGCCAAACACAATCCTTACCTCTAGACATAACCAATCCTAATTCTGGCTCTAGCCCTAACCCTAACCCTTATCCAAAGACAGACCCTGACACTAACACTAAACCTAGTTATAAAACTGACGCTAACCGAAACCTAAACCTACCATTAGGTCCAGCCATAATGGTAAACATAACCCTTACTTTACCATAGCACTAAAACTAGCTCTAAACCTAACAAAAACCTAGCCCTAATCCCAGGCCTAAACTAGCCCAAAGTGTAACCCTAATCCTAACCTAAACTTATCCCTTATCCTAAGCCTAACCCTCATGCTAACCTTAAAACTCGCCTTAGACTTAACCCTAGGTAAAACACAAAATCGAACACTAAACATAACCCTAGCCCTATCCATAAACCTAAACCTAATCCTAGCCCTAATCATAATGTTAACACTAGCCCTAATACTATTCTAAAATTATCCATTACCCTAAACTGAACCTTAACCCTAATGATAAACCTAGCTCTAATCCTAATTGTAAACCTAATACTACACATAACCCTAAACCTAACCCTCATTGTAGCCTTAACCCTAGATAAAAACCTAACCCTTACTCTGACACTAACCCTAGCCCAAACCCTAACATTAACCCTAAACCTAAAACTACCCCTAACCCTAACCTGAAATCTAACCCTATCCATTACCCAAACTCTAATGATAATCTTAGCCCTAACCCTAACACTAACCCTAAACCTAAAACTACGCCTAATCCTAACCTGATATCTAACCCTATCCATTAACCTAACTCTAAAGATAACCTTAGCCCTAACCCTAACACTAACCCTAACCTTAACCATAAATCTAACTCTAGACATAATCCTAAACCTAACACTCACCCTAGCTCTAACCCTACCTCAAAACATATCCTGTACCCTAAACCTAAACAAGCCCTAGCCCTAACCCTAACCCTAACTCTAGCCCTAATTCTATCCAAAACGCTAGGCCTAACCCTAGCTCTAACGCTATTCATTAACCTAAATATAACCCTAACCCAAATGCAAACCCTAGGCCTAACCCTAACCCTATCACTAAACCTAACCCTACCAATTACCCTATCTTAACCTAAATCCTAAACCTAAACCTATCCATTAACCTAAGGCTAATTTTAACCCTAATGCTAATTTGAGGCATAATCCTAATTATTAACCTAACACAAAACTGAATCCTGACCCTGACCCTAAAAATACACATTACTCTTAACCTGGCCCTTACCCTAAACCTAATATTAGACCTAGCCATGAATCTAACCATATAACTATCCATAGCTGTAACCCTAAACCTGACATTATCACTATCTCTAAAACTTGCCCTAACCCTAACACAAAACCTAGCCCTC
Source organism: Marmota flaviventris (assembly GCF_047511675.1). Classification (NCBI taxonomy): domain Eukaryota; kingdom Metazoa; phylum Chordata; class Mammalia; order Rodentia; family Sciuridae; genus Marmota; species Marmota flaviventris. Next base: position 346,648 of record NW_027288411.1, on the reverse strand, counting down.
ATCCAAACCACAAATCAAGCTTCAATCCTAACACAAACATAACCACATGCCTATCCATAACCCTTTTGCTAACTCTAACCCTATCAATTACCCTACACATAACATGAACCCTAAACCTAAACCTATCATTACCCTAACCAAACCCTAATGCTAATTCAAGTCTAAACCTAAACCCTAACATAAACCAAACCTGAAACCTAATTCTAACTGTAATAATACCCCTAGCTCTAAACCTCACCCATACCCTAAACCTAACCCTTACACTAGACCTAGCCATAAATCTAACTCTCAATCTATCCCTAATGTAAGCCTTGACCTGGTACTAGTCCTAGCCCTAATTCTTGCCATAACCCTAAAACAAACCAGAGCTCACATCCTAGCCCTAAACCAAGCCTTATTATTAAACCAAACCATAACCCTAGCCCTAACCAAAATTGTAACCTTCAACCTAACTCTCAAACTAGCTCTAAACCCATCCCTTCCTCTAAACCTAAACCTATCCCCAAACCTAAACCTATGTCTAACCCTAATACAAATGCTAGACGTAATCCTAGCCCTAATTTACCCCTAAACCCAACCTAACCCTAGCCCTAAGACTAACTCTAACTCTCACCCTAGTCATATTTCTAGTGCTAACACTATCCCTTACCATATTCCTATCACTTGCCTTTACATTAGCCCTAACCCTAGCTCTAGCCCTAATCTTATAACTAAGCCTAACTCTAAATCAAACCCTAACACTAAGCTAAACCTCTCACTAAAACAAGCTGAAATAATAATGCTAATCATAAAACTATACTTAACCTAGCACTAGCCCTAATCAACAACCAAGCCATAGCCCTAACCCTAAACTTTAACATAATGCAAACCCTAAACCTACACCTAGCCCTAAACCTAACTCTAATTTGAGTCCTATACCTAACCCTAAAACAAACCCTGACCCTTACTCTGACCCTAACACTTACCCTGGCTCTGAACATCACTCAAAACCTATACCTAAACCTAACCCTATACCTAGCCCTAACCCTAACCCTAAATCAAGTTCTACTCATAACCTTAGTTCTTACATTAGCTGAAGCCCAAAATCTAGCCCTAATCTAACCCAAAACCTATCCCTAATCGGAGCCCTAACACTAACTTTAACACTAAAGAAAAACCTAATTCTAGTTCTTACACTTACCCTACTCCTAACCATAACCCTAACCCTTGCCATTACCCAAAACCTAACCCTAACCCTAGCCTTAATCTTAACAATAAACCTAGCCCTAACCCCAGCTGTAACCCTATCCATTACCCTAATCCTAATCCTAACCCTAGGATAACCCTGAACTTATTCCTAACCGTAAACCTGTACATTACCATAAACCTAACCTGAACCCTAAACCTAACCATATCCACAAATTTAATCCTAACACTAATAAGCTTAACCCTAAAACTATCTCTAACCATAACCTAGACCTGACATTAGCCCTAGCACTAATGAAGCCCAAAGACTAGAACAAAATCTAACCCAAATCCTAGCCCTAATCTTAGCCTTAATCCTAAACCTAACCCTAACTAACCATAGACCTAAACCTAATTTTAACCCTTGCCTTAGTTCTAAAGCTAGCCATAACATTGTATCAATCCATAAGCATAACCATAACCCTAGCCATAAACCTAGGCTCAGCCTTAATACTAACCCTAGCTCTAATCCTAGCCCTAATTAAGCCATAATTCTAACCCTATATCTAAACCTAACACTAAGACTAACTGTAACTCTCGCCCTAGCACTAGCCCTAGTTCTTACACTATCCCTTATGATAATTCAAACCCTAGACCTAACCTTAGCCCTAACTTTCACTGTAGTCCTAAACATAGATCTAACCCTATCTCTAAATATAACCATAAACCTATGCCTAAACCACACCCTAACACTAGCTCTAACCCTAATGCCAATTTGAAAATTAGCCCTAGCCCTAGCCCTAGCCCTCAAGCAAAACCGAGCCATAGCAGTGACTCTAAACCTTAACCTAAACCAAAACCTAACCCTACAACTAGTCCTAACCCTAGACCTAATTTGAGACCTAACCCTAACTCTAGAACTAATACTAACACTGACTACGACCTTAACACTAACCCTAGTTCTACACATTACCCTATCCCTAAACCTAATCCTAACACTAGTCCTCGCCCTAGACCTAACCCTAAAACTAGCCATAATCTTAATGCCAGTTCTTAAATTAGCCATAGCCCTAAAACTAACACAAAACCTAGCCGTAATTCAAGCTTAACCCTAAATTTAACCCTAACCCTAACACTGGCACTAACCCTAGCCTTATGCCTAGTCCTAATCCTAGCTCTAACCCTAAGTCTTACACTTTGTCAAACCCTTACCCTATGGCTAATCTAGTCCTAACCCTAATTCTTTGCCTACCCCAAAACTTAACTCCATTCCTAGTACTAACCTTAGACCTCATTCTAGCTCTAAATTTAACCCAAACCCTAACCCTAACCCTGACCCTTATTCTGACCCTAACACTAAACCTAGGTTTAAACCTGACTCTAAATTTTATCCAAAACTTAAAACTAGCCTTACCAGTAACCCTAACCCTAAACCTAACACTAACACAAGCAATAGACCTAAACGTAATCCTAAATGTAGCCATAACCCTAGCCTTAGCCCTAACAATATCCCTTAACCAAACCAAACACTCACTCTATCCATAGACCTACCCAAGTCCTCATTCTGGACTAACACTAAATCTAATCCTAACCTGAACCCTGAAACTGACCCTAACAAAAACCCTAATTCTAAACATTATCCTAACCAAAAAACTAACCCCAAAACTAGACGAACTCTAAATCTAGCCATAAACATAACTGTAGATCTTACATTACCCATATACCTAACACAAGCCCTAAAATTCACACAAAACCTAGCCATAATTATAGCCGAAACCTAACCCTAAGCATAACACTAACCCTAAAACTAGCCCTAACCCTAAACCTAACCCTAACCCTTGTTCTACCCCTAACTCTAGCACAAACCCTAAACCTTACCCTAAATATAACCCTAGCCAAAACTCTAAACCTCACTAACTCTAGACCTAATCCTAACTGTAAACATAGCCAAAAGCCTAGCTCTAACTCTATCCATTACACTAACCATAACCGTAAAACTAATGCTAACTCCAGCCCTAAACCAAACCCTAACCCTACCCTAGCCCTGACTGTAACCCTAACCCTCACCTTAGCCCTAAACCTAGCTCAATCCCTAACCATTACACTTAACCTAACCCTAACACTAACCCAAGGCCTAACCATAGCCCTAACCCCAGCCCTAATCCTAACCTTAACCTTAGCCCAAACCATAGCTTGAACCCCACCCATTACCCTAACCCTAAACTTAACCCTAATGATAACACTCGACCTAAAGGTAAATGCACCCTAACACTAAACCGAAACCTAATCCTAGAGCTAATAGTGAACCTAACCCCTAACCCTAAATCTAAGTTAGCTCAAATCCTAAACCTAATTCTAAACCTAAACCTAAGGCTAACATAAACCTAAACCTATCTTTAACCTGACATCTAAACCTATTACCCTAATCCTAATGATAACCCTTGCCCTAACTGTAACACTAACCCTGACCATAAACCTAGAACAAACTCTAAATAAACCTTAGCCATAGCAAAAATGCTAGCTCAAACCTTAAACCTAATCCTAACTGTAACCCTCGCCCTAACCCTGACCCTAACCCTAATTCTAGCCCTATTTTAACCATAAACCTAGCCCTACCCTAGGTCTAAACTTATAAATTACCCTAATGATAACCATAACCATAATGCTAACCCTAAGACTAATCCTCAAACTATCACTATCTTCAACCTAACCTGAACCCTAAACCTAACACTATCCATTACCTTAACCTTAATTCTAACCTTAATGCTAATTTGAGGCTTAAACCTAAACTTTAACCTAACCCAAACCTGAAGCCTGACTCTGACTCTAATAATACCCCAGCTCTCATGACCCTTTCCCTAAACTTAACACTTTAATTTGACCTAGCCATAAACATAACCCTAAAAATATCACTTAATATAAATCTTGACCTGACATTAGTTCTAGCCCTAAATCTTGACCTATACCTAACACAAAACCTAGCCCAATCCTTGAATCTAGCCTTATCCTAAACCTAATCATAACCCTAGCCCCAACCCTAAAGCTAGTCATAAAACTAGCTCTAATCCTAACCATAACAGTAAAACAAAATCGAGAAACAGGCCTAACACTAACCTTAACTTTTAAAACAAATGCAAGCACTACATCTAGATCTAACTCTAGCCCTAATTCGAGTAATAATCATAACCTTAAAAATAACTCTGAACCTGAATTATATTCTAACACTCATCCTAGCTCTAAACACCACCGTAAATATAAACTGAACCCTAACATTAACCCTATCCCTAATTCGGGTTCTAATCCTAACCCTAAAACTAACCCTGACTTGACTAATATCCTAACACTAAGCCTAGCTATAAATATCACCCTAATCTTAAACCTAAACCTAACAATAGACCTATCCCTACCTCTATCCCTAATTGTAACCCTAGTTCTTATATTAGCCATTGCCCTAACACTAGCCTTAAACCTCACACAAAAACAGGTCCTAATCTGAGCCCTAAACCTAGCTTTAACCCTAACCATAAACCTAACCCTAGCCCTAACACTATACCATACGCTGAGCAAAACCTTAAACCTAATGGTAAATCTAGACCTATCCTTAATCCTTAGGCTAACCAAATCCTAACCATATTAATAGCACTAACCCTAGATCTTATTCTAGCTCTAATATTATCACAAACCCTAACCCCAACGCTGAACCTCATTCTGAACATAACATATACCCTAGGGCTATCCTGACCCTAACCGTAAACCAAACCCTAACACTAGCCCTACTTGTAAACTTATGCCTAAACCTAACCCTACCACTATCTGTAGACCTAAACCTAATCCTAAATCTAGCCTGAATTCCAGCTCTAGACCTAAACAAAACCCTAGCCCTACCCCTAATAAAAACCTTTACCTCACCCAAATACTAACTCAAACCCTAGACTTAAACCTAGTCCTAATTCTGGCTGTAACCCTAACTTTAACTCTAACCCAAACACTGACCCTGCCTTTAACACTAAACCTACCTCCAAACCTGAAACTAACCAAAACCTAAACCTATTTCTAGACCAGCCATAACCCTAACCCTAAAACTATCCCTAATCATAACCCTAGATCTTACATTACCCATAGCCCTAACCCTAGGCCTAAACCTAACACTAAACATAGAGCTAATTTTAGGCCTAAACCTAGCCTTAAGCATAACCCTAAACCTAACACTAGCCCTACATGTAACCCTAGCCCTCACGTTAGTCCGAAGATAGTCAAAGCCTAACTTTTACCCTAAACATAAACCTAGACCTATCCCTACCTCTCACCCTAAACCTAGCCCAGATATTAAACTTAACCTAGCCCGAAACCTAGATCTAAACCTATCCATTACCCTAACCCTAAACCTAACCTTATTGAAAATCCTGGCCAGAACACTTATGTTAAACCTAAACCTAACTGGAAAACTAACCAGAGACATAACCTTAAAATTAACATTCAGCATAGCCCTAACTCTAGATCAAACCATAAACCTAACCATAATCCTAAACATAACCATAGCTCTAATCCTAAAACTATCACTAATTCTAAATCTAAACCAAATCTAAACCTAAACTAACCCTATCCATTACCTTAACCGCAACCCTAATGTTAATGATAACCCTACCCCTAACTCTAACCCTAATCTTAAACCTACCATTACCTTATCCCTAGACCTAACCCTAAACCTAGCCATAACCCTAGCTCAAAACCTAACCCATACCATAAACCTAAACATAACCGTAGCCTTAACATTAATCTTAAAACTAAATCTAACCCTGAACCTAAATGTAAACCTACATCTAAACATATCCATTACCCTAACCCTTATCCTAAACCTAATGTTAACCCTAGCCCTAAACTTAACTCTAACCCTAAACCTATCATAATCCTGTCCCTAGACCTAAGGCTGAACCTAATCCGTGATCTACCCCTAGCACTAACACTAGCTCAAACCATAGCTGTTACCTTAAACATAAACTTATCCCAAACCCTAATCCCAATCCTTGCCCTAATCCTAACTATAAACATAGCCCAAACTCTACCTCTAACTCTAGCCATTACCCTAATCATAACACTAAACCTAATGCTAAACCTAGCCCTAACAATAACCCTAACCCTTACTCTATCCCTAGTCCTGATTCTAGCCTGAAGCCCCAACCTAGCCGTAACACTTACTCAATCCCTGACCCTTACCTTAACCTAACCATAAGAAATGATAAGCCTTACCCTAAACTTAACCCTAGCCCTAGCCCTAATCCTAAACTTAAAACTAGACTTAGCCTTAGCTCTAAACCCATCAATTACCCTGACCCTAAACATAAACATCACGATAACCTTAACCCTAACCCTAAACCTACTCTAACCCTAACTGTAAAACTAACCCTACACCTAACAATAAACCTAAACCTTGCCATAGTCCTAAACCTAGCTCAAACCCTAACAATTATGCTAAACGTAACACTAACCCTAGTCCTAAATCTAAACCTAACCCTAACCCCCCTAACTTAACATCTAAACCTGTCCATACACTTAACCCTAATGGTAACCCTAATCCTAATCCTAGACCTAATCCTAAGCCTAACCCTATTCTTAGCACTAACCCTAGCTCAAACCCTAAGCCATATTCTAAAACTAACCCTAGCCTTAACCCTAACCCTAAATATAGCCGTAATACTAAACATAACCCTAGCCCTAACCCTAGCTCTAAACCTATCCATTACCCTAATGATAACCATAAACCTAATGCTAACCCTAGGCCGAACACTAACCCTATCCATTACCTTAAACCTAATCTGAGCCCTAAACCTAAACTGAAGCCTAAACATAACCTTATCCATTATCCTAATTCTAACTCAAACCTAATGCTAATTTGAGCCATAACCCTAAACCTCAACCTAACACAAACCCAAAACCTGACTCTATTAGAATACCCTAGCTCTCAACTTGAACCTCACCATAAACCTAACTCTGACACTAAACCTAGCCATAAATCTTACCCAAAAACTATTCCTAACCATAACCCTAGACCTGATATTAGCCCTAGCCCTAATTCTTGCCATAAACCTAACACAAATGCTAGCCCTCATCCTAGACCTATAACTAGTCTTGATCCTAACCCAAACCCTAACTCTAGCCATATCCCTAATTTTATCCCTCACCCTAGTTCTGAACTTGCTATAACCTCATCCCCTCCCCCAAATATAACCCTAACTCTAACTCTAGACTTAACCCTTACACTAATCCTAGACCTGATCCTAGCATTAATTTAGCCCTAATCCTACCACCAGGACTAAGACTAATTCTAACTCTCACCCTAGCCGTATTCTTAGATCTAATCCTATTCCTTACCATAACCATAACACTTGCCCTAACTTTTGCCCTAACACTAGCCCGAGCCCTAACCCTAGAACTAACCATAACTCTAAGACCAACTTTAACCCTAAGCCTAAATCTCACACTAACACTAGCCCTAAAACTAACACTAAACCTAAAACTAGCATTAATCTAGTTCAAGCCCTAAAACAAAACTGAGCCATAGCCCTAAACCTAACGCTTTACCTAAACCAATACCTAACCCTACACCTAGTCCTAACATCAGCCCTAATTCCAGTCCTAACATAACCCCAAAACTAACCTTGAGCCTGACTCTTATCTTAAACTAACCCTAGCTCAAACGTCACCAAAATGTATACCTAACCCTAAAACTAGAACTAGCCCTAACAGTAGCCCTACAAGTTGCCTAATCATAACTCTAGTTCTTACATTAGCCTTAGCCCTAATCCTAGCCCTAACCTAACCCAAAACCTAGCCCTATACTGAGCCCTCCACCTGGTTTTAACCCTAACCCTATCCCTAAACTTAATCATTAGTCTAAAACTAACCCTAAACCTAAAAATGGCCCTAACCCTAAACCTAACCCTAGACTTAATCCTAACCATAATCCTAGCCCTAACTCTAGCTCTAATCCTATCCATTACCCTAAACATAACCCTAATCCTAGTGCTAAACCTAGCCCTAAACTTAACCCTAATCCTAAACCTAGACCTGACACTAACCCTAATGTCACGATAACCCTAACCATAGCTCAAACCCTAACACTTACCCTAAACCTAACCATAATGCTAACCCTAGACCTAACCCTAACCCTAAAACTAGCCCTTATCCTAACTATAAACCTAGCCGTAACCTATCCATTACCCTAAACATAAGCCTAACCCAAACATAGCTCTAAATATAATTCTAACCCAAACCATTACCCTAACCCTAACTATAAATGTCAAGGTAACACTACCCTAACCCTAAAACTATTCTAACCCTAACTGTAAACTTAACCCTTGTCCTAACTCTAAACCTACACTAACCCTAAATGTAAACCTAACCCTAGAACCAACTGTAAAACTAACCCTTGCCGTAGTCCTAATCCTAGCTCAAATCCTAAGAGTTACGCTAAACCTAACACTAACCCTAGTCCTAAACATAAATCTAACGCTATCCATTTAGGCTTAACCCTAAACCTATCGCTAACACTAACCTTATTCTTACCTAAAACCAACCTGAACACTAAACCTAACCCTATCAATTACTCAAACTCTAACCCTAACCCTATTGCTAATTCGAGGCCTAAAACTAATCCAAAACTTAACTCAAACTCTGAACAAGACACTGACTCTAATAACACACCTAGCTCTAAACCTGATCCTTACCCGAAACATAACCCTTAAACTAGACCTAGCCATAAAACTAACACTAAAAATATCCCTAACCGTATCCTTAGACCTGATATTAGAACTCTACCTAATTTTTCCTTAAACCTAACACAAAGCAGAGCCCTCATCCTAGCCTTAAACCTAGCTTTAACCCTTACCCAAACCCTAACCCTAGCCCAAACCCTAATTTCAACCCTCGCCCTATTTCTGAACCTAGGTATATCCTTTCCCCTATCACTATCCCTAACTCTAACACTATCTCTAACACTAAACTTAGCCCTAACTCTACACCTAATCCTAACACTAACCATAGCTCTAATCCTAGCCCTAATTTATTGCTAACTGTAACCCTAACTCTAACCTTAGCCCTAAGACTAACCTAACTGTAGCCCAAGACCTATTTCTAGTACCAACTTTATCTATTGCCTAACCCTAACACTAGCCCTAACCTTAGCCCTAAACCTAGCCATAGTCCTAAACCTAGAAGTACCCCTAACTCTAAATCTACCCTAATTATAAACCTAAACCTCACCCTAACTCTAGCCCTAAACCTAATTCTAATTAGAAAACTAGCCCTAACCCTAGCCATAGCCCACAAACAAAACTAAGCTATAGCCCTAATCCTAAACCTTAACCTAAACCAAATCCTAATGCTACACCTAGTCCTAACCTTATCCCTACCACTAATACTGACCCGGACTCTGACCCTAAAACTAACCCTACCTCTAAACATCACCCTAACCCTAAACCTAAACCAAACACTAGACCTATCCCTAATCCTAAACCTAAAACTCTCTCTAACTGTAAAGCTAGTTCTTATATTAGCCAGAGCCCTAACCATAACACAAAACCTAGTGGTAATCTGATACTCAATTCTATCTTTAACACTAACCCTAACCCTAACACTAATCCAAACCCTAGCTCTAAACATATTCCTTACCCTAAGCCAAACTCTCACTCTAATGCTACCCTAGTTCTAACCCTAACACTTAGCTTACCCCAAAACCTAACTCAATTACTAGTCCTAACCCTATCCCTAATTCTGTCTCTAACCTTAACCCGAAACCTAAGCCAAACCCTTCCCTTATTTTGACCATAACACTAAAAATAGATCAAAGCCTGACCTTACTACTAACCCGAACCCTAACACTAGCCCTACCAGTAAACCTATACCTAAAACTAACCATAACACTAGCACTAGACCCAAACTTAATCCTAAATATATCCATAAATCTAGCCCTAGTCCTAAACAAAAACCTAGCCCTAGCCCTAAAATAACCATTAACCTAAAGCAAAGACTAACCTTAGCCCTAGATTAAACCTAGTTCTAATTCTGACCCTAACGAAAACTCAATGCTAGCCCGAACAATGATGCTTACACTAACACAAACCCTAGTTCTAAACCTTATCCTAACCGAAAACTTAAACCTAACACTAGACATATGTATAACACTAACACAAAAAAACTAGCCATAACCATAACACTAGGTCTTACATTATCCATAGCCATAACACTAGCCATAAACCTCACACAAAACCTAGCCCTAATACAAGCCCTAAACCTAGACCTAAGCATAACCTTAACCCTAACCGTAGCACAAACCCTAAGCCTAATGCTTGCCCTAGATCAAACCCTAGCTCAAACTCTAACCCTTACTCTAAACATAACTGTAGCTCTAATCCTAACTCTAACCCTATCCCTCATCCTAACTGAAACCATAGCCCAAATTCTAGCTCTAACTTTATCCATTACCTTAGACATAACCATAAACCTAATGCTAAACCTAGCCTTAACCCTAACCCTAACTGTAGCCCTGACTCTAACCATAAACCTCAACCTAGCCCTAACCCTAGCTCAAACCCTAACACTTACACTAAAACTAACCATAACACTAGCCCAAGTTGTAACCCAAACACTAGCCCTAATCCTAACCTTAACCTAAGCCCTAACACTAGCACTAAACATATTTATTACTCTAAATATAAGCCTAAACCTAATATTAACTCTAGGCCTAACCCGAACCTATGCCTAACAGTCACCCTATATATTACTCTAAACCTAACCTAAAGTGTAAACCTAATTTTATCCATTACTCTAACCCTAACGCTAACCCTAATGCTAATTTGAGCCCTAACCTTAAACCTTAACCCAAACCAATCCTTAACCCATACTCTGACCATAATAATAACCTAGCTCTATACCTGACCCTATGCTAAACCTAACCCTTACACCAGACCTAGCCATAAACATATCCCTAACTCTATCCCTAACCATAACCCTAGACCTGATATTAGCCCTAGCCCTTATTCTAGCCCTAACCCTAACACAAACCCTAGACCTAATCCTAGCCCTAAACCTAGACTTAATCCTAAACGAAACTTTCACCTAGCCCTATCCCTAAATATAAACCTTGTCCTAGCACTGAACCTAGCTATATAACCCCAACCCTTCCCTTAAAACAAACCCGAACCTTAGCCCTAACCATATGCCTAACCCTAACACTAATCATAGAGCTAAACGTAGCCCTATTTGAAACCTAACCTTAACCCTACCCCTAACCCTAGCCATTGTTCTAACCCTAAATCTTAAACTAAACCAAATCCTAACCAATGACTAGCCATAACCCGAGCTCTAATTCGAGTCTAGACCTAAAACTAACCCTCACACTGACTCATATCCAAACACAAAGCCTAGCTCTAAATATCACCCTAACCCTAAAACTAATGCTAACACTAGACCTAGCCGTAACCCTAACCCTAAAACTAATCCTAATCATAACCCTAGTTCTTACATTGGCCTTAGCCAAAACCTAGCACTAACTCTAACACAAAAATAGCACTAATCCATGCCCTAAGACTAGATTTAACCCTAACCCTAACCCTAAAACTGGCCCTAAACCTAACCCTAAACCTAGCCCTAACCCCAGCTCTAATCCTATCCATTACCCCAAAACAAACCCTATTCATAATGCTAACTATAGTCCTAATCCTTATCCTTAACCAAACCCAAACAATAACTCTCTTACTAGTCCTAAAACTAGCCAAATTCTAGATCTAACCCTAACCTAAAACCTCACCCAAACCTTCACCCTTATTCTGAACATAACACTAATTATAGGTCTAAATTTGACCCTAAAATGAAACCGAAACCTGAAACTAGCCCTACCAGTAAACTTATACCTAATCCTAAACCTAACACTAGCCACATACCTAAACTTAATCCTAAATCTAGCTATTACTCTAGCCCTTGACCTAAATTAAAACATAGTCCTATCCCTAGCAATAACCCTTAACCTAAACCAAACACTAAACCTACCACTAGACCTAACCCTAGTCCTATTCTGGCTTTCACCGTAACCCTAACTTTAACCTGAACACTGGCCCTGACACTAACTTTAAACCTAGCTATAAACCTGACCCTAACCCAAACCTAAACGTAGCACTAGACTAGGGTTAAGCCTAACCCTAAAACTAGCTCTAATCACAACCCTAGATCTTACATTACACATAGCACAAACCCTAGGCCTAAATCTAACATGAAACTTAAATAACTTTAACCCTAATCGAGGCCTAAACTGACCCTAAGCATAACCCTCACCATAACCCTAACTCCAGTCCTAACCCTAACCCTAACCCTCACCTTAGTCCTAACCCTAGCTCAAAGACTAACCCTTAGCCCAAACATGACCCTAGCACTATTCCTAACCATAACCCTAACCATAGCCCTAATCTTAACCTTAACCCTAAACCTAAAACTATCTAGCCCTAGGCATTAGCCTAAGTCTAACCCTAACCCTAATAATAACCCTATCCCTATCCCTAACCAAAACCCCAACCCAATCCATAAACGATCCCTAGACCTATCCCTAAACCTACAACTTGCCATAGCCTTAACCCTAACTCAAACCCTAAATTTTACCTTAAAACCAACAGTAAACCTAGCCCTAAAACTAAACTTAAATCTAAACCTAACCTTAACCATAAAGCTAACCTTATATCTAACCCAATCTATTACCCTAAACCTAATGCTAACCCTAATGAAAACCCTAGCCCTAACCCTATACCTAACACTGACCATAACACTAAGCCTAACCCTCGTCCTAGACCTAACCCTAGCACAAAATGTAACCTTTACCCTAAATCAAACCCTAACCTTACCCTAAGCTGGGGTTCCTAGCCCTAACTCAAAACCTAACCAAACTCTAGCCCTAATAATAACCTAACCCTAGCCCTAACCATAGCTCTAACACGATATATTATTCTTATGATAACCCTAATCCTAATGCTAACCCTAGGCATAACCCTAACCCTTTTGCTAACCCTAAAGCTCTCCATTGCCCTAAACCTTCCCTGAAATCTAAAACTAACACAATCAATTGTCCTAACCCTAACCCTAATGCTTATTTTAGCACTATCCCTAAACCTTAACCTAAAACAAACCCTAACCCTGATACTGACCTTAAAAATACACCTAGCTCTAAACCTAACCCTTACAATAAAAATAAAACTTACACTAGACCTAGACACAAACCTAACCCTAAATCTACCCCAAACTGTAACACTAGGCTGACATAAGCCCTAGCCCTAATTCTAGATCTAACCCTACAAGTAACCCTATGCATCATCCTAGCCCTAAACTTAGTCTTAATCATAACCCTAACCCTAACCCTAGTCCTAAACCAAATTCTAACTCTCACTCTACCTCTAAACCTAGCTATAACAACACACCGTACCCTAAAATTAACTATAACCCTAGCCCTAACACTAGGCATAAGCTGATCACAACCACTAGCCGTAATCCTAGCCCTAACTTAGCCATATCCCTAAAACTAACCAAAACCCTAGGCCTAAGATTAACTCTAACTCTCACCCTAGTCCTAGCCCTAGTTCTAACCCTATCTGTTACAGTAACCATAACCCTAGCCTTGACCCTTGCCCTATAGTTAGACCTAGCCCTAATCCTTGATCTAATGCTAAATCCAAATCTAACCCCAACCCAAACCTAAGCCTAACACTAATACTAGCCCTAATCCTAATGCTCATCTTATAACTAGCCAAAACCCTAAACCTAGGACTTAAAACAAAACTGAGCAACAGCCCTAACACTAAAAAATAACTTAAACCAAACCCTAACAGTACACCTAGACGTAATCTTAGACTGATTCGAGTCCTAACCATAACCTTAAAACTTACCCTGACCCTGACTCATACTCTAAAACTGACCCTATCTCTAAAGGCAACCCTAAACTTAAACCAAACCCTAAAAGTAACCCTAGCCCTAATTCAAGTCATAACCCTAAACTTAAAGCAAACTCTGACCTGACTGATATCCTAACAGTCACCCTAGCTCTAAACACAGCCCTCACCTTAAACTGAACATTAACCCTAGCCCTTATTTGAGTGCTAATCCTAACCCTAAAACTAACCTTGATGCTTTCTCATATCCTAACAATAAACCTAGCTTTAAATATTACACTAACCTTAAACCTAAACCTAACACTAGACCTACCCCTAACTCTAACCCTAAAACTAATCTAATTGTAACCCTGCCTCTTATATTAGCCAATGCAAAAATCTAACCCTAATCCTAATACAAATCTAGCCCTAATCCGAGCTCAAAATATATTTATATTTAACCCTAACCCTAACCCTAACTCTAGCATTAACCCTAGCTCTAAGGCTATCCCTTAACCTAAGAAAAAACCTAACCCTAATGGTAACCCTAGACCTATCTCTAATTCTTAGTTTAACCAAAACTCTAACCCTATTAATAGTCTTAACCCTAGCCCTCATTCTAGCTCTAACCCTATCCCAAACTCTAACGCTAACGCTGACCCTTATTCTGACCCTAACCCTAGGTCTAAAGCTGACCCTAAACCTAGACCAAACACGAACACTAGCCCTAGACCTAAAGGGAATCCTAAATCTAGCCTTAACTCTTCCCCTATACCTAAACATGAACCCAGCCCTAGAACTAACAATAACACTAACCTAACCCTAGACTTAACATAGACCTAATACTGGCTGTAACCCTAACACTAACTCGAACCCAAACACCGACTCTGCCTTTAGAGTAAACCTGTCTCTAAATCTGACCCTACCAAAAATCTAAACCTAACACTAGACCTAGCCATAACCCTAAACCTACAAGTAGCCCTCAACATAACCCTAGCTCTTACATTACCCATAGCCCTAACCCTAGCCCTAAACCTAACACAAAACCTACAGCTAATCCTAAGCCTAAATCAAGCCTTAAGCATAACCCTAACCCTAACCCTAGCCCTAACCCTAAACTAACTCTCGCCTTAGTCCTAATCCTAGCTCAAATCCTAAACATTATTCTACATATAAACCAACACCTCTCCCTCAATCTAACCCTAACACTAGCCCTAATCCTAAACTTAACCCTAACCTTAAACCTAGCTCTAAACCAACCGATTACTCTAAACCTAAACCTAAACTTATTGATAATTCTAGGCTTAATGCTAAACCTAAATCTAACTGGAAAACTAACCCTAGACCTAATCTTAAATCTCACACTTGCCATAGACATAACCCTAGCTCAAACCCTAACCCTTACTATAAACCTAAATATAACCATAGACCTAACTCTAAGCCTAAATCTCAATCTAATGTTAAACATAGCCCTAAATCTACATCTAATTGTATACATTACCCTAACCCTAACCCTATCCCTAATGATGTCACTAGCCCTAATCCTAACCCTAACCCTATGAGTACTATAATCTTATCCCTAGAAGTAACCCTAAACCTAACCCTCACCCTAAAACTAACCCTAGCTCAAAACCTAAACCTTTTGCTAAACATAAACCTAAGCCTAAACCTAGTTTTAACCCTAACCCTAACGCTAATTCAAGACCTATTCCTAACCAGAAGCCTAGCCCTAAACTTAGCTCTAATTCCATCCATTATACTAACCATAACCCTTACCCTAATGCGAACCCTAGGCCTAATCTTAATCCTATCACTAACCCTAACCCTATCAATTACCCTAAACCTAATGTAAACAGTAAACAAAACCCTATCAGTACCTAACCCACACCGTAGTGCTAACTCAAGCCCTAACCATAAACCCTAACCTCAAGCAAACTCTATCAATGACCATGACCCTAATAAGTCTCCTAGCTCTAAGGCTGAATTTACATTAAACCTAACACACTAGACCTAGCCATAACCCTGATCCTAAAACTATCCCCAACCCTAACCTTAAACCTGACATTAGCCATAGCTCTAATCCTGGTCCTAAACCTAACACAAACCCCAGCCCTTATCCTAGCCCTAAACCAAGCATTAATCCTAACCCTAATCCAAACTTTAGGCCTAACCCCAAAATTAATCCTAGCCGTAATCTTAGCCCTAATTTAGTCCTATTCCTAACCCTAGCCCTAACCCTAGCCCTAAGCCTAAATCTAACTCCCACAATAGCCCAATCCCTAGTTTGAACCCTATTCCTTACGGGGACCCTAATCCTAGACCTAACCCTTGCCCTAACCCTAGCCCTATCATTAGCTCTAGCCCTAACCTAGATCTAATTTTAACTCTAAATCAAAACCTAATCCTAAGACTAACCCTAACTCTAAATCTATCACTAGACCTAAAATAAAACCAAGCCATAGCCCTAAACCTAACCCTTAACCCTAGCGAACCCTTAACCCTAACCCTAAACTTAGCACTAATTCTAGTTTTAAGCTGAAAACTAGAATTAACACTGACCCTGATTCTGACCACAACACTAACCCTAGTCTAAACATCACACCAACTCTAACCCTAAACCTAAACTAGACCTACCACTAACCCTAACCCTAAATTTAACCCTAACTGTAACCTGGTACTTATATTAGCCTTACCCCTAACCCTAGCACTGTTAACCCCAATCCTAGCCCAAAACCAAGCCCTAACCCGAGTTTTAACCCTAAACATAATCCTAAACCTAGCCCTAATCAAAATCATAACCCTATCCCTAACCCTATCTCTAACCCTATCCATTGCCTTAACCATAACCCTAGGCCTAAACTTAACCCTATCCCTAATGCTAAACCTATGTATTATTCTAAACCAAACCTAAACCCTAAATCTCACCCTACAATTACTCTAACACGAACCATAAAGATAATTCAAGCCCTAACTTTAAACCTTAAACTATCTCAAATTTCTAACCCAGAACATGACTCTAATAATACACCTAGCTCTAAACCTGACCCTAACTCTAAACCTAACACTTATATCACATGTAGCCATAAACCTAACCATAAAAATATCTTTAAACATAACCCTAGATCTGATATTAGCCCCAGCCCTAATCCTAGCCATAACACTAAAATAAACCACAGCCCTCATCCTAGCCCCAAACCTAGCCTTAATCATAACCCTAACCCTAATCATAGCCCTAACCCTAATTCTAACTCTCACCCTATCTCAAAACCTAGCTATAATGCCATTCCTTACCCTAAACTTAACACTAACCCTAACCCTAATGCTAGGCCTAAGGTGAACACTAACCCTAGCCCTAATTCTAGCCCTAATTTTACCCTATCTCTAACTGTAACCCTAACTCTAGCCCTAAGACTAACTCTAACTCTCACACTAGCCCTATACCTACTTCTAACAGTATCCATTACCGTAATCCTAGCCCTAACCCTAGCCCTAACCTAGCAATAACCACTGCCTAATCTTTATTCTTATTCCTAAACCTAGATCTAACCCTAACTCTAAAGCTAACTCGAAGCCTAAGCCTAGGCCTAACATTAACACTAACCCTAGCCCTAATGCTAAACATAAATATAGTACTAACCCTAACCCTTACAGTAAAACAAACCCGAGCAATACTGCTAACCCTAAACCTTAACATAAACCAAACCTTAACACTACACCTAGACCTAACCCTAGCCCTAATTAGAGTCCTAATCTTAACTTTGATACTAACCCTAACCCTAGTTCTGAACCTAGGTAAACCACATCCTTTCCCCTATCCCTAACCCTAACCCTAACACTACAACTAACACTAACCCTAGCCCTAACCCTAGGCCTAATCCTAACACTAACCATATATCAAATCCTAGCTCTAATTTATTGCTAACTGTAACCCTAATCTTAAACCTAACCCTAACACTTGACCTACACCTACACCTAAGCCTAATTGTAACCCTAGTCCTTATATTAGAAATTGCCCTACCCTAGCCTTAAACCTCACACAAAATCTCGCCCTAATCTGAGCCCTAAGCCTAGCTTTAACCCTAACCATAAACCTACCCCTAGGCTTAACCCTATGCCTTACCCTGAGCAAAACATTAATCCTAATGATAACCCTAGACTTATCCCTAATCCTTAGGCTAACCAAATATCAACCCTATTAATAGTCCTAATACTACATCTCATTCTATCTCTAATGCTATTCCAAACCCTAACCCTAACACTGACCCTTATTCTGACCATAACATAAACCCTAGGGCTAAACCTGACCCTAACCCTAAACAAAACTCTAACATTAGCCCTCCTTGTAAACTTATACCTAAACCTAAACATGCCACTAGCTCTAGACCTAAACCTAATTCTAAATATAGCCTGAAATATAGCTCTACACCTAAACAAAATCCTACCCCTAGCCCTAAAAACCTTTACCTAACCCAAACACTAACTCAAACCCTAGACTTAAACCTAGTCCTAATTCTGGCTTTAACCATAACTTTAACTCTAACCCAAACACTGACCCCGGCTTTCACAATAAACCTACCTCTAAACCTGAAACTAACCAAAACCTAAACCTAATTCCAGACCCAGCCATAACCCTAACCCTAACCCTAAAACTAGCCCTAATCATAACTCTAGATCTTACATTACCCATAGCCCTAACCTTAGGCCTAAACCTAACTCTAAACATAGAGGTAATTTTAGGCCTAAACCTAGCCCTAACATAACCCTAAACCTAATACTAGCCCTATACCTAACCTTAGCCCTCACCTTAGTCCTAAGATGGCTAAAAGCCTAACCCTTATCCTAAACATAAGCCTAGGCCTATACCTAACTCTCACACTAACCATAGCCCAAATCCTAAACATAACCTAGATCAAAACCTAGCTCTAAACCTACCCATTACCCTAACCCTAAACCTAAACTTATTGATAATCCTAGCCCGAACCCTAATGTTATCCCTAACCCTAACCAGATAACTAACCATAGACATAACCCTAAAATTAAACTCAGCATAGCCCTAACTCTAGATCAAATCATAAACCTAACCATAAACCTAAACATAACCATAGCTCTAATCCTGAAACTATCACTAATTCTAACACTATAAAAAAAATCTAAACCTAACCTAACCCTATCTGTTACCTTAACCCTAACCCTCATGTTAATGATAACCCTAGCACTAACTCATACCCTAAACCTAAACCTACTGTAATCCTATCCCTAGACCTGTCCCTAAACCTAGCCCTAACCCTAGCTCAAAACCTAAACTTTATGCTAAATATAACCCTAAAACAAACCCTAACCCTAGTTCTAACACTAACTCTAACCCTAACTCAAGGCATATTACTAACCATAACTCTAGTTCTAATCTAAGCTCTAACCCTCTGAATTACCCTAACCATAACCCTTACCCTAATACTAACCCTAAGCCTAACCCTAGACCTATCATGAACGCTATCCATATCAATTACCCTAAACCATACCTGAACCTTAAAACAAACCCTAACTATATCCCTAACCCTAACCCTAATGCTAATTTGAGCCATAAACCTAAATCCTTACCTAAGTCAAATCCTAATCCTAATAATTCCCTGAGCTCTAAACCTGACCCTTACCCTAAACCTAACCCTTACACTAGACGTAGCCATTAGCCTAACCCTAAATCTATCTTTAACCATAAACCGAGACCTGATATTAGCCCTATAACTAATCC
Organism: Marmota flaviventris; assembly: GCF_047511675.1. NCBI lineage: Eukaryota > Metazoa > Chordata > Mammalia > Rodentia > Sciuridae > Marmota > Marmota flaviventris. The sequence goes on along the minus strand of NW_027288411.1, from coordinate 326,833 downwards.
TAGCCCTGAATCAAATACAACCGCTAGCCCTCATCCTAGCCCTAAACATGGCCTTAATCATAACCCTAAACCCAGCCCTAGCCCTAACCCTAACTCTATCCCTCACCCTATGTCTAAACCTAGCTATAACGCCACTCTTTATCCTAAACTTAAACCTAACCCTATCCCTATCACTAGGCCTAAGCTGTACACTAACCCTAGTCCTAATCCTAGCCCTATTTTAACCCTATCTGAAACCCTAACACTAATTTTAGCCCTATCACTAACTCTAACTCTCACTCTAGCCCTATTCCTAGTTTGAAACCTATCTCTTACCATAACTCTAACCCTGGCCCTAACCCTTGCCCTATCCTTAATCCTAGCTTAATCCTAGATTTAACATAATTATAAATGTAACCCTAACTCTAAGTCTAAGCCTAACACTAACACTAGCCCTAACCCTAATACTAATTGTAAAACTAGCCCTAACTCTAACCCTAGGACTAAAACAAAACCGAGCAATAGACCTAACACTAAACCTTAACTTAAACCAAACCCTACACTACTACAAAAACTAATCCTAGACTTAACTCTAGCTCTAGACCTAAACAAAAACCTAGCCTTAGCCCTAACAATAACCCTTAACTTAACTTAATGCAAAGACTAACCCTACCCCTAGACATAAACCTAGTTCCAATTCTGGCTTTAACCTTAGCTCTAACTCTAACCTGAACACTGACCCTGCCTTTAACACTAAACCTAACTCTAAACTTGACCCTAACCAAAAACCTAAACCTAACACTAGACATAGCCATAACCCTAACCCTACAACTAGCCCTAATCATAATCCTAGCTCTTACATTAACCATAGCACTAACTCTATATCTTATCCTAACACAAAACCAGAGCAAATTCTAGGCCTCAATCTAGCCCTACACATAACCTTAACCCTAATCCTAGCCCTAACCCTAACTCTAGACCTAACCCTAGCCTTAGTCTTAAACCTTACTCAAAGCCAAACCCTTACCATAAATATAAACTTAGACCTATACCTTACTCTAAACCCTAACCCTAGCCCTAACGCTGAACTTAACCCTATCCCTAAACTTGGCTCTAAACCTACAACTTTTCTAAAACTACACCTAACTGTATCGATAACCCTAGCCTTAACCCTAACCATAATCCTAATCCTAACCTGAAAACTAACAATAGACCAAACCCTAAACCTAACACTCGCCATATCCCTAACCTTAGCTCAAATCCTAACCCGTACCATAAACCTAAACATACCGTAGCTTTAACATTAACCCTAAAACTAAATCTAACCCTAAACATAAACCTAAGCCTACATCTAACCATATCCATTACCCTAACCCTTATCCTAACCCTAATGATAACCCTAGCCCTAACCTTAACCCTAACCCTAAACCTACCATGATTCTGTCCCTAGACCTAAGGCAGAACCTAATCCTCGACCTAGCCCTATCACTGACACTAGCTGAAACCCTAGCCCTTACATAACCCTAAAGGTAACCCTAGCCCAAAACATAAACATAAACCTAGCCAAAACCTAAACCCTATCCTAGCTCTAAACCTAACCGTAAACATAGCCCAAACTCTAGCTCTAGCTCTATAAATTACCTTAACCAAAACCCTAAACCTAATGCTAAACCTAGCCTTAACCCTAACCATAACCCTAACTCTATCCCTAGCCCTGATTCTAACCTGAAGCCTCAAAATAGCTGTAACACTTACTAAATCCCTGACCCTTACCCTTAATCTAACCTTAAGAAAATGATAAGCCTAACCCTAACTCTAACCCTAGCCCTAATCCTAAACTTAAAACTAGACTTCACCTAAGCTCGAACCCCAATCATAACCATAAACCTAAATATAAACATCATGATAACCCTATCCCTAAACCTAAACCTATTCTAACCCTAACTGTAAACCTAAACCTAGACTGAACCATAAACCTAACCCTTGCCACAGTCCTAACCCTAGCTCAAACTCTAACAATTATGATAAACTCAACTCTAACCCTAGTCTTAAACCTAAACCTAACCCTAAACCTAACCCAACATCTAAACATGTCCATACCCTTAAACGTAATGGTAACCCTAATCCTAATCCTAGACCTAATCCTAAGCCTAACCCTATCCTTAGCACTAACCCTAGCTCAAATCCTAACCCATACCCTAAACCTAACCCTAGCCTTAACCCTAACCCTAACTCTAACTCTAGCCCTAATCCTAAACATAACCCTAGCACTAACCCTTTCCATTACCCTAATGATAACAATAAACCTAATGCTAACCGTAGGCCTTACCCTAACCCTATCAATTACACTAAATCTAACCTGAGCCCTAAACCAAAACTGAAGCCTAAACCTAACCTTATCCATTACACTAGCCCTAACTCAAACCTAATGCTAATTTGAGCCATAACCCTAAACCTCAACCTAACACAAACCCAAAACCTGACTCTGACTATTATAATACCCCTAGCTCTCAACTTGAACCTCACACTAAACCTAACTCTGAAACTAGACCTAGCCATAAATCTTACCCCAAAACTATCCCTAACCATAACCCTAGACCTGATATTAGCCCTAGCCCTAATTCTTGCCATAACCCTAACACAAACGCTAGCCCTCATCCTAGCCCTAAACCTAACCTTGATCCAAACCCGAACCAGAACTCTAGCCCTATCCCTAATTTTATCCCTCACGCTAGTTCTGAACCTTGCTATAAACCCATCCCTTCACCCAAATCTAACTCTAACTCTAAGTCTAGACTTAACCCTTGCACTAATCCGAGACCTGATCCTAGCGCTAATTTAGCCCTAATCCTACCACTACCCCTAAGACTAACTCTAACTCTTGCCCTAGCCCTATTCCTAGATCTAACCCTATCCCTTAACATAACCCTGACTCTTGCCCTAACCTTAGCCCTAACACTAGCCCTAGCCCTAACCATAAAACTAACCATAACTCTAAGTCCAACCCTAAACTTAAGCCTAAACCTCACATTAACACTAGCTCTAACAGTAACACTAATCTGAAAACTAGACCTAATCTAGTTCAAGCCCTAAAATAAAACAGAGCCATAGCCCTAACTTTAACACTTATCTAAACCAAGACTTAACCCTACACCTAGCCCTAAACTTAGCCCTAATTCCAGTCCTAACCTAACCCTAAAACTAACCTTGAGCCCGACTCTGACCTTAAACTAACCCTAGCTCTAACATCGCCCTAAAAGTATACATAAACCTAAAACTAGTACTAGCCCTAACTGTAACCCTAAAAGTAGCCGTAATCATAACTCTAGTTCTTACATTAGCCATAGCCTTAACCTAACGCAAAATCTATCCCTAAACTGAGCCCTACACCTTGTTTTAACCCTAACCCTAACCTTAGCCTGAACCATTACCCTAAACCTAAACCTAAACCTAAATCTGGCCCTAACCCTAAACCTAACCCTACACTTAATCCTAACCATAATCCTAGACCTAACTCTAGCTCTAACCCTATCCATTACCCTAAACATAACCCTAACCCTAATGATAACCCTAGCTTTAAACTTAACCCTAATCCTAAACCTAGACCTGATACTAACCCTAACCATCAACTTAGCCGTAACCATAGCTCAAACTCTAACACTTACCCTAAACCTAACCCTAACACTAACCATAGACCTAAAACTAACCCCAGCCCTAATCCTAACAATAATCCTAGACCTAAACCTATCCATTACCCTAAACATAAGCCTAACCCAAACATAGCTCTAAACATAGCTCTAACCCCACCCATTACCCTAACCCTAATTATAAACATCATGATAACACTAGCACTAAACCTAAACATACTGTAACCCTAACTGTAAACGTAACCTAGTCCTAACCCTAAACCCTCACTAACCCTAACTTTGAACCTAACCCTAGACCTAACCGTAAACCGAACATTTGCCATAGTCCTAATCCTAGCACAAACCCTAACAGTTAACGCTAAACCTAACACTAACCCTAGTCCTAAACCTAAATCTAACCCTATCCATTTAGGCCTAACCACAAACCTTTCGCTAATATTAAACTTATCCTTACGTAAACCTAAAATGAACACTAAACCTAACACTATCAATTACTCTAACCCTAACTCTAAACCTAACCCTAATGCTAATTTGAGCCCTAATAATAAACCAAAACCTAACCCAAACTCTGAGCAAGACCCTGACTCTAATAACACACGTAGCTCTAAACTGACCCTTACCCTAAACATAACCTTTAAACTAGAGCTAGCCATAAAACTAACCCTAACAGTATCCCTAAATGTAACCCTAGACCTGACATTAGCACTCTACCTTATTCTTGCCTTAAACCTAAGACAAACCCGAGCCCTCATCCTAATTGTAAACCTAGCCTTAATCCTAACCCAAACACTAATCCTATCCCAAACCCTAATTTCAACCCTTGCCCTAGTTCTGAACCTAGGTATAACCACATCCTTTCCCCTATCCCTAGCCCTAACCCTAACACTACCACTAACACTAACCCTAGCACTAGCCCTAGGCCTAAACCTAACACTAACCGTAGCTCAAATCCTAGCCCTAATTTATTGCTAACTGTAACCCTAACTCTAACTCTAGCTCTAAGACTAACACTAACTCTAGCCCTAGACCTATTTCTAGTACCAAACTTATCTATTGCCTAACCCTAACACTAGCCCTAAACTTAGTCCTAACCCGAACCATAGTCCTAAACCTAGAACTAACCCTAACTCTAAATCTAACCCTAATTCTGAACCTAAACCTTACCCTAACATTAGCCCTAACTATAATTTTAATTTGAAAACTAGCCCTAACCCTACACATAGTCCACAAACAAAACTGATCTTAACCCTAATACTAACCCTTAACCTAAAACAAATCTTAACGTTACACCTAGTCCTAAAGCTATCCCTACAACTAAACTGACCCTGACACTGACCCTAAAACTAACCCTACTCTGAACATCACTCTAACCCTAAACCTAACTCAAACACCAGCCCTAGCCCTAAACCTAACCCTAAAACTATCCCTAACCATAAAGCTAATACTTACATTAGCCATAGCCCTAACCCTAACACAAAACCTAGCGCTAAGCTGAGCCTCAAACCTAGCTTTAACCCGAACCCTAACCCTAACACTAACACTAATCCAAACCCTAGCTCTTAACCTATTCCTTACCCTAAGCCAAACTCTTACCCCAATGCTACCCTAGTTTTAACCTAATCCTTAGCATACCCCAAACACTAACTATATTACTAGTCCTAATCCTAGCCCTCATTCTATCTCTAAACTAACCCGAAGCCTAAGCCTAACCCTTAGCCTTATTCTGACCCTATCACTAACCCTAGTTCAAAGCCTGACCTAAACACTAAACCGAACCCTAACACTAGACCTACCAGTAAACCTATACCTAAACCTAACCATAACATTAGCAGTAGACCCAAACTTAATCCTAAATATAGCCATAACTCTAGCCCTAGTCCTAAACAAAAACCTAGCCCTAGCTCTAAAATAACCATTAACCTAATGCAAAGACTAACCCTAGCTCTAAACCTAACCCTAGTTCTAATTCTAGACCTAACATTAAACCCAATGCTAACCCGAACACTGATGCTTACCCTAACACAAACCCTATTTCTAATCCTTATCCTTTCTCAAAACTTAAACCTAACACTAGATATATCTATAACCCTAACCCCCAAAACTACCCATAAACATAACCCTAGCTCTTACATTACCCATAGCCCTAACACTAGCCATACACCTCACACAAAACCTAGCCCTAATACATGCCCTAAACCTAGAATTAAGCATAAACTTAACCCTAACCCTAGCACAAACACTAAACCTAATGCTTGCCCTAGCCCTAACCCTAGCTCAAACTCTAACCCTTACTCTAAACATAACCCTAGCTCTAAACCTAACCCTAACCCTATCCATAATCCTAAGTGTAACCATAGCCCAAATACTAGCTCTAACATTATCCATTACCTTAAACATAACCCTAACCATAATGCTAACCCTATCCCTAACCCTAACCCTAACACTAACCCTAACCCTAACTGTAGCCCTAATTGTAACCCTGATTCTAACCATAACCCTTGCCCTAGCCCTAAACCTAGCTCAAACCCTAACACTTACCCTAAACCGAACCCTAACACTAAGCCTAGGAGTAACCCAAATCCTAGCCCTAATCCTAACTTTTTCCTAAGCCCTAACACTAGCACTAAACCTATTCATTTGGTTAGCTTAAACCAAATGCTAACCCTCGGCCTAACCCTAACCCTATCCCTAACACTAATCCTATATATTACTCTAAACCTAACCTGAACTGTAAACCTAACTCTATCCATTACCCGAACCCCAACCCTAACTCTAATGCTATTTTGAGCCCTAACTGTAAGCCTTAACCCAAACCAAACCCTTACTCATACTCTGACCCTAATAATAACCTAGCTCTATACCTGAGCCCTACACTAAACCTAATCCTTACACTAATCCAATCTCTAGCCCTAAAATAAAACCTAGCCATTGTTCTAACCCTAAATCTTAACTTAAACCAAACCCTAATCCATAACTAGCCATAGCCCGAGCTCTAATTCAAGTCCTAGGCCTAAAACTAACCCTCATTCACAAACCCTAGCTCTAAATATCAGCCTAACCCTAAAACTAATGATAACACTAGACCTAGCCGAAACCATAACCCTAAAACTAACCATAACCATAACCCTAGTTCTTACATTGGCCTTAGCCAAACCCTAACCCTAACCCTAACACCAGATTTAACGCTAAACCTAACCCTAAAACTAGCCCTAAACCTAACTCTAATCCTAGCCCTAACCCTAGCTCTAATTCTATCCATTACCCTAAGCCAAACCCTATTCATAATGCTAACTCTAGTCCTAATCCTAATCCTTAGCCAAACCCAAACAATAACCCTATTACTAGTCCTAACACCAGCCCTCATTCTAGATCTAATCCTAACCCCAAACCTCACCCTAACCTTCACCCTTATTCTGACCCTAACATTAATTATAGGTCTAAATTGGACCCTAAACAGAAACCGAAACCTGAAACTAGCCCTACCAGTAAACTTATACCTAAACCTAAACCTAACACTAGCCCCATACCTAAACCTAATCCTAAATTTAGCTATTACTCGAGCCCCTGACCTAAACAAAAACTTAGTGCTAGCCCTAAGGATAAACCTTAACCTAAACCAAACACTAACCCTGCCACTAGACCTAACCTTAGTACTATTCTGGATTTTACCCTAACCCTAACTTTAACCTGAACACTGGCCCTGAAACTAACATTAAACCTAGCTCTAAACCTGACCTTAACTCCAAACCTAAACCTAACACTAGAACTAGCATTAATCCTAACCCTAAAACTAGCTCTAATCAGAACCCTAGAACTTACATTACACATAGCACTAACCCTAGGCCTAAACCTAACACAAAACTTCAATAACCCTAACCCTAATAGAGGCCTAAACCTACCCTAAGCATAACCCTAGCCTTAGTCCTAACCCTAACCCTAACCCTCACCTTAGTCCGAACCCTAGCTCAAAGCCTGACCCTTAGCCAAAACATAACCCTAGCACAATCCCTAACCATAACCCTAACCGTAGCTGTAATTCTAACCTTAACCCTAGACCTAACACTAGCTTTAACTTTAGCCATTACCCTAACTCTAACCCTAACCCTAATGATAACCCTATCCATAACCCTAACTGAAACCCTAACCCTAACCATAAACCTAACCCTAGACCTAATCCTAAACCTAAACCTTGCCATAGTCTTAACCCTAACTCAAACCCTAACTCTTACCCTAAAATCAACAGTAAACCTAGCCCTAAAACTAAACTTAAACCTAAACCCAACCTAAACAATAAAGCTAACCCTACATCTAACCCAATCTATTACCCTAAAAATAATCCTAACCCTAATGAAAACCCTAGCCCTAACCCTAAACCTAACCCTGACCATAACACTAAACCTAACCCTTGTCCTAGACCCAACCCTAGCTCAAAACCTAAACTTTACCCTAAATATAACCCTAACCCTAAGCTAGGTTTAATAGCTCTAATCCAAAACCTATCCTAACTCTAGCACTAATCCTAACCTAACCCTAGCCATAACCATAGATATAACCCTATATATTATCCATATGATAACCCTAATCCTAATGCTAACCCTAGGCATAACCCTAACCCTTTTGCTAACCCTAAAGCTCTCCAAACCCTAAACCTACCCTGAAACCTAAACCTAACCCAATCAATTACCATAACTCTAACACTAACCCTAGTGCTCATTTGAGCCCTATCCCTAAAACTTAACCTAAAAAAAAAACCCTAACACTGATCCTGACCCTAAAAATACACCTAGCTCTAAACCTGACCCTTACCCAAAGCCTAACACTTACACTAGGCATAGACACAAACCTAACCCTAAATATACTCCAAACTGACATTATCCCTAGCCCTAATTCTAGACCTAAACCTACAACAAACCCTAGCCCTCATCCTAGCCCTTAACCTAGCCTTAATCATAACCCTAACCCTAACCCTAGCCCTAACCCTAATTCTATCCCTCACCCTGCCTGTAAACCTAGCTATAACACCATAACTTACCCTAAAATTAACTATAACCCTAGCCCTAACACTAGGCCAAAGCTGAACACTAACCCTAGCCCTAATCCTAGCCCTAACTTAGCCCTATCCATAAAACTAACCAAAACCCTAGCCCTAAGACTAACTCTAACTCTCACCCTAGCCTTAGCCCTACTTCTAACCCTATCTGTTACCGTAACCATAACCCTAGCCCTAACCCATGCCCTATAGTGAGACCTAGCCCTAATCCTAGATCTAACGCTAAATCCAAATCTAATCCTAAGCCTAACACTAACACTAGCCCTAACCCTAATGCTAATCTTATAACTAGCCCAAACCCTAAACCTAGGACTAAAACAAAACTGAGCAACAGCCCTAACACTAAACTTTAACTTAAACCAAACCCTAACACTATACCTAGACATAACTCTAGCCCTAATTTGAGTCCTAACCCTAACCTTAAAACTTACCCTGACCCTGACTCATATCCTAACACTGACCCTAGCTCTAAAGACCACGCTAAACTTAAACCAAACCCTAAGAGTAACCCTAGCCCTAATTCAAGTCATAACCCTAACCTTAAAGCAAACCCTGACCTGACTGATATCCTAAAAGTCACCCTAGCTCTAAACACAGCCCTCACCTTAAACCGAACACTAAGAGTAACCCTAGCGTTTATCTCAACTGAACACTAGACCTAGCCATAACCCTAACGCTACAGCTAGCCCTGAACATAACCCTATCTCTTACATTACCCATAGCCCTAACCCTAGCCCTAAACTTAACACAAAAGTTAGAGATAGTCCTAGGCCTAAATCAAGCCTTAAGCATAAACCTAACCCTAACCCTAACCCTAACAGTAACCCTAACCTAACCCTCGCCTTAGTCCTAATCCTAGCTCAAAGCCTAAACATTTCTCTAAACATAAACCTAAACCTATCCCTCAATCTAACCCTAACCCTATCCCTAATTCTAAACTTAACCCTAGCCCTACACCTAGCTCTAAACCTACTCATTACTCTAAACCTAAACCTAACCTTATTGATAATCCTAGGCTTAATGCTAAACCTAAGACTAACTGGAAAACTAACCCTAGACCTAACCTTAAATCTCACACTTGCCATAGACCTAACCCTAGCTCAAACCCTAACCCTTACTATAAACCTAAACATAACCATAGCCCTAACTCTAAGCCTAAACTTCAGTCTAACTTTAAACATAGCCCTAAATCTACATCTAATTGTATACATTACCCTAAACCTAACCCTATCCCTAATGAAGTCCCTAGCCCTAATCCTAACCCTAACCCTATGAGTACTATAATCTTATCTCTAGAAGTAACCCTAAACCTAACCCTCACCCTAGCCCTAACCATAGATGAAAACCGAACCCTTATGCTAAACATAAACCTAAGCCTAACCCTAGTTTTAACCCTAACCCTAATCCTTATTCAAGACCTCTTCTTAACCATAAACCTAGCCCTAAACTTAACTCTAATCCTATCCATTATACTAACCATAACCCTTACCTTAATGTGAACCCTAGGCCTAACCTTAAACCTGTTGCTAACCCTAACACTATCAATTACCCTAAACCTAATGCTAACTCTAAACAAAACCCTACCATTACCCTAACCCACACCCTAGTGCTAATTCAAGCCCTAACCCTAAAACCTAACCTCAAACAAACTCTACACTGACCCTGACCCTAATAAATCAGCCTAGCCCTAACCATAGCTCAGAACCTAACCCTTATGCTAAAACCCTAAACCTAATCCTAGGTCTAACCCTCACCTTAACCCTAACACAAGACCTTATTTTAACCATAACCCTAGCCCTAACCTTAACTCTAAATGTATCCATTACCCTAAACATAACCCTTACCATAAACCTAACCCTAGGCTTAACCCTAACCCTATTGCTTTCCATAAACCTATCAATTAGCCTAACCTAACCTGAAACCTAAACCTAATACAATTATTACACTAACTCTAACCCATATACTAATTTGAGCCCTAACTCTAACCTCAAAAGTAAACCAAACCCTAATACTAACCGTGACTCTAATAATTCCCCTAGCTATAAACCTGACTCTTACCCTATCTAAACCTTACAATACATCTAGCCATAAAACTAACTCTAAAACTATTCCTAACCTTAACCCTAGACGTGATATTAACCCTAGCCATAATCCTAGCCCTAACCCTTACACAAACCCTAGCCCTCATCCTAGCCCTAAACATAGCCTTAATTTTACACCCTATCTACGGTAATAGATAGCTCTACACCTATCCATTACATTAAACATAACCCTAACCCTAATGGTAACCCTAACCCGATTGCTAAACCTAACTCATCCATTACCCTAAACCTTAACTGAAACCTAAACTAAACTTATCCATTACCCTAATCCAAAACCTAACCCTAATGCTAATTCGAGCCTTAACCCTAAACTTTTAGCTAAACCAAATGCTAATTCTGACCCTAATCCTGACCCTAATAATAACCCTAGCCCTAAAGTTGACCTTTAACCTAAACCTGACTCTTACACTACACCTAGGTGAGGTTCCTTGCTAGGATGTGCCCTAAATTTTGTATTAGGGTTAGGTCTAGATTAGAGCTAGGGTTAATGTCAGGTCTAAAATATGGTTTTGCATAGATTTAGGGTTAGGCTTATGGCTAGGTCTATGGTAAAGTTTAGATTTCTTGTTATGGTTAGGTTTAGAACTATATGTATTATTAGAGTCAGGGTCAAGTTTAGGGTTGGGGTTAGATTAAGGTTTAGTTTTAGGGGTCAAAATAGTCTTACATTTAGGGATTGGGTAAGGACACAGTTAGATTTAGGGTTCAGGTTAGGTTTAGGTTAATAGGATTAAGGCTAGTGCTAGGATTAGGTTTCCGCCTAAGGTTAGCGTAAGGATTATAGTTATCATAGGGTTAAAGCTAGGGTTAGGGCTATGTTTACGGTTAGGATTAGGTCCAGGGTTACGCTTAGGGTTATAGTTAGGGCTAGGGTTATTGTTAAGGTTAGCTTTAGAGTTTAATGCTAAGGTAGGCCTTGGATTAGGGCTAGGTTTTGTGAAAGGTTAGAGCTATGGCTAATGTAAGAACTAGTGTAATGATTAAGACTAGTTTTATGGTTAATGTTAGGGCTAGATGTAGTTTCAGGGTTAGTTTTATGGTTAGGGTGAAGTTTAGAGCTAGGGTCAGTGTTAGTGTCAAGGACAGTGTTCAGGTATGGTAATGGTTAGGTTTATAGGCAGAATTTGGACTAGGGTTAGGTCTAGAGGTAGGGTTAGAGTTTGGGTTAGGTTAAGGGTTATTGTTAAGGCTAGGTCTATTTTGTCTTTAGGTCTAGAGCTATAGTTATGGCTAGATTTAGGATTAGGTTTAGGTCTAGGGCTAGTGTTAGGTTAGGTGTAGATATAAGGTTACCAGTAGGGCTAGTGTTAGGGTTTGGTTTAGGGTTAGGTTTAGATTTAGAACTAAGATTAGTGTTAGGTCAGAATAATGGACAGGGATAGGGTTAGGGTTCGGGTTATGGTTAGATCAAGAATGAAAGCTAGGGTTGGGACTAGTTATAGAGTTAGGTTTTGATTAGGCTAAGGATCACTGCTAAGAATACAGTTAGCATTAGGGTGAGGGTTTGGCTTAGGGTAAGCGATAGGGTTAGAGCTAAGGTTAGAACTAGGTTTAGATTTAGGTTTATGGTTAAAGCTCGTGTTAGAACTTGGATTGGGGCTAATTTTGTATTAGGTTTAGGGCCAGTGTTATGGATATGGCTATTGTAAGAAATAGGGTTAGGAATAAGGTTAGTTTCGGGTTAAGTTTAGAGCTGTGCCTAGTGTTAGGGTTAGGTTTAAGGTTTGGGTGATGTTTAGAGCTAGGTTTAGTGTTTGGATATGAGTCAGGGTCATGGTTATGTTTAGGGTTAGGGTTAGGTTTCAAATTAGGACTAGTGTTAGGGCTGGTGTAGGATTAGGGTTTGGCCTATGGTAAGGGTTAGTGTTAGGGGTATGGCTCAGTTTTCTTTTAGGGCTAGGGCTAGGATTAGGGATAATTTTAGGAATAGCATTAGGGTTAGAGCTATTTTCAGGGTTAGGCTGAGGCCTTAGTTTAGGGTTAGTTTTCGAGATAGGTTAGTGCTAGGGCTAATGATTATGACTAGGGTTAGCGCTTGGGTTAGGGTTATGGTAAGGTATAGGGTTAGAATAAGGATATTCTTGTGTGAGAATTATAGTTAATCTTAATTCTAGGGTAATAGTTAGGGTTAGTAATAGGGCTATATTAGGGCTAGGATTAGGGCTAAGTTTAATATTAGGGTTAGGACTAGAGTTAGGGTTATGATTAGAGCTACGGCTAGGGTTAGGGTTAGTGTAAAGGTTAGGGTTTAAGCTACGGTTAGGGCTAGGGGGAGTGTTAGGTTTAGTGGTAGTTCTAGGTTATGGTTATGGTTATGGTTAGGGTTTGGGCTAGGGTTTCATTAGGGTTAGGGCTAGTTTTAGAGTAATGTATTGGATTAGATGTAAGATTAGGTTTAGGGTTAAGTTTAGGTTTTGGTTAAATTTAGGTTCAGGGATAGGTTTAATGTTTATTAATGCTATGGTTTAGGGTTAAGTTTATGGCAAGGGTTAGGTTTAGGGTTAAGTCAAGGGTTAGTTTTAAGATTAGGGTTATGGATAGGGTTAGATTTAGGGCTAGGGTTATTATTAAGGTGAGGGTTTGGGTTAGGGTTAGGGTAATGCTAGGTTTAGAGATAGGGTTAGTACTAGGGTTAAGTTTAGGCTTAGGGCTAGGGTTAGGTTTATGTTTATGAATAGGCCTAGGGTTTTGTTTAAGCTAAGGGTTAGGCTTTGAGCTAGGGTTAGGTCTAAGGCGAGGGTTAGAGTTAGTGCTACATTTAAGATTATGGTTGTTTTTAGCGTAGGATTAGGCCTCAGAATAGTGCTAGGTTTTGTGTTAGGTTTAAGCTCAGGGTTAAGGCTATGTGTAATGTAAGATCTAGGGTTCTGTTTAGAGCTAGTTTTAGGGTTAGAGTTATGGCTATGTCTAGTGTTAGTTTTAGGTTTTGGGTTAGGTTCAGGTTTAGATCTAGGTTTAGTGTTAGTGTTAAGTTCAGTGTTCAGATTAGAGTTAGGTTTAGGGTGAAAGCCAGAATTAGGACTAGGTTTAGGTCTAGGGATAGGGGTAGTGTTTGCTTTAGGTTAAGGATTAGGTTAGGGCTAGGGCTCAGGTTTTTTTTTAGGTCTAGGTCTAGAATTATGGCTATCTTGAGGATTAGGCTTAGGTCTAGGGCTAGTGTTAGGCTTAGGTTTAGGTTCAAGTTTACTGGTAGAGCTAGTTTTAGGGTCTGGTTTAAGGTTAGGATCAGATTTAGACTGAGGGTTTGTATTAGGGTAATGATTCCAGTTAGGGTTAGAGCTAGAATGAGGGCTAGGGTTAGGATTAGTAAGAGGGCTAGGGTTTGGATTAGGCTATGGATTAGAATTAGGACTAAGGTTAGCATTATATATAGGCATTGGCTTAGGGTAAGTGATAGAGTTAGAGCTAGAGTTAGGGCTAGGATTATGGGTAGGGTTAGGGCTATAGCTAGGTTTATGTTTATGTTTACATCTAGGGTTAGGACTCAGATTAGGACTAGTTTTTCTGTTATGTTTAAGGAGTATCAAAGAAATTTGAACAAATAATTTGGGGAGGTAGTTCAGTACATGTATTTTTCCCTGTTATCTCCAACAGGACTTTCGGATAAAGATGTTTTTGCATGCTTCAGCTTTGGGAAACGTTCACAAGGAATAAACCAGAGTGCCCACATAGAACTGATTGAATGTGTGCAGTTTTAAGCAGCGAGTACCAACCCTGTTTGATTTCAAGTTCCATTTCCATTTACCCGTATAGGTCAAAATGAAGGAAACCTTAAAATACAAACTGTTCCTGACAGCAACCATTGAAGGGATAAGGCCCCAAACAGGGGAAAATAGTAAGGCTAGGTAAAAGACAAATTATGCTAAGTATCAAATGAATTTGAACAAAACTCAGTGTAACACTAGATCTAACCCAACCCTAAACTAATTCTAACCTGTTTAGAGTACCTATGATCACAGAAGTCCCAAACTTGGGGAGCCTAGCAGTGCAACTTAACAGATGAATCTTGGGCAGAATCAAAGAAATTTGATGAAAATTGGAAGAGGTATGTTAGTACATTCATATTTTCCTGTTTTTTTTTTTTCCTTAAAGTGCTCTTGGATAAATTGTTTTTCATGCTTCAGCTTAAGGTACTTTCACAAAGAAAAACCAAAGGAGTACCCACAGAGGGCTGATTGAGTGTGTGAAGTTTCATGCAGCTAGCACCAACACTGTTTGATTTCCAGCTCCATTGCATTCACACCTATAGGCCCTAGTAAGTGAAACCTAAAAATTCAAACTGTCCCTGACACTGAACCATTAAACCTTGAAGGTCCAAACGTGGGGAGCCTACTAAGGCTAGGTCAAGGATGAATCCTGTACAGTATCAAATTAATCCAACCAAAAAATTTGAAGCTCTTTCATTACATGGGTATTCTGCTTTCTCCTAATGCACCCAGGGATAAAGCTGTTACTTTTTACTTCATCTTAGGGCTACTTCCATGGCAAACACCAGATTATGCTCACTGAAAATTGATGGATTGTGTGAAGATTCAGGCAGCTAGCCCAAACACTGTTTGATTTCCAGCTTTATTACATTCACCCCTACATGGAAAAAAAGAAGAGAAACATGAAAATTGAAACTGTTCCTGAAAGCAAACCCTTTATGAAGGAGGCCCAAACATTTGGAATATAGTCAAAATAAAAAAGATGAATCCTGCACAGTATCATAGAAATTTGAAAAGCAAAGTAACTCTTATCTTAACACTAGGTCTAATCCTAGTCCTAACACTAACCCTAACACTAACTTTAACCTGTTAAAGTCCCTTTGATCCTAGAAGTCCCACACTTGGGTGGCCAAGTTGGGTAAGTGAACAGATTAATCTTTCACAATATCAAAGAAGTCTGACCAAATAATTGGGGAGGTAGTTCAGTACATGGATATTTCCCTGTTTTCTCCTAAAGTGCTCTCACATAAAGTTGATTTGCATGCTTCAGCTTAGGGCTACTTTTACAAGGAATAAATCAGAGAATGCCCATAGAAAACTGATAGAGTGTGTGAGCATTGAAGTAGCTACCACCAACCCTGTTGGATTTCCAGCTCCATTTCCATTTACACACATAGGTCAAAATGAAATGAAAACTTAAAATACAAACTGTTCAGGAGAGCAAATCCTTGATGTAACAGGTCCAAACCTAAAGAATATAGTAAGGCTAGGTCAAAGTTGAATCCTGCTCAGTATCAAAGAATTTTGAACAAAACTAAATCTAATGAAATATTAGCTATAACTCTAGCCCAAACTAATACACAATCTAACCTAACCTGTTTAGAAAACCATTGATCAGAGTAGTCCCCAAATAAAGGAGCCCAGTGGGGCAAGCTAACAGATGAATCCTGTGCAGTATCAAAGAAATCTGACCAAATACCTGGGGGAGGTATTTCACTACGTGCATATTTCCCTGATTTCTCCTAATGTGCACATGGATAAATTATTTTTTTCATGCTTCAGTTTAAGGAACTTGCACAAGGAACAACCAGAGAGTGCCCACAGAGAGCTGATTGAGTGTGTGAAGTTTCAAGCAGCTAGTACTAATTCTGTTTGATTTCCAGCTCCATTTTCATTTACGTCTATAGGCCATAATAAAGTGAAATCTAAAAATTCAAACTGTTCCTGACAGTGAACTGGCAAACCTTGAAAACTCAAACTTGGGGATCATACTAAGACTAAAAAAGGATGAATCCTGTACAATATACAAGTAATCCATGCAAAAAAATTTGAAGCTTGCTCCTAAAGTGCTCACAGATAAAGCTGTTTCTTTCTAATTAAGCTTTGGACTACTCCCACAAGAATAAAAGGAGAGGATGTGCCCTGAGAACTGGTTGAGTGTGTGAAGTTTCAAGCAGCTAGCACAAACCCTGTTTGAGTCCAGCTCCATTTCCATTCACCCTTATAGGGCAAAATGAGGTGAAAGATGAAAACTAAATCAACACCTCAGAGCAAACCCTTTTACTAGGAGGCCCAAATATGGGGAGCATACTAAGAGTAGAAAAAAGATAAATCCTGCCCAGTATTCATAAAGTTGATAAAAACTAACACTAACCCTAACACTAGTTCTAACCCTAACTCTAACCATAACACTAAGCTTAACCTGTTAAGAGAACCTTTGATCATAAAAGTCTTGAACTTGGGGAGACTAGTGTGACAAGCTTACATATGTATTCTGCACAGTATCAAAGAAATCTGATGAAATATTTGGGAGAGGTATTTCAGTACATGCATATTGCCCTGTTTTCTCCTAAAGTGCTCTTGGATAAATTTGTTTTGCATGCTTCAGCTTATCGCTACTTTTATAAGGAAGAAACCAGAGAGTTCCCACAGACAACTGATTGAGTATGTGAAGTTTCAACCAGCTGGCACCAACCCTATGATTTCCAGCTCCATTCTCATTTACCTATATAGGTCAAAATGAAGTGAGATATTAAAAACAAACTATTTACAAGAGCGAACCACTGAACCGAGAAGGCCCCAAACTGGGGCCCATAGTGAGGCTAGGTAAAAGATAAATCTTCCCAGTATCAAAGAAATTTGAAAAAAAAAAAAAAAAAAAAAAAAAAAAAAAAAAAAAAAAAAAAACTCTAACCCTAACACTATCTCTAAAGCTAGCCCTAACCCTAACCATAACACTAACACTTATCTGTTTAGAGAACCATTGATCCTAGAAGTGCCAACCTTGGGGAGCCTAGGGGAGCAAGCTAAAAGATGAATACTGTGTAGTATCAAAGAAATCTGATCAAATTCTTGGGAGACTTATTTCTGTGCATACATGTTTCTCTGTTTTCTCCTTAAGGGCTCTCGGATACAGTTTCTTTTGCATGCTTCATCTTTGGTCTACCTTCAAAAGGAAGAAACTAGAGAGTGCCCACTGAGAACTAATTGTGTGAAGTTTCAAGCACCTCTGGCGAACCCTATTTGATTTCCAGCTCAATTTTCATTCACATCAATAAGCCATAATGAAGGGAAACCCAAAATACAAACTGTTCCTGACAGTGAACCATTGAACCAACAAGGCCCAAACCTGTGGAGCATAATAAGGCTAAGTAAAAGATGAATCCTTCCCATTACCATAGAAATTTGAAGAAATCTAGGGCCACATGGGTGCTCTCAGCGCAGATGGAAGGCTGGGATATGCAGTTTCTCTGGGCGCTGACAGCACTCTCAGCCACACAGGAGCTCTCTGCACACACGGAAGGCAGCACAGAACACAGTGGCTTTGTTGCAGCTCACCACAGCGAGCTGTGGACACAGCACAAGGTCACTCCAGAACCACCCACCTCACCAAACACCATACATGGGTAATAGATGGAATCCATCTTGCAAAACCTTACTCGCCATCTATCACTGGGCGTGGCTGCTAGCTGGATTCTGCAGCTTATCAGGTACCTGGTTTCCAACTCCCCTACCTCCAGCTGTGATAACTCAAGATTTTTCACACAAGCTTTTGGGGGGTGTAGCTATCAATGAGGAACAGCAACTGTACAGGCACCTGGTTTCCAATTCAGAGACGAAGAGTAGGGAGGCTCCAGGTAGAAGCTCAAGCCCTCTCCCACATGCTACCTCCACCAACCTGAGCAAAGAGACTCAAGCTAGGAATAGAAAACTCCACCTAATGTAAGAAAAGAAAACAGAGTTCTGAGAGCCTTTTTTTTTCTTTCTTATTTTTATTTTCTTGCTCTTCTCATCCATTCTCCTCTACCCTTTCCCCTCTGGTCCTCACAACCTCAACATATATGAAACCAAGAACTCTCCATGAAATTGGACTTTAAGAACTGAATCACTAGAATTCTATAATTTAGAGGAATCGCATAGGCCCCACCTCACCACCTGTTTATTTACTCTTATTTTCTTTCTCCCTCTCTTTCTTTCTTTCCTTGTTATTTTTCTTCTTTTTTCTTTCTCCCTCTATCCCACTTTCAGCCTCCTAACTTTTACTATTTATACATTGGGTAATTTTATGAATACAGATAAGCAGTTTGAATTTATACCTTCTTCCATGAATCCCCCGTCTAGTCATTAGAGTTGTCCTCCAAAGTTGCTAAGTTAGGTTAATCACATACCCTCATTCCTTTCCCCTTTAACATAGAATCCTACCCCTGACCCTCAGTTCTCTATACACCACCAGAAATGGTATGCCTTTTATGAAACTAATGACTATATTCTAAATAATAATTGAAGCCAACACCTGTAGATACAGAGTCTAAATATAAATGTATTTATAATGGTTAGGTTTAGGCTTCGGGTTAAGGTTAGATTTAGAGTTAGATTTTGATCTATGGTTAGGGCTAGGGCTAAGGGTAGGGCAAGGGTTAAGACTAATGTTTGGGTTAGGTGTAGGATTATGGTAAGGGATAGGGTTAGAACTAGTGATAGGGCTAGTATGAGAGTTAGAGTTAGTCTTAGAGCTAGGATTAGGGTTAGGGTTAGGGTTAGGGATAGGGCTAAATTAGGGCTAGTGTTAGTGTTAGGTTTAGGCCTTGGGTTAGGGTTGGAGTTAGGATTACATTTAGGGTAAGGTATTGGGTTATAGCTAGTTTGAGGACTAGGACAAGGGTTAGTATTAGGGTTAGGTCTAGGATTAGGTTTATGGTTATGATTAAAGTTAGGTTTAGGACCAGGATGAGGGCTAATGTTTGTGTTAGGATTAGGGCTAGTATTAGGGCTAGGGCTAATGTCAGGTCTAGTGTTACAGTTAGGAATAGATTTAGTGTTAGGTTAGGTGTATACTAAGGGTCAGATTTAGAACTAGGGTTATTATTAGGGTCAGGATCAAGGTGAGGGTTTGGGTTAGGTTAGGGTTTATGTTTAGGGCTTGAATTAACATTAGGGATTCGAGTTAAGGTAATGAAAGAGTTAGGTTTAGGGTTTAGGTGTGGTTTAGTGTAATGGATAGGGTTATGGTTAGGCCTAGGGTTAGTATCAGTGTTATCATTAGGGTAATGGATAGGGTTAGACCTAAGATTAGGGTACGGTTATGTATTGGATTAGGGCTTTTCGTGGGTTAGGGTTACATTTACGTTTAGGGTTAAAGCTAGGTTTAGTGCCTGAGGATGTGGCTCAAGAAGTAGCGTGCTCTCCTGCCATGTGCAGGGCACTGGGTTTGATTCTCAGCACCACATACCAATAAAATAAAGATGTTGTGTCCACCGAAAACTAAAAAAATACATATTAAAAAAAAACTAGGTTTAGGACTTGGATTGAGCCTACGTTTTGTGTTAGGTTAAGGCTAGGGTTAAGGCTACGGCTAATGTACAAAGCAGCATTATGATTAGAGCTAGTGGTAGGGTCAGGGATAGGGCTATGTCAAGTGTTAGGTTTAAATTTGCAGTTATGATGATGTTTAGAGCTAGGTTTAATGTTAGGGTCAGAGTCAGAGTCCAGATTAGTTTTCAGGTCAGGGTCAGGACTAGAATTAGAGATAGGATTAGGGCTAGGTGTAGGGTTATGGTTATGATTTGGTTTTGTTTCAGGGCTAGGGGTAGAGTTAGGGCTAGTTTTAGAATTAGCACTAGTGTTAGTGTGAGGTTTAGTCTTAGGTTTAGGCTTAGATTAGGAGTTTTGTTTAGATCTAGGCTTTGAGCTAGGGGTAAGGGTAGGGCTTGGATTAGGGCTAAGTTTATGGCTAGATATTGGGTGATGGTAAGGGATAGGGTTAAAAATAGGTATAAGGCTAGGGTGGGAGTTTGAGTTAGTCTTAGGGCTAGGGTTAGGGTTGGGTTAGGGATAGGGCTAAATTAGGGCTGGGATTAAAAATACGGTTAGTGTTAGGGTTAGGCCTAGGTTGAGGGCTAGGGTTAGTGTTAAGGTTAGGGTTAGGGTTAGGTTTAGGTTAAGGGATGGGATTATAGCTACTTTTAGCACTAGGGTGAGGATTAGAGTTAGGGTTTGGTTATGGTTACATTTATGATTAAGACGAGGTTTATAGCTAGAATGTGTGCTAAGGTTTTTAGTATGATTAGGGCCAGGATTAGAGCGAGGGCTAATGTCAGGTCTAGGGTTACAGTTAGGGAGAGTTTTAGGGTTAGGCTTATAGCTAGGTATATTGTAAGGGTCAGGTTTCTTGTTAGGGTCAGGTTTAGAGCTATGGGTATTATTGGGGTAAGGGTCAGGATAGGGTTTTTATTAGATTAAGGTTTAGGGTTAAAGCTCAAGTTATCATTATGGTTAGGGATAGGTTAATGATAGTTTTAGGTTTAGAGTTGAGGTTAGGTGTAGGGTAATGGATAGGTTTAGGGTTAAGTATAGGATTAGGGTTCAGTCTATGGTTAGCATAAGGGTTAGGGTTATCATTAGGGTAATGTGGTAGGGCTAGTGTTATGCTTAGGATTAGGTCTAGGGTTAGGCCTAGGTTTGGGGTTAGGGCTAAGTTTAGGGTTATGGTTAGCTTTAGTGTTAAAGCTAGGGTAGGGCTTAGGTTAGGGCTAGGTATTGCAATAAGTTAAGGCTATGGCAAATGTAAGAACTTTGTTATGATTGGGGCTAATTTTAGAGTTAAAGATAGAGCTAAGAATAGTTTTCTGGTTAGGTTTAGGGTTATAGTGATGTTTAGAGATAGGGTTAGTGTTAATGTCAGGGTCAGTTTTCAGTTTAGGGTATGGTTAATGGGAAAGCCAGAATTAGGACTAGGTTTAAAACTAGTGGAAGGGTTATTTTTGGGCTTTAGGCTAAGGGTTATTATTAGGGCTAGAGCTAAGTTTTTCTTTAGGTCTAGGGCTAGAATTATGGAAAGTTTATGATTAGGTTTAGGTCTAGGGCTAGTGTTAGGGTTAGGTTCAGATATAAGGTTACCAATAGGGCTAATGTTAGGGTTCAGTTTAGGGTTAGGTTCAGGTTTAGACCTATGATTAGTGTTAGGGTCAGAGTTAGGGTTAGGGTTTGGGTTATGGTTAGAGCTATAATGAGGGCTAGGGTTAGGACAAGTGATAGGGTTAGGATTTTGGTTAGGTTGAGGAATAGAATTAGGATTAGGATTAGAATTAGCATTAGGTTTAGGGTTTGGCATAGGGTAAGGGATAGGGTTAGAGCTAGAGTTAGGACTAGGGTTAGGGTTAAAGCTAGGTTTAGGGCTCAGATTAGGGCTAGTTTTGTGTTAGGGTTATGGCTAGTGTTAGAGCAATGAATAATGTAAGAACTATGTTTTATAGGGTTAGTTTTAGGGTTATGTTTAGGGGTTAAATCTCTAGTGTTAGGATTATGTTTAAGGTTAGGGTTAAATATAGAGCTAGAGTTAGTGTTAGGTTAATAGTCAGGGTCAGGTTTAGTTTTAGGGTTAGGGTTAGGACTCGAATTAAGGCTAGGTTTACTGTAAGGGTTCGGTTTAAGGTTAGGGTGGTGTTTAGAGCTAGGGTGAGTGTTAGGATATGAGTCAGAGTTAGGGATAGTATTAAGGTTAAGATTAGGGCTCGGATTAGGGCTAGGGTAAGGTCAAGGTGTAGTGTTAAGGCTTGGTTTAAGTTAAGGTTTAGGGTTAGGGCTCTTGCTTGGTTTTGTTTTACTGCAAGGGTTAGTGTTATTGCTAGTTTTATGATTAGCATTCGGGCTAGGGCCAGTGTTAATGTTAGGCTTAGGCCTTAGGATTAGGGTTAGATTTAGAGTTAAGGTTAAATCTAGGGTTAGGACTAGGAATACGGATTTGGCAATGGTTATAGGTAGGTTTAGGGCTAGGTTTAGGATTACAGTAATGGATAGTGTTAGAAAAAGGGATAGGGGCTACTGTGAGAGTTAGAGTTAGTCTTAGGGCTAGGGTTAGGTTAGGGTTAGGGATAGGGTTAAATTAGGGCTAGGATTTGTGTTTACCTTAGGCCTAGAGTTAGGGTTAGGGTTAGGTTTAAGTTTAGGATAAGGAATGGCATTATAGCTAGGTTTAGAGATAAGGTGAATGTTAGAATTAGGGTTAGGGCAATGGTTAGGGTTAGGGTAATGATTAAGGCTAGGTTTGGGGCTAGGATGAGAGCTATATTTTATTTTAGTGTTAGGGCTAGGATTAGGCCTAAGGCTAATATCAGATTTAGGGCTACAGTTAAAGATACTTTTAGTGTTAGGTTTATGCCTACCTATAATGAAAGGGTTAGGTTTAGCTTTAGGGTCAGGTTTAGATCTAGGGTAAGGTCTGGGTTAGAAGTTTGGGATAGGTTAACGTTTAAAGTTAGGGCTGGAATTAGCATCATGGTTAGTGTTAGTGTAATTATAATATGAGGTTTAGGGTTTAGGTTTGGTTTAGAATAATGCATAGGTTTAGGATTTGGGATAGGGTTTGGTTTAGGCCTAGGGTTATGGTTATTGCAAATGGATAGGTTTAGAGATATGTTTAGGGCTAGGGTTTTGATTAGGGTTAGCATTAGTATTATGTTTAGGGTCAAAGCTCGAGTTAGGGCTTGGTTTAGGGCTTGATTTTGGGTTACATTAGTGCTAGGGTTAGGGGCAAGGGGAATGTTAGTATCAGGGTTACAATTAGGGTTAAATTTACGGTTAGGGTTAGTGGTAGGTCTAGTTTTAGATTTAGGGTTAGGGTTAGGGTGATGTTTAGGATAGGGTTAGTATTATGGTCAAGTCAGGGTCAGTGTTAGTTCTAGCTTTCAGCTTAAAACTAGAATTAGAGCTAAGGTTAGGGTTAGAGTTAAGGGTTGGTTTAGGTTAAGGGTTAGAGTTAGGGTTATGGCTCAGTTTTGTTTTAGGGCTAGGGTTAAAGTTAGATTTAGAGTTATGGTGAGGGTTAGGCTTAGGGTTAGGGTTTGATTTAGAGTTAAAATTAGATCTAAGTTAGGGCTAGAGCTAATGATAGGGCTAGGATTAGGGCTGGGTTTTTAGCTAGAATTAGGGTTCCAGTAAGGGATAGGGTTAGAACTAGGGATGGGGCTAGGGTGACAGTTAGAGATAGTTGTAGGGCTAGGGTTTAAGCTAGGTTATGAATAGGACTAAATTAGTGCTATGATTAGGGCTAGGGTTAGATCCTGGTAAGGCCTAAAGTTAGGTTTAGGGTTAGGATTAAAGCTAGGTTTAGGCCTGGGGTTTGTGTTAGCTTTAGGGCTAGGATTACAGCTATGGCTAATGTCATGTCTAAGCTTATGGTTGGGGATAGTTTTAGGATTAGTGTTTATGGCTAGGTCTAGTGTAAGGGTTAGGTTTAGTGTAAAAGTCATCCTTAGAGCTAGGAGATTTATTAGGATCAGGGTCAGTGTTAGAGTTTGTTTGAGGTTAGGTTTTAGGGTTAGGGCTTGAATTAGCACTAGGGTGTGGGTTAGGTTAATGATAGGGTTTTGTTTAGTGTTACCATTAGGTTTAGGGTAATTGATAGTGTTAGGGTTAGCAACAGGTTTAAGGTTAGGCCTAGGGTTCACATTAAGGTAAGGGTTATGGTTAGTATAATGGATAGGTTTAGAATTAAGTTTAGGGCTAGGTTTATGGTTAAGAAGAGGTCTTGAATAAGGGTTAGGGTTAGGGTTAAAACTAGGGTTAGGCTTAGGTTTATGTTTAGCATAAGGGTTCGGTTTTCATCTATGGTTAGGGCTAGGGTGAGGGTTAGGTTTAGGGTTACTTCTAGAGATAAGATTATAGTACTCATAGGGTTAGGGTTAGGATTAGGGCTAGGGACTTCATTAGGGATAGGGTTAGGTTTAGGGTAATGTATACAATTAGATGTAGATTTAGGGCTATGTTTAAAGTTAGACTGAAGTTTAGGCTTAGAGTTAGGGCTATGGTTATGTTTAGGTTTATAGTAAGGGTTAGGGTTTGAGCTAGGGTTAGGTCTATGGCAAGTGTGAGATTTAAGGTTAGGTCTAGGGTTAGTTTTCCAGTTAGTCTTAGGTTTAGCATTAAGCCTAGGATTATCAATAAGGTTAGGTTTAGGTTTAGAGTAATGAGTAGGTTTAGAGCTAGGTGTAGGGCTAGGGTTAAGTTTAGAATTAGGGATAGGGTTAGGGTTAGATTGAGGGATAGGTTTAGGTTTATGTTTAGAGAAATGTTTAGGCTTTGAGCTAGGATTAGGACTAAGGCGAGGGTTAGGTTAGGGTTACTGTTAGGGTTAGGGTTAGGGTTAGGTTTATGCTTAAGGCTTGATTTAGGCCTAGGTCTTTCTCTAACTTTTGTGTTAAGTTTAGGGCTAGGGTTAAGGCTATGGGTAATATAAGAGATAGGGTTATGTTCAGGGCTAGCTGTAGGGTTAGAGTTATGGCTAGGTCTAGTGTTCAGTTGAGATAAACGCTAGGGTTACTCTTAGTGTTCGGTTTAAGGTGAGGGCTGTGTTTAGAGCTAGGGTGACTTTTAGGATATCAGTCAGGTCAGGGTTTGCTTTAAGGTTAGGGTTATGACTTGAATTAGGGCTAGGGT